>NC_061797.1:27329939-27641352 GCF_021462225.1 Girardinichthys multiradiatus
ATATCGTAACAGGAAATAGTTTTAGCACCTGGTTGTTAAGGGAACAAGGTTGAAATATTATAATAATAATCCCTGACTGGCTGCTTGGGGTTCCACCATCAGGAGATAAGGGTCGGTAGCCAATGAGAGGCACATTGCTCAACTCCACCCCTGGTATAACCACCTGTTCGCAGGTTACAGTGGAGCATGATGCTAGTTGCCACAGACAGGAAGAAAGAAGAAATGTTCAATGATCTCTTAGCCATGCACTAAGGAAACATCTCAATGTGTTACTCAGATGATAAACACCTAAATGAATTTATAGCTGAACTCTGCTATTAAAAATTACTTTCTCAAAGCCTTTTGGGAATAAGACCATTAAGACAAGCCTTTCTCGTCAACTAAAAATCTGTCTGCTTCCGCCAAAAATAAGTGCTTACATATTAAAAGCTGCGTCGAGGACAAAGATTTGTCGCTCAAGTACAATTTCCTTTGTTGAGAGTCACAGAGAAGCACACACAGGCTCTTCTTTTACAACTCTGTGTTTAAATAGAAGACAAACAGAAGAGAAAGAGTGCAGCAAGTTCATGTGCTGAGCTTATTTGACATGCGAATACCAAGTTACATTATTTATTTATTTATTTATTTTTTATTTAGTAGAGGGTGCCAATATTCTTAGTACGTTATGCACGCTTAATGGCAATACGAAAGTTTATTGGGTTCGATATCATAAACTAAGTAAAGTCACAGACAGTTGAAATATATATTTTATATCATTTCATGGCACTGGCAAATATAGGGAGGTGAGATGTTTAATAAATATATGGCGAAACGGGGTAAAAGCACTCAAGGGAAAGATTGTCAAGAACAAAATGTTTGTAATAATTTAAGATAAGTCTTTTATGGTAAGGTAATGAGGCAAAGAGGTTAAAAACAGCATATACAGGTCCTTCTCAAAATATTAGCATATTGTAATAATGTTCATTATTTTCCATAATGTCATGATGAAAATTTAACATTCATATATTTTAGATTCATTGCACACCAACTGAAATATTTCAGGTCTTTTATTGTCTTAATACGGATGATTTTGGCATACAGCTCATGAAAACCCAAAATTCCTATCTCACAAAATTAGCATATCATTAAAAGGGTCTCTAAACGAGCTATGAACCTAATCATCTGAATCAACGAGTTAACTCTAAACACCTGCAAAAGATTCCTGAAGCATTTAAAACTCCCAGCCTGGTTCATCACTCAAAACCCCAATCATGGGTAAGACTGCCGACCTGACTGCTGTCCAGAAGGCCACTATTGACACCCTCAAGCAAGAGGGTAAGACACAGAAAGAAATTTCTGAACGAATAGGCTGTTCCCAGAGTGCTGTATCAAGGCACCTCAGTGGGAAGTCTGTGGGAAGGCAAAAGTGTGGCAGAAAACGCTGCACAACGAGAAGAGGTGACCGGACCCTGAGGAAGATTGTGGAGAAGGGCCGATTCCAGACCTTGGGGGACCGGCGGAAGCAGTGGACTGAGTCTGGAGTAGAAACATCCAGAGCCACCGTGCACAGGCGTGTGCAGGAAATGGGCTACAGGTGCCGCATTCCCCAGGTCAAGCCACTTTTGAACCAGAAACAGCAGCAGAAGCGCCTGACCTGGGCTACAGAGAAGCAGCACTGGACTGTTGCTCAGTGGTCCAAAGCACTTTTTTCGGATGAAAGCAAATTCTGCATGTCATTCGGAAATCAAGGTGCCAGAGTCTGGAGGAAGACTGCGGAGAAGGAAATGCCAAAATGCCAGAAGTCCAGTGTCAAGTACCCACAGTCAGTGATGGTCTGGGGTGCCGTGTCAGCTGCTGGTGTTGGTCCACTGTGTTTTATCAAGGGCAGGGTCAATGCAGCTAGCTATCAGGTGATTTTGGAGCACTTCATGCTTCCATCTGCTGAAAAGCTTTATGGAGATGAAGATTTCATTTTTCAGCATGACCTGGCACCTGTTCACAGTGCCAAAACCACTGGTAAATGGTTTACTGACCATGGTATCACTGTGCTCAATTGGCCTGCCAACTCTCCTGACCTGAACCCCATAGAGAATCTGTGGGATATTGTGAAGAGAACGTTGAGAGACTCAAGACCCAACACTCTGGATGAGCTAAAGGCCGCTATCGAAGCATCCTGGGCCTCCATAAGACCTCAGCAGTGCCACAGGCTGATTGCCTCCATGCCACGCCGCATTGAAGCAGTCATTTCTGCCAAAGGATTCCCGACCAAGTATTGAGTGCATAACTGTACATGATTATTTGAAGGTTGACGTTTTTTGTATTAAAAACACTTTTCTTTTATTGGTCGGATTAAATATGCTAATTTTGTGAGATAGGAATTTTGGGTTTTCATGAGCTGTATGCCAAAATCATCCGTATTAAGACAATAAAAGACCTGAAATATTTCAGTTAGTGTGCAATGAATCTAAAATATATGAATGTTAAATTTGCATCATTACATTATGGAAAATAATAAACTTTATCACAATATGCTAATATTTTGAGAAGGATTGAGTTAAAGGTATTACATTCTGCATATCCTTAGATCTTACAATGTGATCACATGCAAGGCTCTTTCAACCAAAGATTGTGAACATCCGCTGACAGACCTTTTAAACCGGGACGCTACAGACTGTAAAACTTAAAACGAGTCAGCCGAGTGAACGACGACGCTGGAAGAGAAGGAGAAACCGTTCCAGTTAGAAAGGAGACTGGAGCGGAAAGCCCGGCAATTTGTGACCGTGCAGAAGTTCTGGGAAAAGGAAGAGAAGAGCAAAGCTCTCTGATGGCCGACCAAGCTGCTGGAATCAGAAGGTGGCTTGCAATATAAATGTCAACAGCGAACAGCGCAGTCTAAGCGGGCTCTTGATTGAGCGAGGGTGGATGCAGCTAAGGCTGAGAAGGACTAGAGATACTGATGAAAAACGAGCAGCCATATAAGAAATGGGACAACGGTGAGGGACGGAAAGTATTGAATTATCTATGCTCGGGTGAAACTAGCTGGCGACTCTGAAGACGGCTGAGCGCCAAAAGAGGATCCTAAGAAATGTTAGGGAGAATCTTAATATTAAGCCTAGCTGATTTCTTCCATACATCCCATACAGATAAGAACACACATCGACATACATATAGGGATAAATGGCCTACGGTTTTGACATGAATGACCTAAGGATGGGGCATTGTTTTTTTTTTAAAGGGAGTAGCCAATAACTGATTAGAATGCCACAGCATTGTCATGATGTAGGGTTGTTTGGTTTTTGGTTTCGGGTTTCTTCTTATGTTTTTCACAGTTACGGTTTTGACTCGTTCTTTTGTTATTATTATTCTTCTTAGATTTTTAATCATGCTTCTGTTATTTTCCTGGTCATGCTTTTGTTTTGTCGTCTTGTTCATGTTTTGTCAAGTTTGGTTTTCGGATCTGGTTATGCTTTTGTTTCATGTTTTTCTAGTTATATTTCTGTTAGTTTGTTTCCTTGGATTTGCGTTCTGTTCAAGCCATGTTTTGCTCCTGTCACATTGTGTTCTCTGTCAATTAAGTTTATTCGGTTCACCTGTCCAAGTTAATCTGTCTCCTTGCTCCACCTGTACCATGCTCCATTTATACACACCTGTTCAGTTAGTCATCACAGAAACATCTTTCACCCTCATGCTCATGTCTAGCTCTCATGCTCAAGTCTTATGTTTTGATTATGCCATGCCTGTTTTGCCTGCCCGTTTGTTTTGTTCCTGCCTCCTGTAGTGAGTGAGTTTTCGTTATTAAATCTTCTACATTGTGGGGTCCAATTCCAAATAAACCGTGACAAGCATACTTAGATTAAAAATGTACACCAGCTACTACACAACCTATCAGACAGACACCGTAATGGTGACACGTAATCTACTGATTAACACTAGGGAAGTGCACATCTATTGCTTTGGAGTGCCAGATAAAAAAACACGTGACCTTCTCGGGGCTCTTAGTCAACATTTCACATACGGCGATGATCCGAAATAGGAGCCTCAGCGCTGATCTCTGTAATCATTGCTCTGCTTAATTTAGAATAAAAGAGCAGAAAGTTAGAAATTGTCCTTTAAGAGCCAGTGTTAGAGAGTGTGATCGCTTCTGGGGACCAAGGACCGGAAAAACTCAGAGGTCTGACCGGCAGCAGGGTGCGGTAGTTCGGACAGAAAGCTGGGGACAAGATGATTTAAACGAAGCAGAAAGTTATCAGAGGAAGCGATACATTTAGACAGCCTCGGAAGATGTTAAAATGAGAGAAACCAGATAAATGGGGTGCCTCCATAGGATTTAGAGCTGAGCCTGAACGAGATGGTAAAATACATGGGAGTAAATGAGCAACCTGAATGAAAAGAGGGGTGGGAAACACCGGACGTTTGAAGACCACATGAATGAAAAAGATAGAGAGAAAGAGTGGAGTGATACATCTTATCTAGAGACAAGCTAGGCTGGGTGCTAGCAGGGCGAACGGCGGTGGAAGAAGCCGAGGAGCAGGCAGCTATGATGGAGCGGGAAGAGGAAATGCTGATGTAGCAGAGATGGCGGCGAAGTCACAGAGCAGGTGAGTAAGGGATGACGTGGAGCGCTGGAGAAAATCCATGAACAAGATGAATGAAGCATGGAAATTTGTAGGATGATCAGTTTGAGGGATGAAGATGGAAGGAAAAACTACTGGAGAAACCAGGCCGGGTGACGGGAGCCGGTGAGGAAGCAGGGCTACCTCGGAGATGCTTAGCAGGAGAAGTGTAGGAGTTCTTGGTGCGCTTTCCACTTGCCCAGAGCTGAGACAAGGAAGAAATGAGCCATGAAGCGAGGCGAGCGCTCCTACGAGCGGTAGGGGAGGAAGGATTATGAGTCTGTTACGAACAGTGCGAGGAGGCGTTGGAGTCATCGATGACCTCAGCTGACAAGCGAAGATGAACACGGTAGAAGCTCCTTTAAAAGCAAGATGTCGGAAGGTGATTGGATGGAGAATCAGACGGACAGGATGCTGATTGGAAGGCTGGGAGACAGAAGGTGGAGTCTTTCTGTTATGATTCTGGCACATCTGCTCTACCCTGTCTCCCTGGCTGCAATTAGCTGATTAGATGCACCTGGTGGCTGCTGCAGTGCAGTGCAATCTGTGGCATGCCAAGCACCTGTGTCTTCCCTGATATATACTGACTCTGACAAGCAGACGGTGCCAGATTTTTGAAAGCCATTGTGTGAGTAGATATCCAGCGTTCCTTCCTATCTGATCATTGTTCTTGACCTTGCCTTGCCTTTTGGATTTATGCCTCTGCCTGCTCCCTGTCGGACTATTTGGATTTTGGTTGTTGACCTTATTTCCTGCATCTGGTTTATGCCTCTGCTTGCCCCTTGCCTGACGCCTCTTGTTCCGATCGTTGACCCTGTTTCTGTCCTTGGATTATTGAGCCAGCCTAGCCCTCGGATTATTCAGCCAGAAGTCACTTCTTACCTGTGCTGTGGAGATCACTGCCTGCCGCCCACTGAGGTTTCCCCTCTGGGTTTCAAGTTCCACTCAAGACAAAAGCAGGTTAGTGACTTTTCTGATCCCTGCAAAATCTGGAGAGACTACAAGTCACTAATCCCTCTTTCTGCCTCAGTGATTCCTGGAAGCTGTGAGGAGTGTTACCTGTGTGACGTTTTCCTGTGGCTGAATAAACCTTTTAAACTTTCAGTACTGTGTCTGGCTGAATCTTGGGTCCGCCTTTTTCTGATTCATAGCACTTTCATTCTGAATTTTCATCAAAACTCCATGTGTCATATGTTATGTTATCAGTCATTCTTTGAGTTTAGGTGACTTTATTGCTTTTTGTGAAGTTCTACTCTTTTTTTGGGGCACAATAATGGGGAAATGTCCAAAAGAATGCAAGACTGACCAAAATCTCACCAAATAGATAGTAATTGGTTATAATTGTGCAAAACGTTTAGTATGGGATTCATTTTTCACAACCAGATGCCCACAAATAACAAATAACAATTCAACCTGGAAAGACTCACAAAGAGAAGACAGGGATGCAATTAGAAAAGTTTAGTAGTGAATATTTATTTCTTTGGCGCTCGGACCCCAGTGGAAGATGTGAATGCTGAAAATGACATGCGCTTGAATAAACATCTTAGGGTTAGATTTAAAGATGTCTTCCCCCCTGGGATCCGATCCTGGTGGTGGAGTGGAGGCCTGAGGAGATTTGGAAAGAGTTTGGAAGCCAAATGGTGGAGATGGGGTGGAGAAGGGTCAAAGTTCAGCTGCAGAACGGAGGGTTCCATGGATGAAGATCTTTTAAAGTGGAGCCTTAAAGGATGATTGGCCGAGGAGAAATGCAGACTTGATGCTGATTGGTGGAGCAGAGCCGCATGGAGGAGTAATTAGACAAAGCTGGAGGTGATGGTGAGTCTTCCATGTTGAATTTACGTTTAAATTCTGTTCCATAAATGACAACTACATAGTCATGGTCACAAACACAAAAAACTGTTAGATAAGAACTGCAACCTCACATTTCAAAATATGCCCTGGACCCACATTTCAAAAAAGTGTTGAAGTCTAGTTTATAGTTGTTAGTGTCAATTTAAGCTTGGGAGCTGGTGAGGAAGCAAACTTTTTCAACATTGCTGTTCTGGACATTGTTGCTTCTGAGACATTACTTCACCTACTGCAGTCACAGAGCTAATTGCTTATTAGGGTGTGGCCCAAACATTTCTGACAAGTAACTCTTGTCATGCATTGCTTGGTTTAGGAAAATGGTGCAGAGTGTTTGTTTACTTTTGCTAGATTTTTAAAGTAAAATGTTTGTTGTTTATTGACTCACTGAAAACCTAATGTGCAACAGTTTGTTTAGTGTATATCTATGGCAACAAAATAATTGAAGTATTTCTTTGTGGCAAAATATTGCACAGTTTCTGTGAAAAGGAAGATTAATGGAAGTACTTATTAATTAATTAGTACATAGATTTTAAAGATAGCCATAATTTGTTTGAAGTTTAATGTTGGTTATGAAAATGCAATTATTCAAATTAATGGGTTTTCAGTAATTGGTATATTGACTTATTTACACAACAAACTTAAATATCCCTTACACCATTTCAGCTCTGATCCAGTGTTTCCTTTGTGTTTTTATGGCTTTTCACCTGAAGAAATGACTGAAAATAAAAGATGAATGAATGGAATGCAGTGGAAATCTCTGTGTGGATGTCTTTCCCTTTTAAGTGGGGCAGTACAGATCAAATAAAATGAGAGTGAGTTTTTATCAAAAGATGAAGTATTTCTCAAAAAATATAAAAGATAATGATAATAAATTGCAACAAAAGTTGCATACCCCATGTACTATTACATGCACACAGGAGTGTACAGTCGCATAACGGATAGTAGAGAAGTGATTGAAAAATGTGTCACTGGATGGAAATACGTTCTCTCCAAATCCTAATTAGCGCTGTGCCCCCGGGTTTTATCACAGTTAAACAGTTTGCATACATGGTTGATACCTACAAATCTCTTTATCTCATTTCAGGGGTCCTGCCAGTGAGACACAGACATTAAAGGCAGATTGTTGCATAACCAATGTTTAAAATGTGATTACGACCAGATGTGCACTCAGATTGTATCTCAGGCGGAGGATTTTGTGATATCACACAGATGCATGTCTCTTTTTGAGCACAGCTTTATGTCCAGCCTCTCAAAACCACTAACACGTTTGTCAAAGTTCTGCCATCTGGCACAAAAAAATAGTTGGGAACAAATTATGATGCAAAAATGATCCCTGCAGAAACTTTGGTTTTCACTGCCGTTGTGTGTATTTAAAAAGGGTGTTGATTTTCTCTAGAGAATATGGGGTAAGAGATGTTCAAAATCCACAAACCTGCACTTACACATCCACACAGAGACGTGATAACAGTGGAGAGCATGGATAATTTTTGTGAGATTTTCCTTTTCTGTGGCACGAATCAATAACAAGCACATGCGAGCTCCAAACCTTTAATAGACACAAAACACTCATCCCCAGTTTCAGCTCTGCCAAGTATACATTTTTCAGGGTCTATTTCTTAACTGCTCCCTGAACCGCTGTTGTCCTATAAAAAGGCCAGCGAGACACCGTGGTCTTAGTATGCGCAGATAGGCTTATTAGATATGAATACAGTGGTATATAAAGGCAAATGCAGAGGTGCAATTACACCTAATGGCTGGAAATGCTCCTGTTCAAGACATCTTGGTGTATGATGTCTGATTATGGGTGATCATTTTCTGCTTTTTGGTGGAAAAAAGCGCAGCATCCAGGTACTGGGCGCAAGGGATGATAGAGGTTCAGAACAATGGGCTATTGAAATGCATTGTCACTGTCCAAGCTTAAATGTCAGAGGAGGAGCCTGGCAAGACACCCTGGACTCGGTTTATATGGACACTCAGAACCAGAATTAGGGGCTGCTGCTGAACTGGAGTTGACTTTGACATAAACAATAAAGCTTTAACATTACACAGATCTATGTGAAAACAGCATACTTCTGCATTTAAAATCAGAACAGCTTTCATAAAATCTGGTCAAATGTATCAATTCACTTTAAATTCACCTTGTAGTTTGTTTGGAAATAAATTTTCAATACAACATTTCATAGATGTTTTCTCCCACACACATTGTATATTTTGTGTTGAGGATTTATTGTAGTCAGTTGAAAATATGTATGAATACTTTAATAAAACTAGACATAAAGCATTCTACAGCTGTCAGTAATCAGATTTATCCCCAGCTGCCAGCATTTTTTTAAACAATGAAGACCTGGAAAGTGGCAAAAAACATCAATCACACAGAATAAAGAAATCGTAAACTCTTTTCACTCATATAATAAAAAAACGTAACTCAAGGGGGAGGAAGAGAACAAAAGACCTGTGGCAACCATAAATCTATCAGATGATGAATATTAGGGTACAAAAGTTATCAAGATGAGTCCCCACAATAACAAATAAGAAACAACACTTAATGCTCCATGAACATCTAAAGGAAATGTATGAATAACACACTATAACTGCTCAAGATATGGCCCCTAGAACTTTGAATAAATTTTAAATACAGCTGGAATACGAATGATTATAATGGGAAAAAAAAGATTTCCTGACTTTTCCAAAGTTCCTGAGTCATTTCAAATAAATACATTTGCATAGGTGAGCAGAGTAAATCATGTAAACATTTGTACAACATCTAAGGTCCTTAAGTCTAATGAATAAATCTAACCTGACATTGATACTATCAAATATGCAAACACAATGGTTTGATTCTATAAAGAATGTAAAGGTGGTTAGACGTAAGAACGAGAGATGAGAAAAGTGAAAAAATAAATCTTTCAAACTTTTTGTTGCTTTGATTTCCATTGCCCGCTGTTTGACATCAGGATGACAGGAAACAACAAACTTCTAGCTTTAATATTACTGAGCAAAGACAATCTTGAAGCTGCAATAAAATACTTCTCTTTTATCTCAAGAGCTGCAAACGGTGTGTGTAAAATCTTCCACTATCAGTCAAAACAAACTAAGACCTTGGTTTACTTCAAGGAATTTGTGTATGTAAAAGTTGGGCACTGGTCAAACTTAGTGTCACTACAAATCTGGGCAAGTAAAAGATGCAAAGGACTGAGAAACGAATGGAGCATCACCAGAAGGTCGTGGCACTTTTAAATATCTTTTAAAAAAAGATTTTGTGGAACTCGTAGCCCTGATTGATAGTAATCTGACAGGAAATGGACAGGGATGGAAGGGTGGAGACATTGAACAAAGGTTTTGAGGTCAGAAATTGAACCTCTGTATATGGAGGCCCGCTCTATAGCTGCACCACCCGCTGCCACAACTTCCAGTTAATTTTACATGGATTAGCTTGACTGGCATATGTCTTGCTCAAAGATGTTCAAGGCCAGAAATGTAACACACATTTCTTAAACAATTAACAGTCATAGACTTTAGTCTAAGTGGCTGCCTAGATCTGCAACATTTTATCTGAAAAGCAGAGAAGTTTAAATGCAAAGAGTTTTTAAGCCCTTTGTGTTTTAGACAGCAACAGAGAATAAATTTATATCAGAAATAAGTACTGGAGGCTTTGATTAATCAACATGCTTTTGGTTTGTATTTCTTTTTCTAATTTCACATTTTACCTACAAAGGGATCAATGGATTTAATGAAATTCTTTAATCAAAAAAGAAAGCTTTTCATTTCTTATGACACAATAAACATTTTAATTTAGCTTTCATTTCATTTTATTCAGTTGAACATTAACATGAAAAACAGTTTTAGTCAAACTCTATAATACTCTATCCCCACAAGAAGACCTCTGCAAAGAGGTCCTGCAGAGATCCTTTATGGCAAAAATCCTGCAAAGGTAATTTACTTTCTGAGTGATATCTTATAGGTTTATACAGCACTATAGCAGAAAGAGCAAGGGGATAATCAGGTTGATGGCAGAAAAACTCCCTGGACAAATCCAGTAAGTGAGATGTTTCTTTGACTACTGAACCATGATGAGCAGCTAGAAAGTAATTGTGGAAATGCAAACCAGGTCGGGATGTTAGTAGTAATTACTCACTGGTTTATGATATACCCGGGTGAAAATAATTACATTTAATAACAGTATTCTTCCGCTATTGAGAAAAATGTATTAAAACAGCTTTTCACAGACTTATATTGTGCTCCCCGTTGTTTCACTCTTTGAAACATCATTATGAGCCGCATTAACACTGAGTTCTTTATACGACCACATAAATAAAACACACCTAAAAAAAACATCTTGTGTAATCATATCAAAAGATTTGAAATAGGTCCCTTTAAATATTCTTTTTGGCCCATCACTGTAATATCTATTCTCCTTATTCAACCACTTGAATTAATAATCTTGAAAAATAATTTAATGGAAGGAAGGATAGCTGTGCCACCCTCTCATCTATTGTTTTCATCTACAAGTCCCATTTTTCAGACTGTCCTTGTGGAAAGCCTATTTTAGTCATGTAAATCAGTGCACAAAGAAACAGACTTCTTTCGGTTATTTCCAACATCAGCCTGCATTTGCTGCCGCACATGTCCATATATATATATCTATGCTGTATTTTTATACAGGAGAAATTAGACAGATCTTTGAACAAAAACTGAGAAAAGTGATTTTCCTAAGAGTAAAATGCAAGTCATTAAAAATCTCATTGTGTAAAGAAGGCTCACTCCTTTTTGATATACAGGTGACTTAAATATAGTTTATATGTTTAATTATTAAAACCCTTTAGAAAGAAAGGAAAGAAAAGACACTCTGTGAAACAGCTAAAATATGTTCCAATTAGTCGATGCAGCTGAAAACATTCCCAGAATTTAAAGTCATTTATCAGTTTTTTTATAATTCAGTACAGAAACACAGTTGGATTATTAGAAAAAGCTATAATTCCTTTTACTTTGAAAACTGGTAAAGTATGTGGAATGCAATTAAAGTAATAATTTGTGACATTTATTTTTAATTGATTTCCGCCTCCTCATTTGGAGTTCATTTACCAGAATTACGATTTCTCCGTTTTTTAAAAGCTTTTCTATCTCACTACGTACAGTAAGTACACAAAGCACAGCAATTATTGGTCCTTCTGCCTAAACCTATATGGAGAAAATGATCAAAATTAAAATGGTAACATCCCTGCACTATAGCAACAATGCACACAACTTAGCAGCATATTTTCCACATTAACGAAATGCTGCAGAGGCATGATTTGAGCAGGTTGATGGAATTTTTTTGCTTCGAGCACAGAGGAAAAATCTGAAGGACGTTGGTTGTGTCGAAGGCTGCCATGTTTGTCCTTCTTGATTAGATTTTAAAAATGCAATTACAGCTTTGTGTGTGTGACGATCCCAGCACCAGCCGAATCCAGGAGAGATGTTCAAAAACTAACAAAAAAACTTGTTCAAGGATTTTTAGCAGCATTCTTCCACCTAATACATTCAGTTCATAAAGACTTCCAATGTTAAGGAATTACAGAAATCTTTGTGGAATTTTTTATGCAAAGTGATGAGGAGGGGAATTTAAAATACAAAAGCTTCCTTAACAGGTAAAACAAATATGCTGTGGTGATATGGAATGAAGAAAAAATCATAAAGTAGCTCATCAGTTGATTTAAAACAGTGAATACTCAAGATTATCTTTTAGGTGCAAGATTTGTCTTCTAATTACCTTTACGTTGTCAAAATAACCACTAAAATAAAAACGCTTGAACATCATAATACTCAAAAGAGAAACAAGAAATAAACACCACATTGTATCATATTTCTTTTGTCATTACTTTAAACAGACTATGTGTACAGCTGTGTTTTATAAGCAAGCTATATACAGGCCTTAAAATATATTTCCTTGTGTTATTTAACAAATATCTACTTTACAACGTTTCAATCTAAGTAAATAAACTAAAACATAAGTTATATGTTGCATTTTCATCCAAATATTCTCATTAATTTTGCACTTTTTTATTTTTATTGTAGTTTTATTAATAAAAGAGATAAAATAATAAACACAGTGAATTTATTATATACTCTTGTGATTCTTTAAGTTCTTATCTCAAAGAATGCCTATGAAAGTAAGATTCTTATTTTGCGCAGATTATATAATTAAATCTGTTATTTGCATTTCCTGGATGAGGGAGATAATTTCCAGTTCTATAAAAATCCTCTCAATAGCTGTCAGTGGTTAAGGATAGTATTAAGATAAATACTCATGATATGGTTTGAAAATAATTAAACAGGTTAAACAGTTAGTCGGTAAAAAAAATATAACTTTTGGATTAATGTAGCATTTTTTTACACTTCGAGGTTTGGGGCTTCTTAATCTCATCACACCAATAGCATTTGTCTGTAAAAACAGTGCACAGTCAGTCAGCAACAATATTCACTATGTGAATTCACTATGTACATACATTCCAATTTATCATAACTATCAAACAGTGCAGTCAGTTAAAAGTTTTTTTTAATGTAAGGAAACCTGGCAGATTGCATCCGGTCAGTGACTTGCAGCATTCACTCCTCCTGAATGAGCATGTAGCAACAGTGGACAGTCGCTTGCATTGACTTTGCAGCAATCCCTCATACTGAGCTAACAGCAAATAACGTAAAGTTGGAGAGTACTATGAGAATGTAGCAGAGAGAGTGAAAGTGGTCGTTATGTCCTCCAGCAGCCTAAGCCTATAGCAGCATAACTACAGAGATAGCTCAGGATAACCTAAGCCACTCTAACTATAAGCTTTATCAAAAAAGAAAGTTTTAAGCCTAGCCTTAAAAGTAGACAGGGTGTCTGCCTCATGGACCAAAACCGGGAGCTGGTTCCACAGGAGAGGAGCCTGATAACTAAAGGATCTGCCTCCCATTCTACTTCTAGAGACTCTAGGATCCACCAATAAACCTGCAGTCTGAGAACAAACAATCAGATTTCTGATGTATGATGGATCTAAATCATTAAGGGCTTAATATGTGAGGAGGAGAATTTTAAATTCTATTCTGGATTTAACAGGGAGCCAATGAAGGGAAGCTAAAATAGGAGAAATATGATCTCTCTTTTTAATTTTCATCAGAACTCTTGCTGCAGCCTTTTGAATCAGCTGAAGGCTTTTAACTGCATTTTGTAGACATCCTGATAGTAAAAAATTACAATAGTCCAGCCTTGAAGTAACAAATGCATGGACTAGTTTTTCAGCATCACTCCTGGATAAGATATTTCTAATTTTGGCAATGTTCCGGAGATGAAAGAAGGAAATCCTAGAAACCTGTTTAATATGGGATTTAAATGACATGTCCTGGTCAAAAGTAACACCAAGGTTTTTTACTTTATTACCAGAGGTCAATTTAATCCATCCAGGTTAATTGATTTACTAAGCACTTTTTTTTTCAAAGGCTCCGGTCCAAAGACCACAACTTCTGTCTGAATTTAGAAACAGAAAATTTTAAGTCATGCAAGTTTTTATGTCTTCAAGTCATGGCTGTAGTCTATCTAACTGGTTGGGCTCATCAAGATTTACAGATAAATAAAGCTGAGAATCATCAGCACAACAGTGGAAATGTATATAATTCTACTTGATAACTTTACCTATTGGAAGCACATATATTGTAAAGAGAACTGGCCCAAGTACTGAACCCTGTGGTACTCCACAATAAACCCTGGAGTTTAAAGATGATTTATCATTTACATGAACAAACTGGAGTCTGTCAGACAGATAAGATTTAAACCAGCCTAGCGCTGTTCCCCTGATCCCTACAGCATATTCCAGCCTTTTTAAGAGAATATTGTGATCAACTGTATCAAATGCAGCGCTGAGATCTAACAGAACCAGAACAGACACAAGTCCATTATCTGAGGTCATAAGAATATCATTAGTGACTTTCACTAGTGCTGTTTCCATGCTACGATGAGCCCTGAAACCTGACTGAAAACTCTAAAAACAAAATCAAAATACAAAACTCTTAAATGATACAACATTCCTTATCACAACCCTTTTAATATTGTAAACTTTTTAGACTGACTGAAAAGTAATACATTTCTGAATCAAAAGAAAAAGGAGGATATTGTGAGAAAAAAATTAAATAATCTGACTGGAACTTTATTATAATCAGAAAATATGTTGTTTAACCAAATTATTAATTTAGAAAATAAAAATAAAAAACCTGAAACATAAGAAATCATCATTTCCTCTGTGTTCTTTGTTCTTTGTTTTTGTTTTTTTCTTTGTAATAAAATATCTGAGATTGTGGTTGAAGCAGCTTTTTTAAAACACAATCACATTGCTAAAATGGATGTTGAGGAGAAAGATTTGATTTT
This sequence comes from Girardinichthys multiradiatus, assembly GCF_021462225.1. Classification (NCBI taxonomy): domain Eukaryota; kingdom Metazoa; phylum Chordata; class Actinopteri; order Cyprinodontiformes; family Goodeidae; genus Girardinichthys; species Girardinichthys multiradiatus. Next base: position 27,344,757 of record NC_061797.1, read on the forward strand.
TTTTATTTTCCCTTTAAAGTATCTTCAGTATTGCCCTATATACTGTCATTTCTGTTGTTTCTCTGCCATCGCACATGCAGAAGATGCCCTCTTAAAGACACTGAGTACAGCTCCACCTATGTGTCAGCAGGTATTTACATGCAGCAGTCAAATAGGAGTGACAGTCGACGACACCATTCTTTTTGTTCCTGTTTGTCAGTATGAAAGAGAGAGGTCCTGTGTTGGCTCCTTTGTGCTGTTCTGGTGTGTTTTTTCTAGTTTTAGATTTCCCTTTGTTCATTTTGTGCATGGAACAACCGAAAGTTTAAACTCACTATATAGAATTTTGTATTATATGAAAAAAATTGTGAAATGACAGCAGTTTTCTGACTTTCAGCTGAACATTTACATTGTTTGTTAACTGCCAGCATTTCGTGTGTCTCCTCTGACTGGAGAATTGTTTTTAAATTTAGGATGATTTGCGTAAAAGTGCAAAAATAATGACATTTTTATTTTTAGATTTATTACTATCCAGCTTTTTCTGTTTTTTCATCAACTTTCACAGCTTCTGTAATTTCAATGCAATTTTCCAGGTCTGATTGCTCCTTTGCTTGAAAGCTAATCATAGTTACTGCGCTGCCTGTTTTCTCTTCTCTGACTCTTTATGCATTTAAAGAAAAGTCATTTATTTAACAAGGAAAAAGAGACAAACGAGTAACGGGAGTTCAGTCAACAGATTAGACTTTGCAGAGATAACCTATCTCTGCCTCTGCTGGACATTTTGCAAGAAAATAAAAAATGTATTTAGGTAAAAATCAATCAATTTGTTTATTTTATGAATTAACCATCTCCAATGACTTTCATTTGTTGCTGTAATAAATAACCTATAAGGAAAGAAGAATGGACAAAAATTAGTCAGTTCGTGTGCAGCAGAGATACCCCTAAAGATCTGCAGCTATAATGCCAGGAGGTTCTTTAAAGCATTCACTTGATTGCACATGTAAGCCATGGTTTTCAGATTTTCTTAGTAAAGCTTTTTAAAACCATGTTTCGCTTTTCTTTTACTTCACAAATACAGTATGCGCTACTTCATGGCAGTCTGTCAATAAAATCCCACAAAGATACATTGAGGTATTGGATACTTTTCAAGGCACTGTCGGTGTGTATCTTTATAACAGCTGTAGTTTTTCTGAATTTTAATGTGCAGATCGCTTATTCATTTTTATTATCATTTTAGTTTTTGCAATATAGCTCAGTGTGGGTAGGGGTACCTGGTTTTCCATTCCAAAAACAACATAGAAAACTAGCTGCTTCTGCATGTGAAATACTGTATGTTACACATATGCTGAAAATGCAGTCTAGTTTGTTGGAAATAAACATGTAAACTCTAATATAAAAGTAAAACACAAGTTGGACACAAAATTTCCTGTTTTGTTCATTAAGCAGGAACATAACCGGCATTAATTTCCAGCTGTTTAAACTAACTTTGTGCATAAAAGACACATTAACATTCCCACTTTAGTCAGCAGAATCAGAACACGACATGCAGCACTATTCTTTGGAGCCAAACGCCCGAATTTTGTTTTAAAAAATTGCTTTTATTTAAACGTACATTTCTAATGAAGCATTTTTGTTTGGCTGTAAAAGTTCCTGTTACTGAACTTAACTTACTGAAATTAAGAGGAATCATAGTGTGTCAGACTGACTTTAAGATACAAACTGCAGGCAGTCATTTTAACATGTCCAGAATCTGTGGGAAAATAGCTGTTTATCTGGAACATGCATGTCTGTTTTTTGTTCGAGACTCTATGCTGATTTTTGTTGATCCTTTTCATATAGTTTGATGGGTTTTAAGCCAATATAAGGTGGTTTAAATTTGACCTGGAAAAAGTAAACAATACATCCTAAAATTATTTGAATTGACTTCTCTTGTCTATTTAATGTAAAAAAAATTGCCTATTATTTAAATATCTAATGAGGGTGATATATTTTAAATGAAACAAATCAAGCTGTTTTTATGAGATCTGTAGTTCTGAGTTCAGTTTTGGTCAAGCTACTGCAGTTTTCAATTATACAGCACAGCGCCCTCTTCTGGTCTTTAATTTACCAAGATCTGCATCAGGCCTGTGAACGACTGTGATGTTTTATGCTGAAAATTTTTTATTTGTTTCTCATTAATCAATGCGTTAAATAAGCAGTATTCTGAGAAAGAAACGGCAGTTCAGTGAAAAAAAAATAATAATTTTTTTGGCTTAATTTATTTACCTTGCTGCTTAAAAATTTTATTAACAAAAAGCACTCATGAAGCGAACAGTCTATTTTCGCTTTTCAGAGTCAAGGACCTTTTTTCAGTTTGGTTCTACAATTGGTACAAAAGTGTCTTTATGTGCTCAGGGAAGTCAATAAACGGCTCAGCCCTTTGAGTTTTTTGTCCATTCCTGAACAGTGTTCAAAACATGAGTGTATCTTAAGTTTAAAAAAACAAAAAGAGACAGAAACTTGCCAGAACATTCTGGCTTTGTTATTAATCTCAGTGATACAGATTTACTGCCTGAACAATGTAGGAAAGTTAATAATTAATCATTTTTAACCACGTTTATTGAATGATAAAAAGAATGAAATGTTCCTCATTGATATCTTCAGATTATTGTGTGATTGTAACAGAATAATTGAATGAGCGAAATTGTTTTAAAATAAAATATGAAGAACTCTCTTGTTAAGTTTAGTGAAGAAAAACTAAATGTCTTATTCCCACATGTATGATAATCTAAACTCAACAAACTTAAATTGTTAAGTACAATTGTATCTGACAAAAAGAACCACCATTTCATTTACAACACTGATTCAAAGCACCAATAAATCTATACAATGGTGAAGAGGACATGAAAACATTTATTACAGAGTTAAATGTCTCAATAAAATCAAATGATCAGTTATAACTTAACAGCTTAAGCTGTAACTTGCGGTCCTGGAGGCCACAAGACACACATCTCTTCTTTGGCAGCTTCTAGGGAGCAAACAAATATAAACAATTCAATAGAGAATGTACTCTTAAATGTTTTATTATTTTGTAACCTAAATAGGTACACAGTGAAATATATTATTATAAAATTCTAAATAAAAAAATATTGTACAAACTGAAGGTCTTCTTGAGTAGTGTGTTTGAGTTACCTTGCAGCATTTAGAGTCAAATGACTAATTATCAATCAAATTTTCACAAAGCAAGCAGTACATATATATATTTATAACATCCAAACTGCTATATAAGACAGGTGTGGATAAAGTTATAGCTGTTTCTGTAAAATGCAAGATAGTTAGCCACGCAAAATAAAAGAAAAACATTTTAAAAAATATAATGTGTTGTAGAATAATATATTGTTTAGTAGTAAAAGTTTGTATTTAGAATTTTTTATGTCACAAATGTTGTCCTTAAATGCATTTTGAGAGGTGAAACTGGAGCACCTTTTATTTGGTAAAAGTCAAAAGATGCAATCAGTGTGTACAATGTGCTATGCACTATTTATGCAGCTGAATTGAGTTAAGTGCACAATGTGTGGATTATTCTCCAGTATATCATTTTAAAACCTTTTTCATTGGATAACAAAACCATATAACCCTCTGTTTTTGTACTGAATTTCAAACTGTTTAAAACCTTTAATTCCACCACATTTTCTTTGAAAGTAGAAAAGTTAAATGGTAAGAAAAGTGGAAATAAATAACGCAGCACTCAGCACTTTACTAAATGAACTTATGTTTGCCAACCATGCTGCAGCACTGCCTCAGTCCAGCTCACATTTCCCCTGTGGGAGAAACACTTTGACAGTTCCCTGCAACAGAACTGATGTTCATCAGTCTCGGGAAAGTGTGTTCCACTCCTGAATATCAGCTGTTAAATGTTTGAGGGCTTTCTTGCATGCCAAGTCACCTAACAGCATCTCACTAAGATCAAGATCTGGGCTTCGAATGGGCCCAGGACTTTCAATTTCTTAATTCTCCACCAGTTCTTGGTGGGTACACTGATATGTTTTGGGTCATCAACATGTTGCAGGGTTCAGTTCTGCTGTAGGTTTAATTTTTCATATAGATGGTGTCACATATCTCTTTATGCACCCTCTGACACAAGCTAGAATTCATGGTGGATTCTGTGATGGTGAGCTGGCCAGTTCCTACTGCAGCCCAGCATCCCTAAACTGTGACCCTTCCAGTAGCTTTACTTACATTTTACAGCATTGTAAAAATTGATTGTATATCCATATGTCCAAATATTTAAGTATACACTTTTTTACGACTGTAGCTGCTTTGCTCAGTAACACCAAGTTTCTAAGAAAAAATGAGCTGAAATAGTTCACTGATGATGCGGTAAAGAAAAAAACATTTGTGTCACTCTCTGCATCTCACTTGATTTTTAATATGTAGATGCTGTTTGTTATCATACCAATCTTGTCCATCTTTCCTGAGGCACCAGGAATGTTTAAAGGCTCGGGGTGATGATTGGAATGTACAATTTAATTTACTACTGTATCAGCCAGCATTCATTCAATTTGACGGCTCTATTAGCAATATATTTAGTTTAACAAACGTTTTCTGGCTGTTCTTACAATATCAACATAAAAAAACAGTTTAGTGTTCCATGCATGTAAGTCTATCTCACTGCAGAGTCTGAAAGTGACTCAAGCTGTTGAACTGCAGCTACTGATTCAGAGTCCACCAACTTGAACTGGTGTAGCAACCGCAGAAGTGGAGAAGTTAACCCAGTGCATAGCGATAAAAACAAATTCTAAAAAGCAAATCTGTTGTTCAGAGAGGAAAATCTGATTTAAGTTTTGGTCTGATCTTGTTACCAATCATTAATTATGGTAATCAGACTAAAGCATTTCAGCTGCATTACTCAAAAGATGGGAACCCAGATCTGGGAATGATGTCACTCTCAACCTAACCCTGTTCCATTTGGAAAATGAAAAACCAGCGGGACTTGCTATTTATTGTGCTGATGGAACATCCTACTACTATAGCTTTAGATGCGAATAGCAAAACTTTTCTAAGGGTTTTGTAACTTCAAACATCAAAAGAATATGTAGTCAAAAACATAATTTACAGTGCCAAAAAGCTTGCCACTGATTTATTGCAAAACAAACGATTAGAACTGCATGAAAGTTTTGTTGCATGGCAGGCATATTGGTTTTTGAGTTTAGGATTGGTTAGGAACATCTCACTTTCCAAGTCGGAAATTCTAACCTGAGGGGGGGTTTCAGTAAATGTTTCCAACTTGGAGCTCAAAGAATCCAACTTCAAACTACAAACGAAATGCCCCAGTAGTTTTGAACTATAGTTATCAAATTGTGGTACCAATACCTATGGAGGAACTTGAGCTGGCTTTAGTGGTACTCAGAAGAAATTTTGTATTAATTTTTTTAAAGGTAAATGTAAACAACTGGTGAGGTAAGCACCAACAGCCAATATGGAGCTTTTGTTCTAGCACATTGATCTTTGGTTCACCAGAAACTTCTCAAAGTAAAGTGAATTAAAAAAATGTGCAAACTGCTGGTTTAGAATAATTCACACTTTGTGAGTGCCAAAGTTCCATGCCATGCTAAATTAGCATAAACTCCTTCCCCAGACAGATCAAGGATTGATGATACACTGGAAACATTGGAGCCACACATCAGACATGATTTTAGAGAAGCCACACCTCAATGCTTTTCACTCATATTAGACACTTTGTGTCAGTGATGTATTTACAGCAAAGCCATGTGACCATGCAGGGAATCACCTTCAAAATGTCATTTCTCCTAACCATCCACGTGTCTCACACGCTTCATAAGTGACGGTAGCTGAGTAATAAGAGAAGAGAAAAAGGAGCTAAAACACCAACAGCGAAATAAAGACAACAATAAAACACCTGAATGCACACAAGCATTTAATGTTTATGCAAACATAATATCAAAATTCACAATGAGCCATTGTACAGATTTATTTGTAATTAAGATGTACAAATTATCTTTTATACGAGTCCAGTTTGTGTGCTGAAAAAAGTTCTTTGGTATTTTGAAACACTGATGTTTTCCTCTTGTACAGTAAACAAGGCATTTAATTGCAGATTTAACTCAAAATATTACAAAGCTGATAACAAAATATAAAGTTTTACCATGCTGTAAACAGTTCAGAAGATGCATAGCATTTCTGCACATATAAGTTTCAATTAAATCTCTACAAGTGAAACTAAGTCTAAAGTGCCCTGGGAGCATCATTAGCCGGCGTACTTTGATAGGAAGCAGCTGGGTGGTTCCAGTCAGAGGTTTGCAGGTGATTTTCCAACAACATGCTTTGGAAATATGGTAAACAAATTCAAACGAATTACAGCATGCATTTGGATTATACTGTTATAGTAAATCTGACCATATCAAGCAGTGTCAGAGTTTTTAAATGGTAAGTAAAAAAAAAATAAGATAGGCTTGTTGTCCTTCTGTAAATTTCTGAGGCAGCACTAGATGGCAGTAAAATAAAGGACAGTCCACATTGGCAGACTCTGGTGTTATTCATGAAAAAATTAAAACAGTTCATAAAACTAAACAGAGATGCTAGATCAGCGAATTGCTACAGTGTCAGTAAAACACAGCTCTGCAAACACCTCTTTGTAATTCATTTATTAAGAATACAGCTGGAAAGTGATGGCTGTTAACATGAGACAATACTTTTTGTCCAAGTTGACAGTTATATGCTACGTGGACAAAACAGTTCTCTAAGATAAAGTGCATTGAGTTCATCAGTCATGTCTCCAACAATGAGACTTACAGGATTTCAGAAACAGTTTGTAGCTAGGTCAAATCTACACGAACAGTGATTAGACATTTCATCACTAAAGTCCTTAATTAACTGATTTTGGTTCATTTAACTTACCTGCATTGTTAACCATTTAATGCATTTGTTCACCTCATTAGTGGTCAGTTTTCTTCTCTTTGGCTAATGCGTAAGTGCATCCCATGCACTTATAAATGAATAAACTTTAAGAATGTGCTTGTATGCATTTTCAAATAATGAGACTATTTCAGTCAGAATGCATCTGGTCCACTGATTTAGTGGTAACATGTTGCAGTGTTCAAAGTTAAATCAGCTTTTGCCTGTTGAGAAGCTAGATGAGCCTGTGCCCGATCTGCTCTTGCAGCCAAAGCAGTACAGGTTGTAAAGTGCTCGGCCCATCAGGAACATTTTCAGTGTACATCTGCAGCAGAACCTCTTGCAAAACAAACAGCAGGGGTAAGCTCATGCTCAGTAGCTCATACAGTAATGTGTAGTCATGGGCGTTGTCTCTCAGGTGGCCGGTGAGGGCCTGTGCTGCGCTGCGAGCGCAGTAGGACAGATACCAGGGGGCGTTAAACACAGCGCGAGTCACACTCAGCGACCAGTTCAGCCTTTTCTTTATGAATGACATGCAGCTACCTGCTTCAGGCATTCTCTGCAACTCTGCTGAACTGCTGGACTGGGAGCTCTCTCCAGCTGCCGCAATTTGCTCCTGAGCTCGATTGCGATTCTAAAAGAGGATGACAGACAGAGATGTTTGTCATTCTACTTTCCTACTATTAGAGGGAGATGATTAAACAAGCGTGGAACTCACTGGAGGTAGAGAAAATGTCCTCTGCAGATTTGTCCCATTGTTTCTTTTATTAAAATGAAGTTTGCAGTACAATTTCCCTGCAGGAACATTTATCAAGTAAATCAGTTAGAGAAGCTGGCTCGTGATCTACATGAAAAAATAAATAAAGACACATACCTTCTTCAGAGTTGAAGGCATGTGCTCCCAGTGGGAGAGCACAGTTACAGGTTGAACACCGGAAACATTCCCGATGAAAGTAGAGTCCCTCGGCACAGACCCTCTCAACCATGTAAACACGCTTGGAGCAAGAGTGGCACTTGTCAGCTGACTGGGAAAACGTCCTCCTTATTGAACTTCCCTGGTGAACAGAAAAAAGCAATAATTTCCCATTATTCAAGCCACTTCAATACATGTTCAACCAACACTAAAATCCATACAAGAGCCAGCTGGGAAAAGACATGAATTCATGGATCTTCTGGTGTTCTCAAGAGTGCCTTATAACTGGGGGAGATGCTGTTCTAACATTTGGCTGTTCAGTTAAACAGTGCTGTTTGGGTGGAGCAGAAAAACCCACAAAGGGCCACTACGTGTTTCTCCTCTGAGGGCTGCTGATAATGAAAAACAGGAGGAGCTAGTAGAGCTTTTAAAACAAACTCAAAAGCAAAGCAGAATCTTTACATGACATTTTTCTGATAAGTATAAAACAACATTCATGCAGACACAGCAATACTTTTATTCAAACATGCATTTTTTCAACACTGCAAATCTCAGACTGATATGGTTGTTTTGTCATTTTAGGAATGTCTTGTAGTGAGTAAACATTGTGATCACACACTCTGTATTGAAATATTTATGAATAAAACTAATACACAAGTGGGAAAATGGAGTCAATGCATGCTGGTGTTCAAAACAAGCATGGCTTCACAACATTTCACATAGTCACCTTGAGAACATCTGAACTGTGTCCTGAGAACAGTCCCCTAAGGTGAACAGCTTTTTCCTTTATGCTCTTTGTCTGAAACTCTCTAACTTGTTGTGCCTGAGCTTTTTTCTACAAGATGACAAAAAGGAACATCAGCAGTCTTGCCACTTCAGCACAAAGATGACACAGTCACCCACAAACATGTCATTTTTAATTGTGTGGACAGAATTAGGCAGACCAATAACTCCAATGACCTATGTGGAACTAAAGAGCGTCTAATGTCAAGAAGAAAACAATGGCCAATTGGTGGTGGAAGAGGTGGAAAGCTACTAGCTAGTCAGATGCACCCCCACATTCAGCTGGTTTTGGTCATTTAAAACAACTCAGACTGAAATGTTTATATGATATTTATGCCATACAACACTATATTGGATATTAGACATCCCTTTTACCAAAGACTGTGTAAAAGATTGTGAACTACAAAATTCCAAGTTACTATATGGGTGTTCACCATGCTGCCCATGATTTTGCATGGCCCGTGGCCAAAACTGAAGAATGGTATAAATTTGGCCCCCTAGGGAGTGACCAATGTCAAGCTCTTGTTGCTAAGAACAGACAACTTTTTTTCTAGAACAAGAAAACAGAAAATAGTCAACCAAACAAATTTAGTCCAATTTATGCCACTCTTTCAATAAGGCAAACAGGTGAATCTCTTTTCTTGTTTCTTCTCACACAGGTTTGATCATTTCATTAAAATAGTGTAGGTTTGTGAAAACACAAAATTTCACAATCAAATTATTTTTGCATTTTTTATGAAAAACGAAATAAAATTTTTGTTTGTCATCAGCACTTTCAACTTTACGATTTTGGACAACATGGCAAAAGGTTTGGACACCATTGTAATATGCTAGAGTTAGACAGCTAGACAACAAATTTCTACGTCAGACAGAAAAAAATACTTCATTTCTTTAAGAATAAAAGTTTTTAAACTAGTAAAAAATATTTAAATTGGTAAAGTAGCGTTGAAGACAGATTTGTGGTTTCTAAACCTATTTTTTAATGTGTGCAAGAGGTAATTATTATAAATTTTGTTATAGAACAGATTAAAAAGGTAAAAAAGTTGCAATAAAAAAACAAATGGTGGAAAAACACTGCATCCTTAATTTGAAAACAGAAAAACAGTGTTAAAGGTTATGGTCTCTTAACTTATGACCATTATGTTGAATGGTTGAACAAAATATTTTTAAATAAATAAATAAACTGAAATGAATAAAAGTCTGTTTTAAAAGGTGATGTCTTAATGTTTGCTAAGTCACTACAACAACATTTAAGCTGAAAAAGAGAACAAATAGTTTAAAAAACACTGCACAAAGGAATGATTTATTGGCTTTCACACAACCATTTCTATAAGTTGTATAAATATTTCTATAAAAGCAAATAAAGAAATACTAGCTCCACTGGTACAAATTGGACTTATACACGCGGACAGTGGAAATGTTTTAAAATCTGCCAACATGTACTTACATGAGAAACATTTTGCTGTTGTAACAGTGAAATAAACTCGAGCCAAGTTTGTTGGCCTGCTCGACATTTCTGGAAAGCTGGATAATTGGGGGGTGACTTCATCTGACTGCATGTTACACAAGCCAAAACATATAATGGGAACATAATATATAATCATCATTCACTCAGGGGCCTTTTTGGGAATCGGAGCGTGCAGCAATGTAAGACAAGAGCAGAGCAGAATATAGACAGGCAGAGCAAGAGAAAGTTTTCACCTCAGATATGTGTTCATCCACCTCTCTGAGGCGAAGAAGAACTCTTGTCATGAAACAGATAGCTGGGCGGCAGGACGGAGGAGATGCGGGGGGCTCAGGACTCTCACACTGAGGCTGGGGCTTCATCTCAGTCAGAGTCTGATCAACGTGTCTGAGCTTTACGACTGAAAACAGATGCTGGGGCTGAGGATGAAGCTGGGGTTCTGGAGTGTTTGGAGGAAGGTTGACTAACTGTTCAGCCGCTTTTCTGATACTTTTCTCAAACTGAAAGGGATAGTACACATAAAAGCTTCTTTAAATCCATATCTAAAATCGCTGTAGTATGTGGACTTTTTAAAAAAAAATTTACAGGTGACTCTTAATTTTAAATTTGAATAATAATAATGATAAACCTTTTTTATTTATTTAATTTTTACCTCTGGATCGAGGCTAAGCCCAGACAAGTTAGACTGATTTATTTTTATATTTATGACAATAATAATAGTTGGTTCAATGATGATGAAATAAAATAAAACCATCATCAAGGCCTTTTAAATATCAAAAGAATGAAAACTCTTAGTTAACCTTAGCTCATGTGTGAAATATAGAAATATATAGCTCAAGCCTGCTGTATCATGCTAATAATGGATCTTAACTTTAAGGCAAGATTGGTATGAAGAGCCTGTGAAAATAAAATTTGCTTAACGTTTGCAAGAAATGTGACTGAAATGTACAAAAAGTGCAGCAACATCTAGTTCAATAAACAAAATCCATATGCATGTTCTGTAGATGTAGAAAAGGTGGATGAATGATAAACAAGAAGACTTATTTTGGACCTGCTAAGTTGCTCCAATCTACCTGTGTCATTGAAGAACGTTTAGGTGGGACCGGAGGCCTGATCTTAACAAGCTGAAGCTCAGTCTGATTAAGATTAGGGACCACCAAGGACGTCTCACAGTCTGACTGGAGTTTCCAGAAGGATTGGAAGAAATGTTAGTGTAAAAGCATAGAAAAGAAAAAAAGAGGGAAAGATTCATGCCAGAAATAATAGTTTTAGCACTTTCAAGCAACAGAGCACAATTTAAGATTTTCAAAATATAATTAATGAACTGCGTTCAAAAAAGATAAAATAACCTTAAAGATGTGAAATACCTGGAGATATGCAAGCTAGCGTGAATTATAACATGTAATCTTGGATACTTAAAACTGTCACACAACAGCAAAATAATCTATTTGGCAACATCAGACGTATTGTGGTGTTTTACCTGTGTTTTGTGATCCATGTAGCTGTTTTTACTTTCAAATTTAGCCTGCAGCTGAGAAGCCATTGAGCGCACTTTGTTTTCTTTGGGATCCCGTTCGTGTTGCACTGAAACGCTATTGCTCGAGTGGTTAGTGGCCTGAAGAGGAGCAGAAAAACTCAGAAACACAGTAAAATAACAAAGGTTGTAATGCAGTTGCACTAACACACCAAACTTTGTGTTAACAAACCTCCTCCAAATAGAAGAATCTTCGCCTCCTTTTGTAAATAGAGTCTGTACCGTCTGACTTCTTCTCATCCTGAAAATGAAGAGCACAATGTCAAAAAAAAAATGCCAAGACTGATATTGTAGCATAGCACACAGGCTGCTATTAGTTCAGTTTTGCCGTGCATCTTTTGAGTACTCAATGCTTCATTCACAAAGCAAACAGCACTGATGGCACACCGGAGCAAACAGGTCCAACAGATGTGACAACTCTACGGATCAACATGCATTCGTCCTAGCTTGGCAATGTAAATTTATAAAAGAAATGTTTTTGTGGTCTTAACAATTGAAATATAGAAATATTCTTCAAAGAACAATAATTTACTGCAAACAGGAGGAATCACAAGAATGCTTTTAATGTGCATAAACACATATTTTGAGACAATGTGATGATTCATCCCTCCTATTGTTTTTTATAAAACACAACAGCTTTTTACGCTCTCTGAAAGGTTTTTGACAAGTTGTCTGTAGATTGCCAAAATTATTTCAACCTGTTACATTCACTTATCTCTGAGAGACAGGGTGATTTCCTTTTCTAACACGCCTGTCCTTTGTAAAGGCAGCAGTACATAAAGTATCTTCCTTTCCTGCATTGAAATTAGAACCAACTTTTATAAAGTAAATAGACTTTTTACCTGTTTTTCAAGCACAATTTTGAGAGTTGGTTGTTATTGCTCTGACTGTAATATACATATGTATTAACATGTACATTTTCCCCTTAAATGCATCTACATACCTCATTGAAATATGGGCAGAAAGCTGTTATTTACTTTGGAGCACAGTTAGAGATGAAGAACACCCTTTTTTGTGAATAAGCAAAGCACGGTTTGCTCCTGTTTAGCAGGTGCAAAGGTCACCCCCCCCCCCCCCCCCCCCCCTTTAGTGAATCAGCTCATGAGTGCACAAATTCAAATGCAAATGAACAACTGAATTAAAATAAATCGATATGTAAAATACTAGAAAAAGTAGAAATGATCCTAACTGAAGTCATAATTAGTACAGCAGATGAAAATAATTGATGGTGGTGTTACCTTTGGTACCCGTTTCCTTGTCAGTGCAAGATTGAGAACATTCACATTAGTTCTGACTTCTTCTGTTGGATATTCTTCATTGTTTTCATCTACACTTCTGGGATCTTCTGTATAACAATCAACAAAACCATGTAGAGTACATTAGAAAAGCTTCTTATCTTCAAAATGTGTTTCATTTACCAAACATTTATTATTTGAAGCGTTTTGGATTTGTCTAAAGGATTTGTCTAAAGAGCCAGTATATGTGTGGAGGAAGGTTCTACTTTAACAGCAGTTCTGTTGAGACATGCATGCCATCAAGAATCACAGATAACATGACTGCATAGTTCCACTACACAATGAGATTCCTCTCATGACACAACACCTAACCAGGTACAACAGCAAACCAGCTACTCATCTCTAAATATATATGTTTTCTTTTAAATGAAGAAAATATGGAACAGAAACAAAGAAACACAGAAAGTATATTAACTCTAGGCCGTTCTAACTAAAACAAAGCCATGTACCTGATGCAGGTAAAGGCGTTCCGCGGAAAAGCTCGTAGAACTTCGACAGGTAGGAGATCATCCTGGTCTTGTCCAGCTCCTCACCAGCGCTCAGGTCCAACGCAGAAGTGAAAGGTCGAATCCCGAATTCCCGCTCGCTGATGTCAAAAGCCTGCTGGAGGTTTGCAGTGTGATCCTCCTCATTTAAAGAGTCAAAATCTCTGATAATGACAGGGACAAATGACAAACTAAGCTAAAATGTTGAAGAACAGGGAAATTGAACATTTAGCTAAAACAGTTTAGTTTTTATCATAACTCTACGTTTTAGACATCTCCCCTCTGCTCTTAGTTTACTATTTACCCCCAGTCACTTCAGTAACCCATATACCATTGACCTAAATATCCATTAATCCGTCCAGGAATAACCAGACAGGAATGTGGCAGCAAGAAACACAGACTCTTTGAAGGAATTATTTCATGGCAAATCCTTCATTTCTGCACATCAGGTGACTGGTGCTGAGTGAGTGTAAAATAATGCTGACAAGGGCAGTCAGTTCAAGCACAATGGGTTTGTTTAACACAGAAATATATTTCACTTAGAATTACAGCCTTATAAGCCTTGTTCATTGCACATTAGCATGAAATTGCAAAAAAAAAAGTATCAGTAGTAGAAGCAAAAGAGGATCTGATGTTTTTTTTTTGCACTGATGGTGTGCAGACACCAGGAGGAGAAATGTCAAGAAGAGAGCAGTAGCCTAGCAGCAGCAAACACAAACATCAGTGTCATTCAGTCTTTCTCTTTTTAGCATGAACCTGCTCCCCTCCCTGCTATCTGTGCTGTTGACAGACCTACATACAGATGAACAAAAAAGGGAGGAAAAGCCAAAGGTTCCTGGAAACTTACAGGTTCACTTAAAACTGCAACTGGATGTGCCATGGTATGAAAGCAATAAATGAAGAGCCGAGTAGATATAATTATGTTTGTAAATGCACTAATCTACAGTTTTTGGGATGTTTTTTTTTGTTCTACAGGAGCTGGTTCCTCCACCCCCACCCCCATTAGAAAATCTTACAATGGCAATATTTTTTTTATTTTTTATTTTTTATTTAGTCTTCCACAAGATGCTTCCAATGTTTTGGGTGATGTTTACCATTTTTGGCTTTACCATCTGTATCATGTGTAAGCATCTACTGTAGTGATACTCCATCCAACATATTGGCATGCAAAATGCTAACCAACAAATGTTGCATTCAGAACAGTCCTTTTCTATTTAATTTTTGACCAAACCCATACGGCAATGATTATATATTTGAGCCCTAATTTAGCATATTTTTATCTCTTGTTTCTCTACATGTTTTTTTCTGTCCAAAAATGTATTTTTGATATGAAGTTTGGGGGTGACAAAAAATGTGAGTTTAAGGGAAAGAAGCATAAAATGTGTTGTTTGTGCATAAGTCTGTTACTAAAATAGGCAGTATGTTTCTTTGGGAAACAAAAGACTTGTGGTTAAGTTATTGCTTGCCCTGCTTTTAAAATTGTTAAATATGAGATTATGAGAAAAATAGTTTAAAATGGGAAACCAAAGCTAAAGTTACTATTACTGTCTAACTATGTGACATACATCAGTTGGGGTTTAAATCTGTGGATGAGGGCACATAGGGCGATGCCACTTCTCCAAGAAGAAGTCAAGTCGCTGACCGACACATTCCTGTAGCCCTCTGTCTGTTTCTGGCACCAGGTGAGGAGCCGCGACGGCCGCATCTCAGACTCTGTGAAAGAAACATAGAAAAATGACAATTTTTCAGAGACAGGAATCATCAAGTCATTTACACCCTAAGGTTGTTTCAAGTGAACAGACACTTTGTTGTTTGTTATCGGTGACATATTGTAATGTTTACCCTGCAGTAGGAAATCTGTATGTTTGACTGCTCTTTTTACAACCAAGCAACTCATATCGCAAAGCTTTGTTATCGCAACCCCACTTGTAAAAAACAAACCAAACATTGTAAATAATTACTCCTATTCATAATATGTTTTGTTGTGTTTGAATAGGAGCAAAACAAAGAGAGAGAAATGATGCCATCAACATTCATAATAGGATCCCTTTAAAGGAGAGTAAATCTTGTTATTTAGATCACCGCACTGAATATTATTTCGATGAGTCACCCGCTGCCAGGCTGTTTACTCCTCTGATACTTGCCTCGTCTGTAGAGATTGACGGGACGTCGTATGGTATCAGCACGCTCCAGGGAGCAGGAATTAAGCTCTCCAGTGACATATAGGTGACGCACCTAAAAAAAGGACACCTGTAAGTAAGCATGTATCTACTCAAGATGTTTGAAGAGTTAAGGGTAAAGAAAGTAAGCTTACTTGGTGAGATCTAACGCAGGAGGAGTTGAGGTTAGGGTATCGAGTTGAAGGGTCTATGGTGTACTGATCAAATTTTTTTGCCATGTTTTCTGGAGTAGTTTGTGGCAGAAGCCGATAAATACTCTCTCTAAATGTATTCATGAAGCAGAAGGGAATGTGGTTAATCTCAAATAAACTTTGAGTAAATTTCAGACTTAATATGCACGTACCTTTCTGCTAGAACCTCCAGAACCTTCCGACCTTCAGCCCAGCTCTTTACCATCCAGGCTGTATCAAAAGCAGCCAGGAAACCTCTGGCACAACCAGTTCCCATTGGCCAGAAGGGCTGCAACAAAGCATATATTTCTTATACTATGGCATGACAGTATAAGATGTCCATACAGTGTCTTATCTGGAAAGCCAAGTAACATTTTGACATTTTTAAGAAATAGTAGGGCTTGATTTTGAGTACGCAATCTAGGTGCATGACTGGGTGATGGTGGCTCATGTGGTAGGGGTTCTTCCTGTAACTGGTGGGTTGCCAGGTTGATCGTGGTCAAGAGGGCCCGGTGGCGCAATTGTATGGCAGCCCAACTTCTGACAGTCTGCTCCAGGGCAGATGAGGCTACAATGTAGCCTACCACCATCAGTGTGTGAATGTGTGTAAGAATGGGTGGATGAAAAACTGTAATGTAATGCACTTTGGATAAAAGCTTATACAAGTGCAGGCCATTTACAATTTCAATCCAATTTGATGCACAAAAGAGTTAATGTACAATAAAGCTATAAATCTGGGGGGAAAGGACAAAAGTAAAATATTTTTTTACGGATTCTCAGGCTTGTCTGGAATTTTAAAAAATGCTCTGTTTGTTGCTATGTTTTGCTTCGCAGTGTTGCATACCATAGGTCTGACTTCACACAGTAGACATTTCAGATATTTTAAAAATCGTCTGTAAACATAGAAAGACTTCTTCTACATGCTCACACAGCTAATTTTAACGTCTTTCTGAATGTAGCACCAATAATTACAGGTCCTTCTCAAAATATTAGCATATTGTGATAAAGTTCATTATTTTCCATAATGTAATGATGAAAATTTAACATTCATATATTTTAGATTCATTGCACACTAACTGAAATATTTCAGGTCTTTTATTGTCTTAATACGGATGATTTTGGCATACAGCTCATGAAAACCCAAAATTCCTATCTCACAAAATTAGCATATTTCATCCGACCAATAAAAGAAAAGTGTTTTTAATACAAAAAACGTCAACCTTCAAATAATCATGTACAGTTATGCACTCAATACTTGGTCGGGAATCCTTTGGCAGAAATGACTGATTCAATGCGGCGTGGCATGGAGGCAATCAGCCTGTGGCACTGCTGAGGTCTTATGGAGGCTCAGGATGCTTCGATAGCGGCCTTTAGCTCATCCAGAGTGTTGGGTCTTGAGTCTCTCAACGTTCTCTTCACAATATCCCACAGATTCTCTATGGGGTTCAGGTCAGGAGAATTGGCAGGCCAATTGAGCACAGTGATACCATGGTCAGTAAACCATTTACCAGTGGTTTTGGCACTGTGAGCAGGTGCCAGGTCGTGCTGAAAAATGAAATCTTCATCTCCATAAAGCTTTTCAGCAGATGGAAGCATGAAGTGCTCCAAAATCTCCTGATAGCTAGCTGCATTGACCCTGCCCTTGATAAAACACGGCACCCCAGACCATCACTGACTGTGGGTACTTGACACTGGACTTCTGGCATTTTGGCATTTCCTTCTCCCCAGTCTTCCTCCAGACTCTGGCACCTTGATTTCCGAATGACATGCAGAATTTGCTTTCATCCGAAAAGTACTTTGGACCACTGAGCAACAGTCCAGTGCTGCTTCTCTGTAGCCCAGGTCAGGCGCTTCTGCCGCTGTTTCTGGTTCAAAAGTGGCTTGACCTGGGGAATGCGGCACCTGTAGCCCATTTCCTGCACACGCCTGTGCACGGTGGCTCTGGATGTTTCTACTCCAGACTCAGTCCACTGCCCCCAAGGTCTGGAATCGGCCCTTCTCCACAATCTTCCTCAGGGTCCGGTCACCTCTTCTCGTTGTGCAGCGTTTTCTGCCAGACTTTTTCCTTCCCACAGACTTCCCACTGAGGTGCCTTGATACAGCACTCTGGGAACAGCCTATTCGTTCAGAAATTTCTTTCTGTGTCTTACCCTCTTGCTTGAGGGTGTCAATAGTGGCCTTCTGGACAGGAGTCAGGTCAGCAGTCTTACCCATGATTGGGGTTTTGAGCGGTGAACCAGGCTGGGAGTTTTAAAGGCCTCAGGAATCTTTTGCAGGTGTTTAGAGTTAACTCGTTGATTCAGATGATTAGGTTCATAGCTCGTTTAGAGACCCTTTTAATGATATGCTAATTTTGTGAGATAGGAATTTTGGGTTTTCATGAGCTGTATGCCAAAATCATCCGTATTAAGACAATAAAAGACCTGAAATATTTCAGTTAGTGTGCAATGAATCTAAAATATATGAATGTTAAATTTTCATCATTACATTATTGAAAATAATGAACTTTATCACAATATGCTAATATTTTGAGAAGGACCTGTACCTGTATCTGCTGACAACAATAGGATTAGTCTAGGTGAACAAAATTAGGAAAAAACACTTATAGGCTGGCATATAAAAGACATCACCCTCCCCTATTAGAGAAGTCACCCAATTCATCTGGCAGAAAAAAAAAACAGAATCAAGCACTTAAAATTTATTCACCCATTTCTCAGGATGTCAGCATCTGAAGTGAGCATGATCTGCCATGCCCTCCCTTACCTCCAGCAGGCTGTCGCCAACCAGCGCCACCAGCAGCTGGTGTCCAAATCTCTCCCTGACCAGAGCGGCATTCTCAGACGCGTGCATGCTTGTGAAGTCAAACATCGCCACATCTGGCTGCCCGCAGTGGTTCATGGCAAAGTCAAGAGTGGGAAGTTGGTAGTTGGTGCCAAAGTCAGCAGCCTCTCGGGCGTAGCTCAGGAGGGCTTCCTGGTTGACGTTTTCACTGCTCAGCAGCATCTGAGTGTCCATGTAATCCTGTATGAATGAAAATAGATAGGAGAAAAATTCAAAAAATAAAGTTTTAATTCTGCGTCTCATGACTATGAGAATCATTTTTGGATGGTAAATTTTCAAGGTTTCCAGTTTCAAAGTGTACCATAGCTAAGCTACAGTTTCAAAAAACAGATTGTTCAAATATCAAAGCACAGTGGAAGTGTGAATGAGTACCTTTCTATAATGCCTTTCCTGCAATTTAAATAATTTTCACTGGCATGCCACGGACAGTGCAGATTTTCCCCATGTGGAAAACAGGTTAACAATCCGTCTTCCCCTCTGTTTGCTGTGAGCTGTCAGTCAGCTGTGTAGGAGGAGGAAACCACCTGACCTTTTCTCTTATTAAACAAAAGATGAGGCTCGCTTTTGGAAATTAAACCGGGGAAAAAAAAAAACACAATCATGATGGCTTGGCTACCAAAGGAGCTCCACACAACAGTTTTTCCAATTCTGGTTTTCTGTAACCCTAGCGCAGTCCTGGAGTTTTCCCCTGTCTCTTTCGTGGTTTGCCCATACGCCGGGCTGCAGTGAGCCCTCCACATCACATTTCCGACACTGCCCTAGATTTTTGGTCCTGCGGGCGTCAGAGCAACCCCACACGCAGTTCTTTCCAGTGCATCCCGTAACATCTGATTCGCTCTGTACTTGCGCTTAGCCAGGACTGCAACAAACTATGAGACCCAACTTATCTGCAGATAATGTTACTTTAAAAAGAGTAGAATGACAATAAAAAGAAGATATTTTATGTTGTGGGTGTGTTGCTGGTGGAGTAGGGGTTAAGCACATGACCATGTGCAGAGGCTACAGTCCTTGATGCGACTGTCCCGCGTTCAAGTCCCGGACCCGGTGACACTTGCCAAGGGTCTCCTCCTCTCTTTGGTCTCTTTCCTGTCTACCTACTGTTGAAAAATGAAATAAATAAGGGCCTCTAGTGCTAAAAAGAAATATTATGTAGTTAGCACCATATAGAGCCATAAATGTATCTGTAAATGTTTTAAAAACATCCCAGCATATTTTAAAAAGACTTGCTTATAATTATGTTCCCTTTCTAAAAGTCTGACCTATGACATATACCAATGTATTCCAGAAAACAGGATAAAGCATTAATATTTATTAAAGTAAATAGAATATTACTGCTGAGTACAGATGTTTAATAGTATCTCAGCTGTTAAAATTGAGAGCCAAGGGTAAAATTAAATGAAAATGCACAACATTTCCAACCATGATAGCTTGTTTTTTCATAACCAAAACATTACAATTAAACTAAATAACATTCATTAATCTAATGTAATTGATCAAAAAACAAAGCATATGAAAAATAGAAAAAAAACATAAACAATGCAAAAAAACACAGCTTACTTACATTGATGACAACGTTTTTGTCCAGCAGACTCTGTTTCTTAGCCGTCATGACGAAGTAATGTGTGTTGTCCTTGTAATACACTATGTTCTCCAGATCAATGCCTGCAAAGAAATGGAAACTTCTCAACACTCCTACAGTTCATAAAAGCAGAAAAATCCCTGTGAAGACTAATGCTTAGAATTTGAATAGATTGACTCAAAGTTCATGTTTTTGTCTAAAACCTCCATTTCTTGTGCACAATATATTTTAGTGCTTATTTATTTTGTATCTATGGATGAGGTAGAAATTGATACATTGATACAAAACCCAGTTTGGACCCAGTTTTATTTGTACTGATATCTGTAAATTTCATGGTCTTCGTGGTTTATCCCACCTGTCTCCTCTTTGAGGTCAAGAAAGAACTTCTGGTTGAAAATGAAGGCCACTCCGCTAATCTCCTCTACTTTGGCCTCCGCAGTTGTGTTCCTGTTGATAAAGTTGGCTGTGATGGCAATTGCCAGTTTACCTCTGAACTCTTTCCTTTTGAAACCTGGTATAAAAAAGACACAGAGACAGAAAGAGTTGAGTCTGTTTAAACCAAAAGAAATCCAGCTTCAAACCCTAATTATAAGGCATTTATTTTAGGATAAGAAGTAGCTCAGCAAGGAAACATGCATCATATTCTCTGAGAAGCACATGGAATAAAGTAATTATGTTTATAATCAGAATGAATTACCTTTAAGTAAATCATCTTTTCATCCAAAGTCAAAAAGATTTAATAAGTATTTAAAATAAGTCTTTTCTATTATTTTACTACATCTTTAGCACTGCTCCCTAGAAGATGTATTGCTTTCAACAGAAATGTGCTTTATGGGACGGCAACCAAAGTTAGAATCCAAGTCTGGTCTACACTGTCCCCAAAATGTCCCTTGATTGCTCTTTCCTAAAGGCAGCAGCACCACACAAGTCTCACTGCATTTAGATGTGTTAACATAAGCAGGCCACAAAAGCAAGCACACAAGCAAGCGGGCTGCAGTAAAGAAAGTAATTTCCCCTCCGGCTTCTTCATGATTACAGAATGAGCTAAACATATTCATTCTGCCCCAAAATGTCCTTTTAAGGAATAAGCATTTAATCTGAATTAGCTGTTCGATGAGAGCACTTTTGAAGAAAAACTGGAAACAGAGTTGGAGCTGTACCATTATGAATGGATCAGCTTCAGATCTATTTATGTTTAGTTTTCCTCGCTGGGAGAGAGAGATGACTTCATACAAGCGCAAATGAGAACAAGAGTTTAATCCTAGACAAGAAAAAATATACAAAATTGTGTTAAATTCTTGAGTCATCCCTCATTGTTTTCTATTTTGCTTCCAAGGAGCCAGACTTTCTTGTAATCATTCAAAGAGCCTTAACTCGATTTTGACCAATAGTTTTTGAAGTTATTTTAAATGTTTTTATTTTACTTTTTCAACTCATTTTATGTCCCGTACAAGCAGATTTTTAGAAGAATGTTTGTTTCTTTGTAAGTTAAACCACGTCGTTGTTTTTTCTCCTCCTGTTCCGAAGATTGGACTTTCAGATGTTTGATTGCTGTGGACAGTTTGTGATACTGTGTTTACGCACTGTACTAATAATAAAAAAAGAGAACTATTTGTCAGATCAACTTTGCTCTCTTTTTTAAGGAAATTGGACTGATTGCCTGATTAGAAAATGTGTTTGTTGATCTAATACATGTGACAAGAACAATATGGATGCAAATACTTTTTCACAGGCAAAACCTAAGTAACTATAAGTAAATATAAAAGCATTCTTTAACAATCTTTCCTGATGTAAACGAGATGATTACTGCTTTTATATATATATATATATATATATTTTTACCCATTGTCAGCTATATAGAAACTGAATGACCTGGGAGTGGCACCAGATTCCAGCCATCATATTTAAAACTGCAGAACACTGCAGTTTCCTACACTGTTCAGGCCTTTGTTTCCCTGTGTCTCACCTTCCAGTGTGTTTCTCCGCCCGTCGGCTCCCACCACCACATCAAACTCGAAGTTAGCAGCCGGGTGATCTGCAGGTCGGATTGCGGCCCTCCACCCAATCGCTGAAAGACAAAAAGCAACTGGGAATGTTGGGGAAAACCATGCACACGTGCACAGTTTTCATATAAAATGAAAGCATGAGGAACATCATGTTATCTGGACTGCTCTTGTTGGACCACCCTGCTACCTTAAAGTTGTTCTACATTTGTCAATACTGGGATGTGGGTAAAAAAATATATAGAAAGAATTAAAGGCTTTAGTGTGCATATCCTTCATCTCAATTTTAAAAAGGCTGAACGTTGCAGCAGAAGTGTGAGATGAGAACAGGCGTTGCTTTGCCAGTTTATAGTGTAATATCACCATGTGGAAAATACCTTCCATGTAGTCAAGGGCACCACTAAGTCTGTCACAGCAAAGGAGGAGGGATAAGTCCAGCTCTAAATTTAGCCAAAGCTAGTGTTGTTATCGGTGTGTCCATGTGAAAACTGAACGGACACTGAGCTGAAGGATGATGGGGTTAAGTAGCAACTGTTCTGTGTTCAAATATAATCAAAACTGAACTGAGGGTGTAAATATTATTCTGTCTAAAATCTAAAATAAGCCACTGGTTGATATGTTGTAGGGTAATAAATAGATTGTATAAATAGCAGAAAAATATCTCTTACAGGGAAATTAGGCAAATAACCTGATCAAATTACTCTGATCTACACTTGATGAAAACAAAACCTGTGCCAAGGTTGGTCTCATGTTTATTAGTGAGTGTCAAGGAAATGAAATACTGTTGGACAAGATTTCCCTTGCTGCTTAACCAGTTTAAAAGTGGAGCAGAAGCAGCAAAAAAGGAATCTAAACAATGATCATCCAGAAAACTAACTCCACCTGTCTCACAAAAGGTTAAATTTCTCCACTTCATCCTCCTGCAAGTCTCAGCTAGACATATTACAGCTGCTTAGATGCCCCTAATTTCTCCACCATCTAAACAGATTGTTCAAATATCAAAGCACAGTGGAAGTGTGAATGAGTACCTTCATTTTGCTGATCCTCCGGAGGCTCCAGCAGCCTGAGAAACTCCACGTTGACGTGAAACTCCACAGCAACAATCAGGGCGACCTTCAGGAGGATCAGCTGCAGCTGCTGAATGCCTGGCAGAGACAGACACACATCCATGTTTACGTGTTTGTTTGTCATCTTATTGTTGAAAGCAAACCCCGCTTGTATAGATCTATAACGTTAATCATTGTCTCCAAATAGGAGACAATGAGTCTCTCCTCTCCTGGAAAGAGAGCACGCTCCAATCAAGAAAATCCTCAAACTCATGTAACTGTTCAGTTTGATGCATGTTTTTAAGCATAACTGATATCTTAAAAACAGTAAATAGTGGATTATCCTTTGCTGATATATTGTAGTTTTGGAGTGTCTGCCAAAATAACTTAAACTAAACTAGACTTTTCATATTGTGAACTGTTGCACATAAAGAATGAGGCACAAATTCCTCTTTCACCAGAGGATTTAGATCTTTACCACCACCTACTGATATGAACGTCCAGGAACAGGAAAAAACAAGATAAAGTCTTTAAGTACCAAAACATGTTTTGAGTTCTTCAGACTCAAAAAGAGACTAAATCCCTTTTACTCATGCTACCACAACCCTTACACTTTAAGAATCAGTTTGGGCTTTAACTTGAAGTCACAAGAGGCAGCATTTGGATTTTTTTACTGCAAAACTGGACACCCATTGAAAAAGCTGATAAACAGTAGATTATCTTAGATTCCTTATATATAAACTAACTTGTTTTTAATATGAGGTGTAGTTCGTTATTTAGGCATTGCCACAACCCACAACAACAACAGTCTTAAGAGTTTATCAGCTCATAACTTCTTCCTTGAAAGGTTTCCCATTTAGTTTTCAAAATCCATAGGACCAGGTAGCCCTGACACTTTATCCACCCACTTCTTCATAAAAACAACTGTAACACCTCTTTCCCTTAGGAAGAATATACAGTAGAAGAAATAGGACAAAGTCTAAGTGGTAGGGCCAACGGGTAAACTGACTTAAGCTTAGACTTCGATATCCAAAGATTATCTAGAAAGTCCATAAATAACGTGGGGCTGGGGTTTTGGTAACAATAGGGGTGGCTTTGCTTTTCAGAGGTTTACGAAGCAGCTAGATTGAAGACATAGCAACGTGAACATTTTTCTAGTATTTCTTAATGTAAAATCAATTATTGTGTGACAATGGCTGACACTGCTGGAAATAAAAACTAAATGGGTGCAGACTAAAGGATGCGTTTGCTTTTTATTTGCAATATCTGAAGAAAGAAACACTTATTTTTCTACAATAGTTTAGGGTTACAGGAAGAACCCTAGTGGTACATTGTTGGTTCCAAATTTCAGGTTTTAGGAATCTGCAATAAAATGGGGACAATGAGTGAGAAGATAGCTTCACATTAAAACAAATTATCCAGTGAAGTCAGGAGTTTTCTCTAAAAAATTGGTGTTTTACTTCTTCTGTCGATGTATACAAGCAAATGAACTCCACACATTATATCATACAGTTTATCATGCAGAAAAACACTTAAATCACAACAGGGGTTTGACTTAAATAAAGCTATTGTCTTCTTATGAAAGTCTCACTGATACTCACTGATGTGGTCAATGGCTCCGGCACAGAACTTTCCGTAGAACTTTTTGGCACCAAGGCCCCGGAGATCATGGATGGTATAGGGCCAAAGATGGAGCACATTGTGCCTTGAAAAAGAGTCCCTCTTCTCAATCACCACTACCTTAGCACCCATCAATGCAAGCTCGATGGCGGTCCGCAAGCCACACGGACCTCCTCCGATGATGAGGCACTGACCAAGCAGGAATACACAAAATACGCTCATTATTACAAACAGAAGGCACATCGGGAACTACCTACATCCTGGTAACATCTTTGTTGTATTATCAACAGAAGACTGGCTGAAACTGAGAGGGAAAAAAGACTCACATTACACTTGTTTATAATGGGTTCTGGAGCATTATAACAACTCCATACATCATGAGAAGGAGCTGCAGTTCACTGCAGCTTTAAAGTATCTCATTCAGGAACACTTCGGCAGGATAAACTCTGATAATCAGTCCAGTCTAAGGATGATTTGCACAAGACACCTCATGTATGTATGTCTGCATTATTGGCACAGTCACATTACACAAAAAGAAAAGAGTTTGCACATGCTCAGAGAAATGTATTCCTTACTAAGCTGCCCAGAGGTGCATTATTCAGGTGTTATTCACAAAACAGCATCACCAAAAAATGCATGAAGTCATATGGAGGCGTCTGTCTGAGTATGTGTGGTTGAAACATGACATCATCGTCTTGAATGATAGATGAAAGAGGTGACGCATGTGTGTTGGCAAATGTCTTCTTCTTTCCATTTGAAGACATTAAGATACTTTATGGAGAAAACTGTGCAGGGAAAGGGTAGAGGATTATTTTGACATTTAAACCAGAATTAACCACCTTTCCTGCAATGATCAACAGTTTCCTGTCTTAAAAATCTCACCAAATTAGAATTGAAAATATATATTTTTTCTTTTCCTTTCTTAGAAAGACTCAGTTGTCCAACACAAATGGGCAGCAGACAGAAAGTTTGACGCCTGGCATCATATGTAGTTACAAATAGAATGATGAAAATGACAAGGAGGTTTTACATGTATCACTTCCATGAGACAATCTGTCTGCCTGCTGCCAACAAGAAGGAAACATACTGTACCATGAAACACCAATATAACAAATATAAAACATCAACATGACATAAAAGGTTAGTTTGCCTCACAGACAATTTCATACTGCAAATTCATACCCAGATGTTGCCACTTTCTCCCATCCTACTACAGTTTTGTGCATTTAATTAAGAAAAAATAATTAATATGCATACACTGATACTTTCTGGAGATAATCATAAAAATGTTCAGTGTTCCTTGTAATTTAGTTGTAATGTATTTTCAGCTGGTTGTGGATCCCTATTTGGGATCTGCTGATTCTTATGAAATATGACCGATTATGACCCCTGACCAAACCAAAATGACTCTTAGTGACCTACTTTATCAGAGTAACATAACAATACTTCCTGACAACAGATTTTAGGTGAGGTTAGAGGAAATTCCTTTCAGTCATTGGTTGTCAATGCTGGTATGAAATAACCAATATATATTTTGTCATTTTTTCTGTTGCATTTTATTCAAATCTATTTTGCATTGCATACCTCTCCTGCACCTACACACTGAAATGCCTTTTCTGTATCCATAACCTGCTTCTCTCATTCTTCATAATAATCTGCCTGAGGCTGTCAGGGGGACATAGTGTCAGATGTGACTCACACTCCCAGGTGGTTGACGCACCACCCTGACAAGAATAAACTTATATTATTATTTTTCTTTGCAAAGAAGTACTTAGTGTGCTGGCATGCAACCACTGAACAGATGGAAGACAACATCATTTATAGGTGCACAAAAAAGGAACTTAGTTTTTGTCAGATGTACTTTTAATGAGTGCCCATTGTTCTCTAAACTTGTGTCACTGTTTTGATTTCTCTATCAGCCATGAGCAAAAGTGTTTGTTTTTACACTTTCCACTCAGTGATTAGGGATTTTTTTTTTTCCTGAACGCTCATGCCACATCTGCTGAATCAGGACACTGGTTTCCCTTCTGCTCTCTCCATCTGTACCCCATCAGTCCACCCACCATAGCCTCACCCTGACCGTCATCAAAACCAGCCAACAACCTGCGAACCGTCAATTTGATCAAACCACACTGGGAGACGAACAAATGAGTCGTTGTCATTGGGCTTTAGGTATAAGAAAAGAGTGCTCTAGATTAATTATGCTGATTATACTTCAAATTAATCAGTTCATGGTGTTAGAATTCTGAACAATATGGATAGAAACCTCTTCCAGCTACATTTTTGTTCTGAAGTAAATCCCTCAAAACTATTCCGGGTTATGTAATGCTGAACAATAAAGAAGGAACAGTAAATAAACAAATCAATATAAAAACATGTTTTTGTCAATTATTGAATTTTTGTCATTAAGTAGATGCCATGGTATATTAGTCAGTTAATCTGGAATCCTAATAACATCTAACAAAATAAAAAACCTGACTAATAAACTTTATCGCCTCTTTTACCCTTCCGCTTGAGTATTGCAGAAAAATATTTTTATGATCATATCCGAATGAAGTGATGATGATGTTTTGCTGGAGATGTACACTCACCGGCCACTTTATTAGGTACACCGTTGGACCCCCTTTTGTCTTCAGAACTGCCTTAATCCTCTGTGGCATAGATTCAACAAGGTACTGGAAACATTCCTCAGAGAGTTTGGTCCATATTGACATGATAGCATCACACAGATGCTGCCAATTTGTTGACTGCACATCCATGATGCGAATTTCCCGTTCCACCACATCCCAAAGGTGCTCCATTGGATTGAGATCTGGTGACTGTGGAGGCCATTTGAGTACAGTGAACTCATTGTCATGTTCAAGAAACCAGTCTGAGATGATTCGTGCTTTATGACATGGCGCGTTATCCTGCTGGAAGTAACCATCAGAAGATCGGTACACTGTGGTCATAAAGGGATGGACATGGTCAGCAGCAATACTCAGGTAGGCTGTGGCGTTGACACGATCCTTAATTGGTGCTAAGGGGCCCAAAGTGTGCCAAGAAAATATCCCCCACACTCTTACACCACCACCACCAGCCTGAACCGTTGATACAAAGCAGGATGGATCCATGCTTTCATGTTGTTGATGCCAAATTCTGACCTTACCATCTGAATGTCGCAGCAGAAATCGAGACTCAATAGACCAGCCAACGTTTTTCCAATCTTCTATTGTCCAATTTTGGTGAGCCTGTGTGAATTGTAGCCTTGGTTTCCTGTTCTTAGCTGACAGGAGTGGCACCCGGTGTGGTCTTCTGCTGCTGTAGCTCATCCGCCTCAAGGTTCGACATACATGTGCATCTGAATGCACATGTTGTGCATTCAGAGAAGCTCTTCTGCATGCCTTGGTTGTAACGAGTGGTTATTTGAGTTACTGTTGCCTTTCTATCAGCTCGAACCAGTCTGGCCATTCTCCTCTGACCTCTGACATCAACAAGGCATTTGTGCCCACAGAACTGCCGCTCATTGGATATTTTCTCTTTTTCGGACCATTCTCTGTAAACCCTAGAGATGGTAGTGCGTGAAAATCCCAGTAAATCAGCAGTTTCTGAAATACTCAGACCAGCCCGTCTGGCACCAATAACCATGCCACGTTCGAAGTCACTTAAATCACCTTTCTTCCTCATTCTGATGCTCGGTTTGAACTGCAGCAGATTGTCTTGACCATGTCTACATGCCTAAATGCATTGAGTTGCTGCCATTAGAAATTTGCGTGAACGAGCAACTGGACAGGTGTACCTAATAAAGTGGCCAGTGAGTGTAAATCATTTCATTGCCGAGAAGAAATTAAGTTATGGTTTAAATTTTAGGAATCATCCCATTATTTGAGTTGAGGTTATGTCAAAACCTAAGCTGTCGGGCAAGACGTGGGTAAAGGTAGAGACGAGGCACTCCTGTTAGGCAGCATGCACAGAACCTGTATCTGAAAGTCATTTATCTTATCCAGAAATAAGAGGCGTTTGAATAACAGAGTTAGCAGCAAACTGTCTCCCAGAGATATGATGAAGTGCACTGAGACTGACTTGCAGCACGATTAATACAAAAAGACAGATTTTGTTGTACGCAGTAAAACTTAACGAGACGTACGCTTCAGCCTCTGCTGCCATCTGTGTTAGGCCATAAAACTCATGACATCACATCCTGTAAAACAGATGCAGCAATATGAAGAAAAAGGATTGAGTGAAATCACACCTGTCACTGATGGAGAGCAGAACTGTTTGAAAAATGTAAAAAACACAATGCACACGTAAGCAGCTCATTAAATTTAAAGACATTGTGGATTGACTTCAGAGAAATTCTGTCAAGTCAGCATTACAAAATGTGTGGCTGTTGTGCACTTATTTTGTTTCTTATTTAAAACACATTTTAATAATTAGCAGATCCTTGCTCTGAACGTTTAGGAAAAGTAAACATGGAGCCAAACTGTTCAACTGCTGCCAAATAATCAGAGTCGCTGAGTGATGCAGTCTCTTCCTCTGTGCAATGAAAACACTTGCTGAATTTGGACACACCTGACAGGTGAACACTCCTCCAGGTTTCGACTTTCTCTCATCACCTTTTCACACACACACACACACACACACACACACACACACACACACACACACACACACACACACACACACACACACACACACACACATCCGTCAATGACTGGTTCTCACTGTTGTAGGAATTTCTTCATAAAGAGGATAGATCTCTAATAACAATCGTACAAGTGCAAGGTGGACACAAGAAAGGCTAGAAGAAGGAAAAAAAGACAGAAGGAAGGAAAACAGGAGAGAAGGAATGAAAAGAAAGGGAAGAAGGTAATAATAATGGCCAAAAGGGAGAATACGAGGAGGACATAAAGAACACAAAGAACAAAAAACACATGGAAAGTTTTGAGGTAGGATACAATGAAGGAGGGATGGAGGTAAGGAAAGAAGCATGGACATTGTGAAGGGATGAAGGAAGGATTCAAGGAAAAGACAGAAAGAAAGACTAAATGAAAAGAAGGAAGGACAGCAAGAAGGGACAAAAAAGAAGGAAAGAACATTTAGGCAATGTGATTGTGGATAAAGTCTGGAAAGGCAATTATGTTTCCATACTCCATACTCTATAATGAAATCAAGTTCCATACTTTTCCCGAAAAACCATGAAAAAAAGTGCATGGCTGCACAGAGATTAAATAATTGTACATGACAGCTCTGGAGCTTAGCTGCTCTGCACTTTGCTTTAACAGGGTGTCAGAGTCACACTTGCGTTCAATAAAAAAGAAACAAGTGAAGCAAAATAACAAAACAAAAAAAAACACTTCTTAAATCATAAAACTTTAATGATGTATGAAGCAAACTTTTAAACATGAACTTTGGCCATTTTCCAGGCTTCAGGACAGTCAGTAACAAATTCAACTTGCTGATTAATAAATAACTCTGCATCTTCTTCTCCACATTACTAACTAAAAGATCACTATGATCACCTTAAAAAGAAATGCAAACATTATAAACTGTTTCAATTTAATTTATTCTAGAAATAATAGCAAAGTTAAGCACAACACATTTGGTCCACGAAACTGATTGATTTTATACCAAAGACAAAAATGTTGTCAGTAAAGTAAAATATCCCAATAAAAAAATATTTCCCTCTGCATTTTTATCTTTATTGCACAGGTGTAGAGACCCAGACAGGAAATGTGGAACAGCAGATAAATAAAATGCAATGGTCCAGCCTGCCTGCAGTGAAGCCAGGAAAAGCATATTGCTACCCTATGTGCTGAAAACATTCAGCTTTGGCCTTGCAGCAATAAATCAATCTAGGAATCAAATACTTTGGACAGCAGCCAGCCAAAACATACAGCTTCAAATAATCCACAATGCATAATATAAATACAAACAAAATGCAACCAATTAACCTACCTTCAGAGACAGAAACTGTGAAATAAAACTAGTTTACAAAACCTAATACCTTATTTTATGACACATGCTGTATATGTTTGGGATTGATATTCATACTATATTAAAGTCAAATAAAAAAGCTCCTTGGATTTTAGGTTATTTAAAAACCCACATAACATAAAAAAGGCCATGTCCTCATAAACTCTTATTACAACTCACAGATTCGTTCATATTAGAGCAACTCAGAAAATAGCGAAAACATAGCGCTTTAGGAAACAAAATATGGGTGAATAATAAATAAAAATAGTAAATAGTAATAGTAAAAATAGTAATGTTCAATTATGATTTGTTGCTGAAATCCAGGTTGTTGTTTTTTTTTGCGTGGTCGTTCAAACTAATTAAATGTGACTATCAGACTTCAGTCTGAACGGTTTATAACCCCAAAGTGACCAAAAATATGTTACATACATACATTACAATGTACATTACAAGGTATTGTAACATTCTGTTAACTTCTTTTACAACTTTTTATAGAACACAATTGTTGAAAATTTTTATTTTCTAAATTTAACAAAGATTGCTAACTGCTAACTGCATGCACTGTGGCTGCTAATAAGATGAGTCCCCCAGGAGTCCTTCAGGGAATCTAACCAACAGATGTTTCTGTTTAATCTGGCAAATACTGATATTATCCTATCTCTCTAGAAAAGGCTGTTTGCCGTCATTTGTGTAATCATGTAATCTTTCTGTGGATGTTGCTATGTTGAAACTGTGAGTCACGGCAGTTTAACAACAGGATACATCAGCCTCTTGATTTGCAGTCATGCATGGCAATGTTGTTCTGTTTTGCAGTAGAGATGTTACGTTTAGAAAATAGTGACAAAAAATAGCTGCAAGATAAAACAGTGGCATGGTGTAAAAATATTTGTTATAGGTTGGGATAAAACTGAAATGAAAATTATTTTTGATAGATGATAAATTGTTCTTCACTGGGCCTTGATCATTGTACATGTTAGCCTTAATCTCCATGAGATT
Organism: Girardinichthys multiradiatus; assembly: GCF_021462225.1. Taxonomy (NCBI): domain Eukaryota; kingdom Metazoa; phylum Chordata; class Actinopteri; order Cyprinodontiformes; family Goodeidae; genus Girardinichthys; species Girardinichthys multiradiatus. The sequence goes on from NC_061797.1 coordinate 27,376,495, forward strand.
TTTCGTTTCTCAAAACAGAATCGGTGCTCACTGCTATCTACTGCAGGAAAGACACTAATGACTACTCCTTAAAAGCTGATTTAGACAAAAAGACAAGAACAAACACGTCTTTAAATACATGTGTTTATCTTCTGTCATTATTGCCCTGTTCTATGTACATCCATCATGCTTAACATTACTTTATTTAGTGGTACAACTAAATAGTTAAACCTACCTTTGTCCCCACACAGGCTTGACCTTTCTTGTACTCCTTGTGGGACATCCTTTTGTCTAACTTGCTCCAAAGTGCTTTGGCCTTCCAGGAGGTGACCTTTGCCTTCAGGCTGCTGTAGAAAGTGTTATGGTCTGCTGGATCAACGTCCAAACATCTGCAGAGGACGTTAAAGGCCTGTAGAGTTCCTTTACAGGTCGAGGCCTGGATAAAATTCTCAAACAGCTTCCCAACACTGCTGCTCTCCTCCTCCATCTTTCCCATCTTCCCCTCTGCACCAGATCTCTTGGTGTACGGAGGCTTCTGCTCAGCTCGGTCTGCCAGATGTGGCTACACCCTCGGCTTGGCCCACAACGCCATGCCCATTCTGAGGAGGCAAGACACATAGCAGTGATGTCATCGCATGGCAAAGGATCCAACAGATGGCTATGAGTAATTTGTGTTTTTCCATTATCTACTTTTAGCCAAAATACCTATTTACATAGCTTTAAATGGATAATAGATTTAAATTGTGAAGCAGTTTGACTGCTTTGTGCTAGTAAAGACTGTAACATTCCTTTACCCATTATCTAAGGCAGCAGGCATTCTTAGATGTAGTCAGCTTACACCCACATGAGCAAGATAACATTTCAAGTACAGACAAGGTTGAAAAATACATACAGTTCTATTAAGAAAATCACGCACCAAAGCAGAATGAGTCTGTCAACCTCGGGCAGGTGCTGACAATATTTATACAGTAACTTATGCTTTATAGAAGAGACCAGAAGAACCTACTTTGGTGCTACTGTAACCTTACTAGTTAAAAAAGCAGCTGTTTCACAGCTTTAAGACTCGAGAAATTTCCAAGAAGAGCAAAACAATATTGTTATTACTACTATTTTTTTTCTGGGTTGCCTAAAGGTAAATAAATCCATAGCATCCTTTCAACATGCTAGTCTTCTAATTGTAATGCCAGTAGCCCTTACAGCTTCAATAAAACCTAATCTTATGCACGTCTTGCTAATAATTTAGGGTATGCAAAACTACTGAACGGTTTTAAGCTGTACATTATATTTATAATAATTTGCTTCCATGCAGTTAGATTTTCTTATAATCTTTTAATGTGATCCTGAGTGGTAGCTCACTTAGCTTTTTAAAGGCCTGTCTAAGTTTTTCTTTGCACCTTGGCTGCTTTCTCTCTCAGTATCTGTCTATGACAGCATACTTTGCTATAATTACAGCTGTCATTCTTTCAGGGTATGTCTCTGCTGGATTCTCATGTCTAGAGACAGAAACCTTTGCCCAAGAAATTGATTGCAACAGACATGTTCCAACATGTCTGTTGCAATCAATTTCTTGACTTTGACTTGGCCACTTTATCACACCAATATATTGTGATCTAAACTATACCATTGTAGCTCTGGCTGAATGTTTAGTGTTGTAGCCCTGCTGGAAGATGTACCTCCACCCAGTTCTCAAGTCTTTGGCCGACTCTAACAGGTTTTTTCTTCCAGTACTGCCCTGTGTTTAGCTCCATCCATTTTCCTACAAATTCTGAATGGCCTTAACTACCCCTGCGGAAGTAAAGCTTCCCCATCACCATGTTTCACAGCTCAGTTTTGGTCTCATCCTGAACATGGCACATTCTTCTACCTGATTGCTAAGTGGCAAAGTGACTATGCATAGGTTTCCTTCAACAATTGCCTTTTTGTTGCCACTCTTTTATAAAGGTCCACAGGTTTGTAGTTATGCCCCACTATTTCAATTTTTACATTTTACATCCTTCACACTGCTTCATATAAGAAAAGCTATAGGAGGCTCAAACTGATTTAGTTCAATATTGAAGAAACATGGAAAAAGGCTAGAAATGTCTAGCTAGATAAGGTGATTTTGATAAATGATTTTTGGATGATCTTACTGTGTTTCACTATTTTCTCACGGAAACTAATTACTGCTTGAGGACAAACATTGTTTATGTATCTAGTGTAGTCTGAATTTACATTGGACAACCTTTGGCTCTGCTGGCTTTGATACTATCTATGGGATCAAATATAATCATTAGCTCATTGACTTTAAGGAGCTTTTTTCTCCAAGCTTTGTTGAATCTCCACAGTCTTTACAAAGTTTAAAAATTACACACATTTACATACTCTTTGTGTCTTTATTGAAGGATTTGTGTTTCTTCTCATTATAGATATATGTATTCAGCACTTACACCTGCCAGAAACCAGACCTCTGTGCAACTAATTATAATGGAAAGTCAGGCAAACATAGACAGATAGATAATTATTTATACAAGCTTATAATCCTATAGCGTGTACTGAGGCACGTGTGCTCGGTTTTGTTACATGTGTGCCTGCATGTGAAAAAAGTTGTTACTAAAAACGCACTCACATCAGAATAAAGCCAAACTGACACAATTAAAGCCTCGCTCCTCCAATCAACCATCAAGCACTTCAATAATCTGTGCCAGAAACTGGTGCCAGAGTTCAACATCAAAGCAAAATGGGGAAAACTTCAGTATTAGGGCCGAGTGTACCGACGTGGGTGGAGACCACAGCTTCCATGAGTTTGGGGGCAGCCTGCCTTTGAAATTTTATTGTCCCACAGAGTGGGACGGGCGTGGTTTGAGAAGAGGTCGGAGTGGCTGTGCAGGGCTTTAACACCCACCCAATGTTATCGTCATACCAGGATCCCAGGAGGTTATGTAGCACAAAATTTGTTCATGTAGATGATTAAAAAGAAAGAGAGATGACATTCATTCATGACTCTACATGTATCCTTGTGCCATGAGAGTTTAAATCTTCATCCAACAGCAACAAAATTTATCTCCAGGCTAAAATTAGAATTTTAATTTGCACAGGATCCTGTTTAGCCATGTGTTTGCATCCTGTTTTTGATCCAGCTGCATCACAAAAAGATTGAAGCCAGAACATGAGATTCATGGGACCCACAGAAATGCTCTATATGCAGTTTAGCATTTTGCACCACTGTAATATCCTGTCAGCATATCCGTTGGAGGCCCTGACAACAAATCTCCAGCGTTTAGTGGGCTGACATTCCTTCGCCACGTGGCTGCATAAGCTCTGAAGTCCTCCATCATCATCCGTTCTGAAAATGATTTCAGAATGGCCCTCTCTCTTGCTTCACTAGACAGCGGGTCAAAGGACGCCTCCATGGTCTGTCTTCAAGTAACGAGCTACGACTGAGACTGGCATGACATAATGAACACTTGCTTTTCTGGAGCATTTCTATTTTACTTTTCAAAACTTCATCCTTACTTTGTTTTTTGTTTTTTTTGTTGTTTTGTTTTTTTGTTTGTCTGTTTTTTTTTCCTTTGTTTGGGCTTTCTAAGAAAAGTTTTCAGTGATACGATTTATTTTACATTTTTGACCACAGTAAAATGAACACTTTCAGTGAAAATCTTTATACCTACACTTATGCAGTAAAAGAGCCATAATAATTAAAAGCATTTTTTGTGTGAAACAGACATTAACAATATTCTTAGCCATGTTGATGCTCATAACTGAAACTACACTGTCTCTGACACAAAGATTTCACCAACTCTGTCTGACAGAATGGAAAAGTCACTTGTGGTCACACAGAAGAAGGAACCCACAAAGCGGCTGTAAAAATACAACTGAGTGAAACGGAAAGATTACCCACACACCGTATGTCAGATATTGGTCAAGAGGATCAGAGAGTTAAACACCGTGTCGGTTTACGTTTCCTTTCTGTTCATTAAATGATCAGATTAAGTAAAACCAGCTGTGGCCAAGAGGGAAAAGCAATAGGGATGGATTTTGTGCCTAATGAGTGATGCATTCATTCATACCATTTAACAAATTAACCACTACTCATTATTAATACCTTAGGATTTTAATCATTAACACACTATTACTGCATTTGTGCACATTTCCCAAAGAAGGAAGTGTTTTTATCATCATGCAAAACAGAATCAAAGCGGCCAGGGCCGCAGGGCAACACAGAGGACAAACAACCATGCGCACACCCATTCACACCTAAGGGCAATTTAGAGAGACCCATAAACCTAACAATTTGTTTCGCCCACAGTCCAAACAACCGAAAACCTTCTTGCTGCAAGGCAACAGTGCTACCAACTGTTTTTTCATCTGTTATTTGAATACATAACAACTGAAAAGTTTTTTCTGGTAGATTAAAGTTAGAATCAAATGTTTTGATGAAACAATTGTTTTGATGCTTAAATTAGGATTTAAAAAAATGGTATTGGCCAGTAAAACCCTGATCAGTGCATCACTAATGCTTATTATATATATATATATATATATATATACACTGCTCAAAAAATAAAGGGAACACTTAAACAACACAATATAACTCCAAGTAAATCAAACTTCAGTGAAATCAAACTGTCCACTTAGGAAGCAACACTGATTGACAATCAATTTCACATGATGTTGTGCAAATAAAATAGACAACAGGGGGAAATCTTTGGCGATTAGCAAGACACTCAATAAAGGAGTGGTTCTGCAGGTGGGGACCACAGACCACTTCTCAGTACCAATGCTTTCTGGCTGATGTTTTGGTCACTTTTGAATGTTGGTGGTCCTTTCACACTCGTGGTAGCATGAGACGAACTCTACAACCCACACAAGTGGCTCAGGTAGTGCAGCTCATCCAGGATGGCACATCAATGCGAGCTGTGGCAAGAAGGTTTGCTGTGTCTGTCAGCGTAGTGTCCAGAGCCTGGAGGCGCTACCAGGAGACAGGCCAGTAAACCAGGAGATGTGGAGGAGGCCGTAGGAGGGCAACAACCCAGCAGCAGGACCACTACCTCCGCCTTTGTGCAAGGAGGAACAGGAGGAGCACTGCCAGAGCCCTGCAAAATGACCTCCAGCAGGCCACAAATGTGCATGTGTCTGCACAAACGGTTAGAAACCGACTCCATGAGGATGGTATGAGGGCCCGACATCCACACATGGGGGTTGTGCTCACAGCCCAACACCGTGCAGGATACTTGGCATTTGCCAGAGAACACCAAGATTGGCAAATTTGCCACTGGTGCCCTGTGCTCTTCACAGATGAAAGCAGGTTCACACTGAGCACATGTGACAGACGTGACAGAGTCTGGAGACACCGTGGAGAGCGATCTGCTGCCTGCAACATCCTTCAGCATGACCGGTTTGGCAGTGGGTCAGTAATGGTATGGAGTGGCATTTTTTTGGAGGGACACACAGCCCTCCATGTGCTCGCCAGAAGTAGCCTGACTTCCATTAGGTACTGAGATGAGATCCTCAGACCCCTTGTGAGACCATATGCTGGTGCGGTTGGCCTGGGTTCCTCCTAATGCAGGACAATGCTAGACCTCATGTGGCTGGAGTGTGTCAGCAGTTCCTGCAAGACGAAGACATTGAAGCTATGGACTGGCCCGCCCGTTCCCCAGACCTGAATCGGATTGAGCACATCTGGGACATCATGTCTCGCTCCATCCACCAACGTCACGTTGCATCACAGACTGTCCAGGAGTTGGCGGATGCTTTAGTCCAGGTCTGGAAGGAAACAAATGCTGACTTTCCTATTTATAAAAGTGGATATATATATATGTATATATATATATAGGATGTGTTATTTGAGTGTTCCCTTAATTTTTTTGAGCAGTGTATATATATATACATATATATACACTTTTATAAATAGGAGAGTCAGCATTAGTTTCTGCAGAGCACATAGCTGCAGACAGAATCTGAAAACAATACAGTAAGACAGGGAAAACACTCAAATCTACTGTAGAGTAAGCAGCCAGCAACAGTGATTAAAGACAGAGCTGAAGAAAACCAGGAAGGAACCCTCTGCAGGACTGATAAGCAAGCAGAAACAGTTTTCAGCCAGTGGGGCTCGACCCTTCACCAGGCCTCCAAAGCTCCTCGTTATCTCAGCTCACTAAAATCTGGCTGCATGTCCAGGCAGCTGTGACAAAACAAAAGAAGAATTGTCCTGAGCACAGTAGTTCCTTGATAGATAAAAGTAAATGTCGGTCAACTTTAGAGGAACTTCAGATGTAAAAAAACGTTAATTTTATCAGAAACAGGAGCAGACATATGGAGCTTTCTGTCTTCAGGCTCACCTGGCCTACAAGGTGTGTTCGGCACATGGCTCCCGGGACAACAACCCACTGAGAGGGGTTACACCTGACTATCGGTACTCCTACTCCTCCAGCTCCTTTAGGGGGCGCCCAAGGCATTCCCAGGCCAGCCGAGAGACATAGTCCCTCCAGCGTGTCCTGGGCCGTCCCCTGGGCCTCCTCCCGGTGGGACGTGCCTGGAACACCTCCCGAGGAAGGCGTCCAGGAGGCATCCGGTATAGATGCCCGAGCCACCTCAACTGGCTCGTCTTGATGTGGAGAAGCAGCGTCTCTACTCCAAGCTCCTCCCAGGTGGCTGAGCTCCTCACCCTATCTCTAAGGGAGTGCCCGGCCACCCTACGGAGGAAGCTCATTTCTGCCGCTTGTATCCGGGATCTCGTTCTTTCGGTCATGACCCAAAGTTCATGGCCATAGGTAATGGTAGGAACGTAGACCGACCGGTAAATTGAGAACTTCGCTTTTCGGCTCAGCTCTCTCTTCACCCCAACAGACCGGCACAGAATCCCCATTACTGCGGCAGCCGCACCGAGCCATCTTTTCGATCTCTATTCTCCCCCCACTCGTGAACAAGACCCCAAGATACTTGAACTCCTCCACTTGAGGCAGAAACTCCCCTCCAGCCTGAAGAGGACAAGCCACCCTTTTCCGGTCGAGAACCATGGCCTCGGACTTGGAGGAGCTGATCTTCATCCCAGCCGCTTCACACTGCGAACTGCCCCAGTGCATGCTGTAGGTCTTGGCTAGAGGGGGCCAGCAGGACCACGTCATCTGCAAAAAGAAGAGACAAAATCCACTGGTCCCCAAACCAGACCTCCTACGGCCCTTGGCTGCGCCTAGAAATCCTGTCCATAAAAGTTATGAACAGGACAGGTGACAAAGGGCAGCCCTGCCGGAGTCCAACATGCACCAGGAACAGGTCTGACTTAGTGCCGGCAATGCGGACCAAACTCCTGCTCTGCTTGTACAGAGACCGGATGGCCCCTAATAAAGGGCCCCCGATTCCGTACTCCTGGAGCACCCCCCACAGGGCACCACGAGGGACACAGTCAAATGCCTTCTCCAGGTCCGCAAAACACATGTGACCCGTTGGGCAAACTCCCATGAACCCTCAAGTACCCTGTAGAGGGTATAGAGCTGGTCCAGTGTTCGATGGCCGGGACGAAAACCACACTGCTCCTCCTGAAGCCGAGGTTCGACTATCGGCCGGACTCTCCTCTCCAATACCCTGTCGTAGGCCTTACCAGGGAGGCAGAGGAGTGTGATCACCCCATACTCCCCTTCCGGTCACCCTTCTTATGAAGGGGGACCATCACCTCGGTCTGCCAGTCCAGAGGCTCTGACTATCGGTGTTTTATCCAAATCACAGAGAAGCGCTATGAAAGTGTAATAGTATTATTCCTCAGCAGGACAATCTGACCAGCCAGGCTAAGAATAGACAAGTTTCATGTTGCAGCAGAAAATAACTGGAAGATAATCCAGAAACAACTGTGTATTACAGACAAATGTTCTACCTGCTCTGAAGTCACCTAAAAAGAGCTCTCACTGAAACCTTTATCTTCAACAAAACCAAATGTGAAGAATAATTGTAGCAGAACATGGAGATAAGTGTAAAATTGGAGCTGTTTTGGTAGGAAAATTAAATCATGGTGATGCAATACTGCAAGGGTGTGAGCTCATCACCAGACTTTTCCTGGAAAGAGTTTCTGGCATCCTGTAGAGGTCAAAGTTCAAAAGAGGGCTTCCTCTGTTAAGTTTCACCACTGGGACTTTTAACCTATCTTAGACGTAGTTCATAGATGCCCCTTTTTGTGACAGAAGGAACTTGTTAACAATTTCCTGGGATGACTTTACTACAGTAATTATGTCGATTATGCGATTATGCATCTCCTTCAATGATCTGATCTTACGACTCGGGTTAGATGCTACACGATCCAACAGGGCAGCATGGATGTCATTTAAAAAAATGATATGTTTGAAAGCAAAACACCCTGTTTTAATTGTATTTGATGAAACGGCATAAAGAAAACAAACCTTTCATTTGTTTCCAGCACAGATTACTTACAATTATGAAAAAAAACTACTCTTTTCTAAGCCGAAAGTTTTGTGTTTTTCAATATAATAACAAAGTCAAACACTCCTTCTAATTTAAGGTAAGTACAAGCTGAGACGAAAGGCTTATGATACATATTTGTTTTTGATTATTTAATTAACAAAAATCTCAAGCTGTGGATAGGGTTAACCCAATCAAAGTCAAGCTCTGAATCTATTTCATGAGACTATGTTCTCATAAGGAGTTGCCTAAAACTAAACACAGCCTATAAATGCAATAAACTCAAACTGTCAAGCACATTGGTGGAGCTGTGATCACTTGGGCTATTTTTCCAGCTACAGCACAACTTTCCCTTATGGTACAATTATTTAATAAAATAAAAAGCCAAAATCACGTCCTGCAACAAGATGATGATCTTAAACACAGCAGAGAAATTAAACAAATCAGCAATCCCTCACATTACGATCTGAGACAATGTTTTCATAAAAAGTCATTTTTGTCTACAACATAAGAGGTACCAGCAAGTAATGTTGCATACATTGCTTCTGTAGTTATATTATGCTGTATTATTTAACCTGATTCAAAAAGCCTTTATGACTACCTGGCTTTATGGCTGTTTTTAATTGTGGCAAACATCACAGCAAACCTGTCAGAGTGTCACTCTACGGGGATCAACAAGCCCCACCTATCAGTGTCAGTTCCTATCTCTCTTGTATAGCCGATGCCTGGTTGCATGTGACTATGTGACTGTTTTTTATGCTGTGGAACAAGGAAGGAAACGTGCTGCAGAAAGGAAGTAAGTGAAGACGCCTCCCTGGCAATAATGAGCCTGGGTTTCCACTCACAGTTAGTTTATCCAGCTCCGTAAAACACACTGAAATTGTTTTTGCTCTCAGCATGACGTCCTAACAAGTCTTATGACATACAAATTCATTAATGAAATATCCTGGTGGTTCATTTATGAAGATGGTCCTTTATTGTTTAGTTTTTTGAGATCTTTGGATCTGTTGTTTCTCAAGATATTAGAGAAGGAAAACATTTTTAAATTCTTCTATGTTCTTGTATGTTAAACATAGATTTGGTTGTTTAATTCTATCTTCTGTATTTGCAACAAACTGTATTGACTAATAATGTTACAGTAAGAGAGGATAAAAGGCTGAAGCAATCGTTACAGTCCTGACATCCTACAGGTGAGTCAACTTTGAGGCGTTGTTAAAGCAAGCACCCAATTTACAGCAGGAAGAGCACGAGTTCATCTGTCATCTGTGATTAAAGAATCAAACAGTTTAGGGAAATAGCACCATTTTTGGATTCTTCATAAGGATGATCACAAGCTAGGCCTTCATTTAGCTGCATGCTTGGAGCTTTCTGCACTGTTTGTTTCTCACTACACTGTTTTTAAGTTAAACAGCAGCAAAGCTGGTAATTATACACTAAAACTGAAAAGCTGGCAGTGTAAATTTGCACGTGTAACCCACTGAAGGAGTGCTGAAACCTGTAGTATAAATTGTCTTTAGACCTTTTGGTTTTAAAAAAAGAGGATGTTGGTATGTGAACGTCAGCTGAATTTAACTGTGCTGTTGGAGAATGTTTGAGTAGAAAACTTTTTACAGTTTATTCTAATGTGGTTTATAACACTGTTCATGAAAATAGAGGCTGCCTCTGACAAAGTTTGTACTTCAAAGACCATATGTCAAATATTTAATATTTAAGACTGACAATAAATAAAGTGTAAGTTTGTTTTATAAATTAAAGTCATTCAAAAAAATGTAAATGCATTATTTATTATAATGTACTAATCTATTATTACATAGGTACTGGTCAAAATAATAACAAATAAAGAACAATCTAAAATTTTCTTGTCCTTGGCTCTTTTTTTCAGCTCAGTTTGAAAATTCCACAAAACCACAGTTCTGTAACAAGAATCTGACCACAACTGGGCATTAACAATAAACCCAAAAGATTTATTCTCACATAATTTTACTGATACTTTATAAGGTGACTCCTCAAGATAAATGGTTGCAATTACAAATATCATTATAAAGACCCTGAATGCAAACACATGCCACTCTTTTCTAAAACCTTTTCAGCAAAAGAAAAATCCAGTTCTGGCTAAAATCTCCTAAAACCTCGTGGAAGAATGTGTTAAAATCTGATGCAACTAAACTAAAGTTTTGCACAAAAACATCAGAGCACATCACCAACAGAATGCCACACCCACACTGAAATATGGTGGCCGCAGCATTAGGAACTGGGGTTTTACTTCAGATGGAAGTAAAGAGGAATTAAGTCATGAACAGTTCTGATTACCAGTTCGTTTTGACCCCAGAATCTTCAGGTGTGTCTCAGAAAGCTAAAGATTAAGATGGAGATTATATTTTTGAGCATCCCAGTAATTCAAGCATTCATGAAAATCAAAATAAGAATGTATTCACCAAAATAAAATTAAAGAAATGAATTCAGAAAATCTGTGTGATCACCTGAAGATGGGCATGGACACAAGATGGTAGATTAAAGTACATTTACAAAACAGAGTAAACAAATATTAGAAAGTTAGCCCTGCCGACAGACTCCTATCAAAGCAGTCTGCGTTTAAATTCTTTTAAAAGGTGCCTCAATAAAGAATTAGCTTAAGAATGTTCACTCTGATGCAATCAGGTTATTACATTGCTTTTTCAGTGGAATTGTACAGAATATATACATTAAAGGTGGAAAAAAAAAGGTTAAAATGGTGTACATTTTAACAAGAGTGTGAAGACTTTTTATTATTGTTTATCATGGCAGATGGATGAATGAAGCAAGGCTTACTGGGAAATATTTCCAGAAGGAAGAGAGTAATGTGGCTGAAGGTTGATGTGAAAGACATCATGGGTGATTAGCCAAGGACCACATGGCTGGTAAATAAACACTGCTTCGATTGGAACGGTCACTAGCAGTAACTATTTCATTATAAAGGTTCATTCCTACAGCCTGATGAAGGGAGGTGCTTCATCTTCACAGGAAATGATTGCTCATAGAACACGAGGAAGGAAAGCAACTGGTGTTTGTGTGACTTTTTAGACAGATACCAGGAAAATGTGCTGCCAGACTCATGCATCATTTTGCAAGGCTCTGAATCACAGCCAGACGGAGTGAGCATGAAGTATGTTGAAACAGAAGACAGAATAAACTGATTTGTCCTTCTGAAAGGTTTTATTCTCTCTGTTCAGTTCCTCTTTGATCAGGAAGCTCCAGTTAATCTGAGACCCAGCTGTGTATTTGATCAGCAGATGTGTGTTAATGTTCTGTTCTCACTAGGAAACATTTACAGAACGTTCCTGTGGCTCGGCGATCCCCACTCAGTAACCTGTAGGCACTGCAACACCTCTCTATTATTCAGCTGGTGTCACTTTAACCTAAAAGTCCAGGCTGGAAGCTATTTACAGTGGCAAACCGCTGAGCCAGTGGAGTCAGCTGAAAAGAATCATAATGGTGGGATTTAAACAAATATATCTACTCTCTCCTTTGTCCACCTTTGAACTTATATGTTGAGAAAGTTACCAATACAGTTTTGATTAGTTCTGATTTAAGGCATGTTTGACAAGCAGCTACACGTGTGCTTACAGCTGATTTATGACCCAAACCACCAGCATGGAAACAGCAATCAAAAAAAGGGGTTGTGCAAGAAGAGATAACCTTTGTGTTATCAGAGAGTGGAGACAAGCCCAGCAGCCTGACTCTTCTCAAAGGCAGTTCAATCAGGGCTTTCATGATAATACCTGAACCCTGGCTCTGCTTAAGGAAAGTCTTCAGAAAGGTTTAAACCTTAAACAGATAACTCTGAGAAGATCAAATCATCATATACTGTCAACTTCCAAACTGCTGCAATAATCTCATGTTCAGATTTAGACTGACTTCAATGTGAGCTGCTTAATTAGAGCATATTTTTCCTTCACTGGGTCATGAGTTGTATTACAGTCCAGTCTAATAGTGTCAAACAGGCAGCCTGAACACATGCTTTCAGAAACCTGTGAAGAACTCAAGTCAGGTGCCTCAGAGGTCATACTGGCCACTGTTAGGAAAGACAAACACAGAAACCAGCAAAGTGTAAAAATCAGATAGAGCTTACCTCATGTCTAAACCTGAACTCTCCCTTCTTCCAGAGTCTTCGCTGAAATTAAGAGCTGTGAGAAAAGCGTCCTCCTCAGTCAGTCTGACAGATTCTCTGAGTCCTCTGTCTGAGGGCGGTGCTCAAAACCTGGGACACATCCCAGATCTGCTACTGTAGCTACTATAACTGCTGAGGAGACTGAGCCCAAAACTTTTTTTTTTTACTTTTTTTTTACTATTGACCAAAAAAATGTTCTTTACCGACCACTCAAAGTCTGGTTTATGGGCAGGGCAGTAATCTGCGGGCAAAAAAAATACATAAAATGTTTATCCATAAACAAAATCAATAACAAAGAACTTCACCCTGATGCAAAGTTTATTTTTTCCCCTAAGACTGCCAGGCGCCGCATGTTCCCGGACCCTCGCCTGACAAAAACACTGCGGCCCACGTTTCACCGTGTGTCAGCACAAACTGTAATCTGGCTGCACATTGACAAAACCCCCCTGAACAAACTGAAAACGCGTGAAATCCAGTGCCCGGACAAATCCACGGTGAGACCAAATACTGCCATCTTGTGGCCAAATTTAAACTACATCGGCGTTTCTTCCTAGTGTTGATCACACTTGGTCATTAAAAAGACATTAAGAAAATAATGGATTAAACTTTTGTGTCCGAGAATGATTTTGAGTAGGTTTATGAAAACACCACCGATGGTTTCAGGTTTAAAAATAGACGGCAACATTTTATTTGTTTATTCATTTTGTTTATTTATTTATTCATTTATTCATTTATACCATACCAAAAAGATGGTCTTTTATGGATGTTCCCCTTCAACAATATTACTGGTCCCCATCTGAACAACAATTTTCTGCATGGACCCCTGGTTTACAAAAGCTCAATACGAACTGTGTTTTCCCCCAAAACAGGAGTCTATTGTAAAGGTCAAAGGTCCTATTGAAAATAAGACAACTATAAGATATGAAGATGTCAACAGCAAAAGGTCCCCTTATCTTGATTACTGTTAAAGTGAATCTCAGGCTCCCCACTTTAATCAAATAACAATCCTCCAAATTATCTGCTTTTTGCAGATATATCAACTTTATTTTGGACTTGACCCATCCTAGTATTAGGGCAAGAAGTTTTATTAGTGAGGATACATGCAATATTTAGGCTAATATCTATTGAAACTAGCATCTACAAAGAATATTTTATTAGAGGATCTAATAATCTTCCAGCTATGCATAGTTAGTTAGTAACTTCAGATTAAATTTTCTCTGAGTTTGAGATCTGTTGAGTTTGAGGTCTGTCTTTTTAACCTTAAAACATTTCCATTTGCAAAGTCATAAATCGGCACAAATATAAGGTGGTGAATTGACTTTTAAAAGGTTAAATCTCTGTGAACTCTCATTCACAGTAAACATATCAACCAGAAAGAGCAAGACAGGTTGCCCAAAAACGTCAGTTTAATTGTAAGTAGCCAATGTTCAGGACTATTTGTATTTTTTAATTATCATTCTATGTAGATGTTTATGTCCAGATTAATTATGATCAGATCTTAATATATCACAATATTGTTCATTTGCGGATCCTTCCGGGTTACTGTTATGCAAGTTTCAAACTCGTGTGTTACACGTTGTACAGGGTGGATAGTGGTGAGATCTGGGCTTTAATTAGCCATTTCAAAACGCAGGTTTTTTCTGCAAGAATTACAGAATGGATTCTTACTTGTGAAGTGATTACTCTGCTGTGACGGAAAACAGCTGTGACGAGGCTGTTTGTGTCTCGGACTCGGAGCAGCAGCCACACCCTCCTCCTCCTCCTCCTCCTCCTCCTCCTCCTCACCGTGCAGCAGCAGGACCAGCAGCAGCAGCATGATGCGATCTATCCTTACAGTTTTGGCGCTGACAGCAGTCTGCAATGGCATCCTGCCTGAGATAGTAGAGTCGGGAATCAATCACATCGTGGAGGGACCGTCGGAGCTGGACCGCATAGTTGTACAGCGACTGCAGGAGGATCCGCAGCAAAAGCCTGAGGATGCGTTTCTCCAGGTAGGCAGCTGGTTGCATCTAGTTAGCATCTTTCTGTCTGCATGACATGGCCATATTTTCTCGCTGCTGTAAGTGTGCTGTCACTTAGTTGGTAAAACGGGAATAGTTGGTGGAAATGAACATCTAATAATAGCTTAGAGTCAGATTTAGCTGGAAAATGTGACGTTTTAAAAATGCCTTCAGTATAATTCTCCACCTAGGCAAACAACAGTGTCAGCCCTCATCACAATGACCTTCCTCAGAGTCATCCCAATGAGACTGATAAAACTAATGATGAATCTGTGCACTCCTTAGCAGGACAGGTAAGTCAGCTTAGAAACAGTAAACAGCTTGTTTACCTTGTCAATAAAACTTAATAAAAATGTCTACTTTGCACAGGCTACAAACATTACTGCCACAGTTGTCCCAGCCATTGACCTGGATAACAATATCAATCATGTAAGTCTTCTCTCATTCCTTGTAGATTCAGATTTGAAAGCTCATTTCGGATTCCCCAGCACTGTAAATGTTGCACGATGTTTGGTATCTACTGACTCAGCATTCTGTCTGCACTGAAATAAACCAGCTGGCTACAATGC
The DNA here is from genome assembly GCF_021462225.1 of Girardinichthys multiradiatus. Taxonomy (NCBI): domain Eukaryota; kingdom Metazoa; phylum Chordata; class Actinopteri; order Cyprinodontiformes; family Goodeidae; genus Girardinichthys; species Girardinichthys multiradiatus. The sequence goes on from NC_061797.1 coordinate 27,391,575, forward strand.
ATCTCTGTTTTTTATGAGCCATACACACAGACATGTCAGGCCAGTTTTTAAACGTGCAACTGGATTTCATTTGTTACAGTTATGGGGAAAAAACTACTGCTGTGATGTGAATGTTTAGCAACTCTTGGGATTCTCAACTATTTTGATCAAATTCCCTGCAAGATCAAACTAATCACCAATTATCTGTAGATTTTCACATTCATACTTGGTTTACACTTTTTTACAAGGTAAAGACATGTTTGGAGGAATCGTTATTTTTTTTGGAGATTTGTCATGGTTTGGAAAATGTAATCAATGCTAGACTAATTTACATAGCTTCACTTTTCAAATCTCCAAGTTTTGAATAAAATGAGATAAATGCTTGGAGTTATAAAAAGACGAACATTCATCTCTTGTAATCCATCATTTTCTCTGCAGGGATGCATCACTAATGATGACTGTGGGAAAGGAAGGTATTGCTTCTCTGACACACAGAAGACAAAGTGTCAGTCATGTAAAGACACTGATATGGTAGGAGGTCTTATGTTGTCTTTATATTTGGTCAGGCTCCCCTAAAGTCTTATTTTACATAGCACATTTTGTTACCATCACTTTTCATCACGGCTGCACGGTGGTGCAGTTGGTAGCACTGTTGCCTTGCAGCAAGAAGGTCCTGGGTTCAATTCCTGGCCAGGGGTCTTTCTGCATGGAGTTTGCATGTTCTCCCTGTGCATGTGTGGGTTCTCACTGGGTATTCTGGCTTCCTCCCACACTCCAAAGACTTGCCTGTTAGGTTAATTGGTTAATCTAAATTTCCCTTAGGTGTGTGAATGAGTGTGTGTGTGGTTGTTTGTGTGTTGCCCTGTGATGGACTGGCGACCTGTCCAGGGTGTACCCTGCCTCTTGCCCATAGACTGCTGGAGATAGGCACCAGCTCCCCTGTGACCCACTATGGAATAAGTGGTAGAAAATGACTGACTGACTTTTCATCATCAAATGCAGAACAACCAGATGCCACAACAGTCCCACCCCCCACATCATAAGACTGATATAATCCCAATACTCCCCATTCCCATACATACATTAGGCACTTACATGGACACTGTTAACTCTACTGCACTGAGTAATTGAACTATTTGCTCTATCATATTGTCTATTTCAATGTTACAGTAAATCCTGCCGCTATAGATACTTGCAATATTCATATTGTCGGACACATACCTTTTTCTGTAGATACTTTTTATTTTCTCTGCTACCACATTCCTGCTATTCATTTTCTTAAACATACATTTATTCTTTTTATATTGCATATGCTTATATTTACACTGTCTTTCTTTTACTTGTTTTATGTTTTCATTCGGAGTGTTGCAACGACATCTCGCTCAGATCTACATTGTGAATGTGCAGCTGAAAGACAGTAACGTTTAAGTCTAAGTCATCTTGTCCAGGTCCTGTTTGTAAATGAGACTGGACCTTGTAAAATAAAGATTTAATGACAATAATGCAATTCCAACAGAGTGGGGGCAATGTCTTCCCCACACTCTTTCAGAAAACTGGGGCTTTCACATGCACTGCAATGCAGCTAAGTCCACAAGTGTAATTGGAGTGTGTTGCCTGTGAGCAATCTGTCTTGTTAGCTTCACATGGAAGGACGGCCTGAGTCAAGGTTGAACAAAAGATCATCATTTTTATCTGCTTGCTCAAAGAAGGTGGAAGACATGTTTTAGTTGCATTTATCTCAACATTTTGGCCTTGATTTGCAGATCTGATAGCATTTTCTCCAGAAAAGTTTTGGTTTAGCAGAATAAAAGAAATGGGAGAAACAAACAGGCTGGCAGTCGGCCAACGACAGGTGCAGCATACAGGGAGAATAAATACACAGAGGGCAGGATCAACTGTGTACAACTCTCTATAGATATAGCCAGGATATTGATTATCCTGTTCTACATGACCCATTGTAAGAGTGTGGAATGAAAAGCACCTCTCAGCCCCTGTACATTAAAAATGTCCTGCAGAATTTATTCTTTGTTAATTAAATGAAGTCAGCAGACGTCACGGTTCAAGAATCATTAATATTAAAGCTGCTGTGAGGTTAAGCTCTGTTAAACTTTAGCGACATGTTCTTCTCCTTTCTGTTCAACGCCAAAGTTCTGAACATTATTGTTTGTTCCTTGAAATACAAGAGCAGTAATACAAAAAAAACCAACTTGTCTCTTTTTAAGTCTTGTTCTAAAGATGAGGAGTGCTGTGGTGACCAGATGTGTGTGTGGGGTCAGTGCAGCCAAAATGCTACCAAAGGAGAAGCTGGCTGCACTTGTCAATACCAGGCTGACTGTAAGCCAGATCTTTGCTGTGCTTTGCATCAAGGTATAATAAAGCACATCATGCACACTTCAGTTACAGAGGATGTTCACAGTAAAAACATGTTCCTATTTTTCATTTTGTGCAGCCCTGCTCTTCCCTGTCTGTTCAGCTAAGCCGATTGAACGTGAACGCTGCTTTGATGTCTCCAACAACCTGATGGAGCTTTTGTCCTGGGACATGCAGGATAATAAACCCAGGAAACACTGTCCATGTGTAGGAGATCTTCAGTGCCAGCACCTCGGGTGAATGCAGCACATTTTTGTCTCCTAGTTTGTAACAGTGTACATGATACAGTTATATTTATTCTCAGCTGTTCCTTCCTTGCTGTTTGACAGGCGAGGGTCCATGTGCCTGAAAGCAGAGGACTCAAGTGAAGAGGATCTGACGGACTCTCTGTACTCAGACATTGACTACATTCTTTAGACAAAGCTTGACTGAATTTACACTCTCATAAACAGCATGGAAGATGTCGCCACTGGCCTAATTGTTGCACTCTCTTTTTGCCAGCTTAATCCAAAGTTGTAAAGTTTTAGAGCAAAGATAATGGGTAGAATTAGAGTAATAATCACTGATAATATTGCAACATGAAACAACCTAGTCACAGCTGGGATTTCTTTTTGAAATCTATTGTCTGGTACCAGTTCACATTATTTCTCTGAATGAAAGTCACAGTCAAGCTTGTGTTATTTCTTGCATTTTAGGGGCATTTAGACAAAAACCACCAATTTATGCTCTTACACTTTTTTTATAAGAAGATATTTTTTAGCTTTCTTTAGTAATCATAGCATGTATTGTTTATTTCTATGTATTTCTTAGAAGATGGCCAATGTTTGTATTATGTCCCCCAGTAGCCTGCTGCACCCACATTATTTTTCAATATTATTTGACACAAATGCTGTTTTGCGGCACCAGTATTTGTTTTGAGACACTCAAGAGGAATTCAACCCAGTTTGTACGTTTCTAAGGTTTTTATTAGCAAACGCCTCAACCAAATATATATATTTAAATTGATGCAAGATTCCCAGTGAAGTTCAGATCTGTGGAGTTTCTAGATCAAAGCTGCAACCTCTTAATGTTATCTTTTAGCTCCCTAACGCTGGAAAATACACAAACATCCCTAAATAAATTGTTGTAACAGAATCACTAAAAGATGATGCAGCTGGATGTTTTGACTCCACTCCTTATTCATGGCGGTGAATTGTGTGTAACCCCACTCGCTTGAAAGAGAAGCAACCACATATGTTCTCCAGAGTCATGATTGCCCAATAGAAAGGAGGAAACATCCGAGAATTTTGCATCAGTTTCCTGCTGTCCATTCATGTATTCTCTGAAGACTTTGTTTGTAGTTGATGCCTTTCTTATAAAACAAAATGTGGCTTTTTTGTTGCTTTTCATGTCACATGGCTGCTATTTTAAAGTCTTTGTTTTAAGCAAGCTCTGCACTGGTGGTACTCTTTGGTATTCTGAAGCTTTCTCTGTTGCAAAGAAATCAATACAGGTGCATGTTCTTAGCAGCAATTCTTTGCACAAATCCATCCTGAGACAAAGTGATTGTGTTTGCAGATTTGACTTGGAGATAACTTGCTAAAAACAAGTTTTTTTAGTAACCAGTCTGCTAATAGTCATTTTAGCTGGACTCTTCACAGCTTCAACAGTGCTTTTAGCAATGCTGAAATAAAGGCAATTGATCATTTTTATGCCAGGACAAAGTTGTGGGGGGAAACCTTTTAAGCTAAAAAAAAACATAATGTAATACTATTACGTGTAATATAATAGCAACATGAAACAGTCCTGCAAAATCCAATCTGCAAAATGTACAACATAAATTTGTCACTGCTAATACGTTAGGCCATGACTGTAAGAATAAAATGTAAGTATCCTGAACAGAACCACACTTTTTCTGTTATGGATTTAGAGATTGCATCACTCTGTACTAAGGGATGTTTTCTCATATATATTTCCTTGAAAGACTTGCATGGGAAAATTGACAAAATAAATTTATAGACCATAACATAAAAAAATGCTGGTTTGTTCACAGTTTTAAAACAAAAGTTAAAGTTATCCTTTCCATTTTAAAAAATGCATGAATTTGATGCTGCCTCGTAAAAGTGTCAGTCACCATCCTGCCTGGGAAAAATAAAAATCTCACCTCAACCTAAAGAGGAAGCCTGAAAATTATTTCCAAAATTTAACAATAAGATTATTTTAGCATTTTAACATGTGTTTTTGGACATCTTGGATTGGTCAGAATCCTGACTTGACCCTGATGGAGAATCTGTGCCCGGAGCTAAAGATTAGGGCCATGGCAAGGTCGTCTGTCAACTCTAAATGATTGGAGCTCATCACCAAAAAAAAAAAAAAAAACTGCAAAATGTCAGTGGAAGCATGATCTCCTACAAGCTATTTATCTTCGGCAAAATGGAAAGAGATTTTGTTCAACTTTTTTTAAACCGATGCTGCTTTCCCATTGGTTTATTACCTTTTGAGAGGTGCCTGTATCATTTTCTCTCAGAAACAAGCTTGTTGGATGAAAAAATACCTTTAAATCTAAATCTGCCAAGAGTATGAACAATTCTGGGCTTAACTGTACCGTGAGCTAGTTCTGCCAATTCATCTAATATACCAATAATAATGTTTATTAACTTTTTGACTCATGCAAGGCAGTACGACAGCAAACAGAAATGAGGTGTGTGCATCCTTCATTTCATCCTAAATCTTACTCTGTCACATTTAAATGTATGCACTTCAATGCAATCCCTTGTTTTTTTCTCCAAAGATCAGTTGGGCTGTTGTGTGATTGAGCTGCCTTTTGGGGTTCACGCATCATTGCTTCAAAAGAGAAAATAATCTCATATACACTTTAGGAGTATCATTACCAGTATATAATGCCCGTAATCGCAGCAGTTTGCTAATTTGTTTCTGTCTGTAAGAAACTGTTTTTGTTTTTTTTTTTATAAAAAAAAAGCACTTTTAATTTATTTCTAAAATCATCTTGAACTATTCTCACACATCTCAAATTTCAAAGAAATAAACAACATAGAAAACAAAAAGAATCCTCCAACATTGGCGTTTCTACAGTGAATATCTGGTGGCGACCTTAGCAGTCCAGGGCAGCCTGAATGCTGAGTTGAAGTTTGCAGAGCATTAACCCGGGGAAGAGGAGTCGTTCAGCAGGCTATCAAGCAGCAGTAGCCGGTAGACGCGCCAAGAAAAATACCCGAGCATACCTCGTACTCCCTGACAAAAAGCCAGAGAGAGCCCCCACCAGAAAGGACAACGCCCCACTCAAACATGAGGACGACCCATGCTGTAAATGTCCAGCTCACAAAGTGCAAAAGACAACAAAAACATCAACAAATAGATTTTTCTAAAAGTATAAATGAACAGACAGCAGATGTGTGACTTGCTAAAGACCTAACTGCAACGATAAGGTCTGAAGCAAATTAATAACTTACAAACAATAGAAGAAACGTCTTAACAAATCTACTTGGTGTTGCTTCAATGTATTTTATGACAGAAAGGGCCGACAGCCTATGAAATCACTACATGAAGTGAAAGTGCTGCGACAGATGCAGAGCAGCACACAACAACATATAACGTGGGTGTTACAGGAACACATTGTTTGTTGCTTTTATACTCATCAAATCATGTGAATGATCGTTTAAACTGCAAAGTTACAGAGAGAGCGCGGTCATTCTCGCCAGAGGAGGTGAGGAAGAGGGGAGGCTGCGTCAGGAGTTCTCGGTGGCATTGTTTTTTTTTTTTTTTAAAGCATTCAGAAGACTCTGAGTAACTTAGGATGAGCAGTGGTCAAACGATAAGAGAACAGTACAAGACGGACGAAGATGAGCAAGAATCAACACTGTCCAGAACAAAGAAAGAGGAACACAAAATGATAGCAAGTTTGATTTCAAAGGAGACTCATAAAGACCGGATGGATGCCTTTCCAACTGGTTTCACTGTCCTAACCTCTCCACACCCATTTCACATGATTTGTCAATACACCATTTGATTCTTCTCTGTAAAATTAGCTTCTGAACATCCCTTTAGACTTTACAGTACATTACACTATAGTACACAACTGAACCAGCTCTGGGGCTGCGAGTACAGGCTGTGAGAACACCAGTCTCACAACGCTGCTTTGTTTCAAGTCACTGTTGTGTCAAAGTCCAGATGCCTGCTTGTTCTCCTGCAGTAGCCAGGTGATCTAAACAGCCAGGAGTGGTTTGTGCACGCCTCAGTCCTGCCCCGGGTCCCTCACAGGGCCGCCATCCAGGTAGATCTTGAGGGCCTTCTCTTTGCGTGGGGAGTAGCTGACGCGGTGTCCCGTCTTCAGCAGGCGGCTGCTTTCCTTCTTCATTAGCTCGTTGCGCTCGTCTTCCGACAGTTCCAGAGGTTCTTCTCTGCTGTCCCTGCACAGATACAGAGAGCACGTGATTTCATGTCAAACATGCAACTTTTCTGATACTTGAGTCTTGGAAATTATTTCAAAAACAATGAATATAAAACCTATTTCAATTGTATATTGCATTTAGTTAAACATTTCAAAAAGTATCAGTTTTTAGGTGGCAAAATTTTGTATCTCAAAACATTATAACATAACTGAAAAGTTTATTTTAGTAATTTAATAGATGAAGTGAAACTATTATATACTGTAGGTTCATTAGACAAAAATATATTTCAAGTGTTTAGTTCTGTTTATTTTTATGATCATGACTAAAGGCCAAAAAACCCCTCAAACTTCGGTTGATTTAGTTGAATTTTTATACAGAAATGTTACATATGCCTGGAGAAGGCAGCTCACCATGCACATGGATGGTAAGCCACAAATCATCATTGCTAAACAAGCTGGATGTTCACAGATTGGTGTGTCCAAGCTTATTAATGGAAAGTTTGATTGATGGAAAAAGTGTGGTTGAAAAAGGTAAACAACAACAGGATAACTGCAGTCTTGAGGATTCTGAAGCAAAATCTATTTGCTTTTAGGGGAGATTCAAAATACAGTTGGAGTCAGAGCTTTAGGAGGCGCTCCTGAACCAGAGACGTCATCAAAAGTGTCTTACCTGGGCTATGGAGAGAAAGGACTGGATCACTGCTCAGTGACCAGATTTGTCCTTTCAGAAAAAAAATATTTTGCATTTCATTTGTAAATTAAGGTATAGAGTTTGGAGTATATGGGAAGACTATGGATGGGTAATATGGACGTAAAACTTTATCACAATATTGTGTTGTATTCAGAGCAATGTCAGTGAGTAATGATCAAAAAATATTTAAAAATGCAGTGACGTCTTTTTTTGGCCTATATTGTGTGGCTGTGATTACATGTAACTAAAGTCACAGCCACACAAATACAAAAAAAAGAACAACTTCCCAGTTATTGCATAGGCTACCTCAGGGCACTCGTTAAATTATTCAATGTAATTCTATCGTAAAAGCACAATAATTGCCTTTAATCATATTTTTAAATAAATAAAAAATCTAAATTCAAAAATACTTTATTCATCCCAAAGGGAAATGAAATGTTGTAGCTCATGTTATGAAGGTTTCCTCAAAGAGCTGTTGTAGATGCTGATGGTTGTGGGCAGGAAGGATCTCCTGTAGCGCTCCGTCTTACAGCAGATCTGAAGAAGCCTCTGACTGAAGACACTCTGTTGTTGTAGGACAGTCTCATGAAGAGGATGCTCAGGGTTCTCCATAATGTTCTTCATTTTATGAAGAATCTGTCTTTCCACAATGATCTCCAGAGGTTCCAGATACTGATACCAAGAATGCTTTTGCAGTTTGCAAGCATTAACATGTAAAGTTTATCATTGACCCGATAAATCCAAATTTATTTTACTTTTTGTGGCACCAAAGGCCTTTATTTTTCTCATGTTTTTGACAGGAAGCTGACAGGAAAGGGGTGGAGAGGACATGCAGCAAAGGTCGCCAGATCCAGGAGTCGAACCTACGACTGGCTGCGTCAAGAAGGGTCACCACGCCCCGATAGATCAAAGTTCTTCTGTAAACCTTTTCTAAAATCACAACAATGATCCAACTGTACGATAAATGCCCATCCCTAGCAGGGATCCACAAAATCCAAGTTGCTTGAGGGTCAGTGTCAAGTTGTCCCCAGTCACTGATAATTTGGAGTCACGTCATCTGCTGGTGTTGGTCCAACGTATTTTATCAAGTCCAAAGTCAGTACAGTCATCTACCAGGCAACTGTAGAGCACTCTGCTGACAAGCGTTTTAGATATGCTGATTTTATATTCCAGCAGAACCTGGTACCTTCCCACAAAGTCAAAAGCACCAAGAGTTGCTTTAATGACCACGGGGTCACTCTCACTATTGTCAAGAGGCAGATGAGAGACACCACTGCCAGCAATATAGAAGAACTGAAGGCCGCTAATAAATTGCAATAAGCATGCATCAGAGACTGTTTAAACATATTTACATGTTTTCGTACCTGTAGAAGACCACAGCTCCATCATCACAAATGTAGAGAGGCCACACATTCAAAGTCGACACCTTTGGGTTCCAGTCCAAATCCTGGTGGATTTCCAACACGGATATATCACATGGAAATGTTCCCCTACCCTGTACAGCAGAGACATACAGCTCTTAAGTAAAATAAGATCACGTGAACAAATAGGGTCTGAGATAGTGAAATTCTCATACCTTTGCAAACTCCAGGTTTTCCAGAGGAATACCACTCATTTCACTGAGCTGCAATCAAAAATAAATAATTTAAACAAAAATCAAGAAACAGAACATGTTTATGATATCAAGCAAGGTGAAACTATATCAGTGAATAAAAGTGGTAAATGTGAAATGTCATGAAAAGTGACCTATATGTAAACTCACTTGAATAAAAGCTACAAGTATAACCAAAACCACAAACTGCACATGAACTATCAAGCATTTTTATTGATCATTTAACATGTAAAGAAAAATGCATAAAAACATGTAAACATATATAAACCTAGATAAAAGATGGTTGAAACACAAAAATGAGGATGAGGCTACTACCAATAACCAGCAGATGGCGACAATTCTTCAAAGAAAATCTTTTTAAATGACAGTTGATTTAACATGATTTTTTATTCAATTGCCTTGGCAGCAATAAATAAATAAATGTTCTAAATTTACTGACTTTTATTTTGTAAAACATCTTCTTTATCTATGGTACGTTTTTAAAAGCCTTTGGTCATAGTTGGTATCATCCAATTTCTTTTACAGTGTACAAAGTAACAAGTATGGCATGGGACATAAATACCTTTTCCTTGAGTTCTTCCACACTGCTGCTCTCCAAAATGACCTCCTGGAAAGGTCCCATCTTCATGGTAGTTGGACTCCACCTCCGAGTCAAAATCGCCAGCTGTGACATGGACTTCATCTTCTCTGAATCTGAAAAAAGGCAAACAATGACCGAGTCAACCATATTAACTTCAAACCGGTCATGGGCTGGCTACTGGTATCAAGGTATGTCAAGGTTTAAAAAGCTGAGGTGGAGTGACCGGAGTTTGCTCCCGATCTCCGAAGCATGTAGTAACATAGCGATGCCCTGCCCCTCCCACACATACTGCTCTGCGCTGGCTGTCAGCTGGCTGGCAAAAACCTACTAAACTTTACGTTGTTGACAAGAAAGACAAATTTGTAGTAGACATTTGCGGTTGAAAACATGGTGTGGAAACAACAGGAGGGCCACCGATCACTCCTGTTAGGAAAAGGCTATGAGCAGCATTTCTGTTGGGCAGCCATCTGAATGTAATGTATATTAAAATTGAAAACAAAAGTAAATGTTATAAATAACCGTACTACAACTAATCAGAGTATTTTACAAGAACTTTCTGTTCCGGTTCAAGTTTTTAAATTTGTCACAGTATCAATGAATATGGCAAACTAAACAAGTACTTTGTAATTTTATTACATAAAATAATTTAATCGGTGAACAACAATGTGTTCAAGGTTTTCTTGTTGTTTATTTCATCTTAAGACTAAAGTGACTTTCTATTAAAAGAAAGTCATTAATATCTCATAAAACAAAGTGATGGTATTTGCTTTAACATAGGTTTAGAAAATGCATTTCAGCTTGTTTGATAAAAACTGCAGATAATTAACTCACCATCAAGGACTTCCAGGAAAACCTCCCAGTTTGAGGAAATGCTGATGTCCTCCTCATAAACGTGGTAATCCAAAAACACCGTCCCTGGATTCTTCCATGTCTTTTTCCTGAGACGAACCCTAACAAAAAACAAACTAATTTATTGACCATTTCATACAAACAATTTGTTTTTCTCAAGAAAAATGGCGTGAATGTGCCAAACGTATTATAGACCGATCCTACCTGTCGATGCTGAGGTCAAGCTTGCACTGCTCTTTTAACTGAGGAACAACCTCCTCTTTGGACTGTCTGACGGTCATGCCCTTGGCAAACACTGTGTCCATGAGAAACTTGCAAGGCTACAGAAAGAAAAATCATTATTTGGCAACTCAACAAACTTCAAAACACAAAAGGTCAACTGACACCACATGCTGTTTTTGCACCAGGGAAGCAATTCAAATGGAGTTTCCCTGCCCTGCTTAAATGCTTATAATCGTGAATATATGACAGGGGAGTGGGGAAATGCTGAAGAAGCAGTCATGCCCCTCGGGTCTCATCCCAATTACCTACCTCAGGAGTCCTCCATGTAAGATTATTCAACTCTAATGCCATACCATCATAATGACAGGGTAATAATCAGGTCTCACCTCTGGTTCATTTACAAGCAGTTGAAACACCTTGACTCTGTATTCGCCCTTCTTTAATGCTCTTCCCAGCCGGATGGTTATCTGAGCAGCAAAAGTAAAAGCTCAGTTAGAATTTAAAAGGCCTTCTTAAACAAACTGCTACCCCAAATTAAATATATATCCCGAGAAGAGTCTCCTGACCTTGTTGTCGTCAGAGAACGATGAGAGCGTTTCATTGAGGCGTACGCTCTCAAACTCCTGGTTGTTGGCGTACACCCGAAACACCTTGAACTGGGACGACGGGACTCCAACGTAGGGCTCTAGGTTCTGTTTGAATGCCGCTAAGGTTATTCTCTTGTCCACGTGAACCACTAAACCTGAAAAACCACATGCGAGAGCACAATGAATCAGACTGAAAACTTTTGAAGTGATGATCAAACTCATTCTTATTGTTAATTTCAAGAAAAGAAAAAACAGTAAGAGCATTTGTCTAATTTTTTCCTTTAATTTGATAAAAAATCAAATAAATTGCTTTAAATGGGAAAAAAAAAAAAGGCCTTTACATTTTTGGGTATCCCACGAAGCGTCATCCTGGGAATAAGGCTCTACTCTGAAGTACAAGTACGGAGCCTCTGCCTTGCTCTTCCCGTTGTCATCATACTCGCTGTCTGTCCCAGAGTCTTCCTCGGCAGTGTCCCAGGTCTCCTTTTTGCCCTCGTGGGCTTTGGAGCGCCGACTGCTGGTGATGCTGTGTGAGTCCAGGCCGTTGGCCAGCTGGATGGGGCCGCTGTCCGCGTTGCACAGTGTGTCGCTGCTGTGGCTGGAGCTCAGGATATCACTGTCCACTGAGCTAGTGCTGCGGTCATTGTTCACCTCCGAGTCTGACCGCTCCTCGCACACAAACTGGTTCTCCGTGTCAGAGGAGGCAGATATCCGGTTCTCCAGCTCCCTGCTGTCCGCGGCCACACACAGCGAAGAGTTCGAGTCTGCCTCCTGAGTCGGCGACTCGATATGTTCAAAGTCGCTGGTGTCTGAGCTTTTCTGGCTGTCACTAGCACTGGAGCCTTGCTGCTGCAGAGACAGGTTCTTTAACTTTTCTGTGCTCTCCTCCAGTATAGCTTCTACAGATTTCCTGTTACCCTTTGGTCCTTCAAATGGAGCGTCAGAGTCTTCTCCCACTTTTTGGCAAAGAGTTCTGTGGGCCAGAGTGCCGGGAGACTGCTCGGGCAGCAAGACAAACAGACGGATCGTGTTCCCGTGGCGATCCAACAGTTTCCACAAGAGTGAGTCGGTGAAAGCAACCTGATGATCCGTCAAATCGGAGCTCTCGACAAAAACCTGATGGAACAGAACTAAATTAAATGTTCTGATTTTCAAACTTCAACAATAAGAACATTAAGGAAGAAAAGAAGACCTTGTTGCTCCTGAAGAAGCCCTCGGCCTTTAGCGTCTTGTTTGGAACATAGAGGAGCCTGAGGTCATTGTAGCACCGCTCCAAAACCACCCGCATTGTTTCGGCAGGTAGACATGTGGCCTAAAAACAAAACAAAACACACATGAGTAGGTACTCGCACTTGATCTCCCCTTCTCACAGGCAATGCACACGTAATACACTGGTGCATCTCAATAAATAGTCATTCAAGTTACACTCATGTTGATTTATTCACACATCGACATATTTCAGATATTTATTTCTGTTTTACTTAGATGATTTTTTCTTACTAATTAAAACCCCAAATTCAGTTTCTCACTAACTATAACTTTAAATAAAAGGTCAATAAAACTGTATTTTTCAAAGAAATAAAAGTAGTATATTATGACCATGTTGGGGTCTAGACAGTCATGGGGAAGATTGTGGACTAGATAGTTGTGTAAGAAAGTCAATGACAAAAGGCCCTTGCTAAAGAAGCTGGTTGTTCATAAAGTGCTGTAAAAAGGCATATTCATGGAAAGTTGAGTGGAAGGTAAAAGTGTCAGGGATAACCACATGATTGTGAGAATTCTGAAGCAGAATATGGTGATTATTCACCAAGGACTGCATTTAGAGTGCAAAAGCAAACCCGAAGTATTAAGTGCATGAACCACAGAGGACATGCATTTAGAAGGTTGACACTGATGTCTTAAAAATCCTGTTTTTTATTAATCTTATGTAATATTGAACTTTTCTAAAACTGTTTTTTGAGTTTTAATTATTTGTGTTATCACCAAAATGAACAGAAAAAATGTCAATACTTGAAATATTTAACTTGACGTGTGATGAATTTATATGAATCCAACTTTTTCAACTGAATTACTGAAACAAATTAAGTTAGAAATGATTGTTTAATTTATTGAGATGCAACAGTACATGGGTTTAAAATAAACTAATTAAGAAACCTGTGCTATAAGCTGTTTAAACTCAGTGATGGACTGGTTCAGGTACGCTCGCACACTGATTGGAAGGGCGATGGTCTCGGTCTTCAGATCAACAACGTGGACCTTCACCATCACCTCTGTAGGCAAATAAAAAAAATACAAAATTCAAAATACTTGGCATGACCGACCACTTAGCCATACATACAATACTGCACTTAAATCTTTTGTCAATCCTACACAACCAACCTCCAGGTTTGTACGGCTGGAAGATCTGATCAGTCCGGCGAGTCTCAAGGAGCAAATCGAACATGTACGAGGACTTAACGCCTCCAAGCAGGAGCCCCATCGGTGTGTCTTCCTCACCTTCGTACGACCGCTCCAGATACTCATGGAACTCATCATACTTTACCAAGCGACAGCAGTCAGGAGGGACGACTCCTTCCAGCTCCATCAGCTGAGGAATCACACAAACAAAAAATAAAATAAGCTATTATAATTTCTGTTCAGTGACCACCTTCTAAAACACATCCAATCACATCCATACGGTGGTCAAATGGAGAACAAGAGTAATAACTCAACCCACCTTGTAGGCCATTTCTGTTGCTTCTCTGAGAGTTTTATCCTTATGAACCTCCAACTTGCTCTCCATCATCATTTTGACAGGATGCACGCAGAAGAGCTTGATCTGAAAATTAGGATAAAAACTTTCCAGCTTTTCGTAGCTAATAAAGTGTTACAAAAACTGATCTATCCAAGTCCATGACAACTCTTAAAACACAAGAATACCTTGCAAGTGTTGCGTTCAATTTCCCTCTGACGTTTCTCTTGCTCCTCGAACTCTTTCTCCTTCTGAACCAAACTCTTTATGTGCTCTGGGAAGTCTTCCACAGCTAGAAACTCTGCAGAGAGACAACAGTACACATTAAACCTATATGCAACCTCATGACACAACGACGCAGGAAATCTACGCTAAAGAATGAGGGTAGAGAAAACGACAACATAAAGACATTGAATGACAAGTCATAAGACGTTAAAGCCGGTTGATTTTATTTAAGATTGACCCGTTACAAACAAATACTTTTGCAATTCAAGCAAAGAAGCTTAAAACTTAGTTTAGATGGACTGTGAGGAGCCCTGGGTGGAACACTTCCTGGAAGAAACTTCATCCATACTTATTAGGTTATGTAACTGACATTTGTAATGACCTTTTTTTAGGAAAAAAGTCTAAGAAATTCAGAATAATACCCCCAGATAGACAACAACAATTGGCCATGAGATTATAAACACTGACAAGTAAATAACAAATTCACTAACTATTGTCCAAACCACTAACAGGTTGCAAAAGCAAATGCTGGAAGTTGACAACAAGAAATCCTTCTTGCATTGAAAGCAGAAAACAAAAGTGGAGACCCACAGCAGAGACGGGTGTATCTGTCCATAGGACCACAATAAGCCCTACGCTCAATAGAGCTGGGCTTTATGGAAGAGTGGCCAGAAAAAAGCCATTATGTAGTGTAAACAATAAGAAGGCAGGTTGTGAGTTTGCAACCAGGCCTGTGGGCGACTGGCCGAATGTATGGAGGAAGATGCTCTGGTCAGATGAGACAAAAATTGAAAATTTCTGCCACCAAGGTAAATGCTATGTCTGGTACAAACCAAACACATTCCATTACCCTAAGAACACGATCCCCACAGTGAAACATGGTGGTGGCAGCAGCATGCTGTGGGGACGTTTTTCAGCAGCAGGAACTGTGTAACTGATCCGAGTCAAGGGAAAGATGGATGGCACCATTACAAGGACATTCTGGAGCAAAACCTGTGCAAGTCTGCTTGTGATTTGAGACTTGGACGGAGGTTCATCTTCCAGCAGGGCCCGAAGCGTACTTCTAAAGCAACACTCGAGTGGTTTAAGGGAAAACATTTAAATGTGTTACAATGGCCTAGTCAAAGTCCAGACCTCAATCCAATTGAGAAACTGTGGTTAGACTGGAAGATTGCTGTTCACAAGCGAAAACCAACATTTTGTCTTGAGGAATGGGCAAAAATCCCAGTGGCAAGATGTGGCGAGCTCATAGAGACTGATCCACAGGGACCTGCAACTGTTATTGCAACAAATGGTGCCTCTACAAAGTACGGCTGAACAGTTAGGCATGCTGAAGTTCTCTGTTTTTTATCCCATTTGTTGTTTACATCTTCAAAGTCATAGCCGTGTTCTGTAAATGAAATGGTGCAAACTTAAACAATCCATTTTAATTCCAGGTTGCAAGGCAACAACACATTAAAAGTGCCAAGGGAGGTGAATACTTTTGCAAGTCACTGTATGCTACTGATGGCGGCCCAATCGTGCAAATGTAATGATATCAATGATAAACTACAGACGTTTGGTGCGAGAGGTATAGACAAGTTTATACCTCTACATCTTAAAGCTGATTTTGCAAAAGGAGAACCATCTAAACAATAACAGACTGATTGTCATAATGCTATAACTGATCATTAATCTGATATAAAAATGTATAATTCAGAATCAAAAAATGTGACATTATCAGCCAGTTACTGCTGGCGTTTTCTCTAGCATATCTGGTCGTGTTATTCTCTTACTTGCATTCCTTGAGGGATCTTTCAGTCTATAAATCAGCATATATGCATTTGTAGAACTGTTAAGGAAAAAACAGAAGAAAATCTCATTATTCTGAACTTAGAAAAGAAAATCACCTTTGAACCAGAAACATTTAAAATATGTGAAATAGGTATAAGTTTTTTTCTAATATACACTGCTGGTCAAAAGTTTTAAATACACTTTCCCACCTAATGGGTCTCTTTAATTTCATGACTATTTACATTGTAGATTCTCACCTAAGGCATCAACTAGGCACCCTTTGCTTTGATTACTGCTTTACTCTCTTGCCATTCTCTCCATGAGCTTCATGAGGTGGTCACCTCAAATGGTTTTCCAAAGAGTCTTAAAAGAACTTCCCAGAGGTTCATGGAGAGACGGCGAAAAGTTAATATTTCGGCCATCACAGCAAAGGGCGGCTACTTTAAGGAATTTAAAATATAAAACATAATTAAAGTTCTTTACAATTTTGCGTTTGCTACATAATTCCATATGTGTTCATTTACAGTTTTGATGTCTTCAGTGAGAATCTACGTACAATGTAAATATGCATAAACATAAAGAAAACCATTAAATGAGAAAGTGTGTCTAAATCTTTTGAGCGGTAGTGTACATCTCTAAAGTCTGAGTACCGAGTGCAGACATGGCACAACTAACCTTGCAAAGGCGCTGGAATAATAGCCTCTGCTCCCTGAGGACCCCCCATACGTCTTCCTGATATCATCCTGGGTGATCTATTGCAGAGAAATGTACCAAAATGTAAAACTAACTAATAAAAACAATAAAAACATGAGACAATATGCGTTATTTGGTTTTTTGTTTCTTTTTTACCAGAAAGAGCAGAGGTCTGCTAAATCAGTCATAAATGAGTCTGTAACAGGATACAAAAAAGCCACGTAAATGTTGACTCTGACCTTGCTAACATGCTGATCATTGAAACTGTACCACTGGCCATCACTGAAGGACTTGATATAGGCGTAGTAGTGTCCACCCGCAGCACTTCCAGAATGGACCATGACAGAGAACAACTCAAAGGTCAGCAAGCTCTAAGAATGAAAAGAGAAACATCATTCAGAGAGAAGCGACAATACATTTGTAGAGTTCTCTGTTGATATACTTCTACAGCAGCGTTACATTAAATAGGCCTGTTACATGACAGCTGCTCAGTAACAGTTATTTTAAATTGTTAATATACTCGGACAGCAGGTACGGATTGGAGACAACATCGCTGGACTTTCACATCCTGCTAGGATATAAAGAGACCAAGACACAGAATAAAACAAATCTAAACAATGATTTGCTTATTCTTTTAACTTCTAGTTCAATCAGCATAAAAGGAAACTAAACTCCTTGTGCTCTTTTTGGTTTTTTGTTAACGTTAATGACACATAAATTAAGTGGGATTATCAGGATATTTCAATCATTTACAGGTCCTTCTCAAAAAATTAGCATATTGTGATAAAGTTAATTATTTTCCATAATGTAATGATGAAAATTTAACATTCATATATTTTAGATTCATTGCACACTAACTGAAATATTTCAGGTCTTTTATTGTCTTAATACGGATAATTTTGGCATACAGCTCATGAAAACCCAAAATTTCTATCTCACAAAATTAGCATATTTCATCCGACCAATAAAAGAAAAGTGTTTTTAATACAAAAAACGTCAACCTTCAAATAATCATGTACAGTTATGCACTCAATACTTGGTCGGGAATCCTTTGGCAGAAATGACTGCTTCAATGCGGCGTGGCATGGAGGCAATCAGCCTGTGGCACTGCTGAGGTCTTATGGAGGCCCAGGATGCTTCGATAGCGGCCTTTAGCTCATCCAGAGTGTTGGGTCTTGAGTCTCTCAACGTTCTCTTCACAATATCCCACAGATTCTCTATGGGGTTCAGGTCAGGAGAGTTGGCAGGCCAATTGAGCACAGTGATACCATGGTCAGTAAACCATTTACCAGTGGTTTTGGCACTGTGAGCAGGTGCCAGGTCATGCTGAAAAATGAAATCTTCATCTCCATAAAGCTTTTCAGCAGATGGAAGCATGAAGTGCTCCAAAATCTCCTGATAGCTAGCTGCATTGACCCTGCCCTTGATAAAACACAATGGACCAACACCAGCAGCTGACACGGCACCCCAGACCATCACTGACTGTGGGTACTTGACACTGGACTTCTGGCATTTTGGCATTTCCTTCTCCCCAGTCTTCCTCCAGACTCTGGCACCTTGATTTCCGAATGACATGCAGAATTTGCTTTCATCCAAAAAAAGTACTTTGGACCACTGAGCAACAGTCCAGTGCTGCTTCTCTGTAGCCCAGGTCAGGCGCTTCCGCCGCTGTTTCTGGTTCAACAGTGGCTTGACCTGGGGAATGCGGCACCTGTAGCCCATTTCCTGCACACGTCTGTGCACGGTGGCTCTGGATGTTTCTACTCCAGATTCAGTCCACTGCTTCCGCAGGTCCCCCAAGGTCTGGAATCGGCCCTTCTCCACAATCTTCCTCAGGGTCCGGTCACCTCTTCTCATTGTGCAGCGTTTTCTGCCACATTTTTCCTTCTCACAAACTTCCCACTGAGGTGCCTTGATACAGCACTCTGGGAACAGCCTATTCGTTCAGAAATGTCTTTCTGTGTCTTACCCTCTTGCTTGAGGGTGTCAATAGTGGCCTTCTGGACAGCAGTCAGGTCGGCAGTCTTACCCATGATTGGGGTTTTGAGTGATGAACCAGGCTGGGAGTTTTAAAGGCCTCAAGAATCTTTTGCAGGTGTTTAGAGTTAACTCGTTGATTCAGATGATTAGGTTCATAGCTCGTTTAGAGACCCTTTTAATGATATGCTCATTTTGTGAGATAGGAATTTTGGGTTTTCATGAGCTGTATGCCAAAATCATCCGTATTAAGACAATAAAAGACCTGAAATATTTCAGTTAGTGTGCAATGAATCTAAAATATATGAATGTTAAATTTTTATCATGACATTATGGAAAATAATGAACTTTATCACAATATGCTAATATTTTGAGAAGGACCTGTATAATGTGAGTCAGAAAAGACACGGCATTACCCAAAAAAATGGTAGATTTTCAGAATAGTATTTTTAGTCCCAACATGTATGAAGAGAAATAATTCAAATATTATTATTAAATTACAACTGTCAAACAACACAGTTCAAACAGCCATGATTCCACACAAACAGCTTACATCCCATTGTGATGAGTGGAAATTAAAAAAACAACTAAAAACCCCAAAAGCTTCCTTTACTATGTTGATCCAGTTATCCAATTCATCATCACATTTTTGATCATTTACAGAACAATCTATACTGTAGATACAATGTGCGTCCTAAGTCAATCGTTGTATTTGCCACAAACTGGTCCCCATACAAATGTTTCAAGCCTTATTTAGAGAAAAGTCATCTTAATCCCCTTGGATGTACAAATAAACAGTTTATTCCTGCATTTTCACTACATTTAATATGTGTGGCAGCCATATTAAATCTGGGGTATGCTGACTCAGAACATGGAGATTCAGATTTCTAAGCCTGAACAGAAGAAGTTGCCGGTTTGTAGTAAGTATGGGCCAAAATGAGATCCTCAAGGTACAATAACCCTAAAAAAACACACCACAGTTTCATGGTATTTGCAGAAGAACAGTTCAAAATATATGTATAACATGATCTAATTGCTTTTGTTTGTATTTTATGTTTTATTGTCACTTTGAAGCTTGCCAACTGAAGCGTTAAAGCTGCATTACATTATTCAAAGTGATCAGAGGCGCTCCTTTTTCCACAATCGCCGTCCATGTTTTTCTCAATGACAAATATTCCTAAATAGCCGGATTGTTCCTTTTTGTAAAACAGAATATCCTTTATTCAGCCAGTTGACCTGGAGAGCTCAGCAACAGGTAGGGGAGGGGAAGTGCTACACTACTCTATGTTTCAAACAGCGGGGTAAAACCACAGTTTTCCCAGCATACATTTTATAGTGAGATACTAAATGATTACTTTGGTTATAATTCCAAATTCAGGTACGTCTGTTCACGTTTCCCTATTCAAAGGCTTTTATAGATAAAGTCCTTAAACGCCCAATGAGGTTACCTTTGGCTTCAATGCTCTCTCTGTGCTACTGGTGCTGTCCAAGCAGATGCCCTCATCCACACAGTCATCAGTGGAAAAATCGTTGCTCATTTGGTCGCTGTGGCAACTGCCTTCATTCTCTGCTCCGCTATCAGTGCAGCTCTCCGTCTGGGGCGACTTCTAAAAGGGGACAAATTCAAAAGAACAATGAAGGTTTAAAAAAAAAAAAAGAAAAAGGAGCGACAGTTTTCAACCATTATTTATGTGTTCATGTACAGGCTTGGAGAGACAAAATCAAAAGCACACAGCAGTGTGTTCAGCCCGATAAGACGGCACCACCATAAAATGAGTTCAAGGCTTAAAAGGAAACATCTAGGCTGCATACTAGCCATGGTCCAAAGGATGGCACACACAACTCATTGTGGCATGGTTTAATAGACATCTATGAAAGGATATAAATCACAATCACTCTTAAGCAGCCACAATCAGCTCCACCAGCCACGGTCCAGCAAGAACACCGTATAGCTAGAAAAGGTCCAAACCACCATAAACGCAGCTATGTTTTTCCTGACAAGGTGCACTTATGTGTGGGGTTTTTTAACCTCTAGGTTCACTGTGTTCAGGATGGAACATGGTTGGTAGAGCAGATTGCAGCTGATGAGTTGCAAAAGCAGAGAGCTCATAGGATTGCCTTCTGCACATTCTATGCTTCTGCTTAGATGTATCAGTCCTATTTTCATCCTTGGCCTGCAGCTTTATGAAGTAACTCGTATAGAAGGGAAGAAATAGTTGCTGGTTTTAATAATGGTTTTGGTCGCTCATAGGGCACATTGTCTCAGGCACGCCCCTGCAGCCGTGGGCAGAAAGCAGTGAACGTACAGTGGGGATATATTATCACCCACAGAGTGATTAATGTAGCTCTACCTTTGACTTTGTAAATGAGCAAGGAACGCTTCATGTAGTAGGTAAATATGACTCCAGCTAGGATTTTCTGAATCGTCTGATTTGTCTGCTTAACTTGCTAGCAGTTTGTCAGATGTAATGGACTACAGGGCCTTGAAACGGTTTATTATTGGTAGGGCAGCCTAAATAGTAATGGTTTATGCCTATGTTTACAAGCGTCAATACAGAAAAACCCCTGTAACATCCGTAACCATATAAAAGCACTCTGACCTTCAAACAGTGTTCTTTGAATCTAAATAAAAACATCTTACTGTATCCTCCCTGCCTGTAAAAGCAGTCTGGATGCTGGGGGCATGAGGTTTACTTTCTCCCTGACATGTAATGCACAAGACATTCTGGGGGTGTTGGCGAGATTATTAAAATGATGAAAGATGTTACAACTACTGTATTCTTACTAATGTTAACATAATTAACACTGGTTAACAATGTGAAATTGATTTCCTTGATGAATTTGCAAACAGTGATGATAATGGAAATTGTTTTGTTTCAATTAATTTTTGCTGCAAGAGTGGACATTACCCAAGTGGTGGTGCTGTTAAATCTTTTTTATTATAATACATTTTTTTATTAAACAAATCAGTTTAAGAGCCCATGTACTTCAACTCTTAGGCTTGCCAATATAAATATCAATTGTGCTTGACCAACTTTAGCAAAATTGGGCAAACTGATTAAAGTCTGGCTAGAAATGATCTTTGGACTTTTATGTAAGGAAATCGTCATAAAAGAAAATTGTGAGATAATATTCTAGCATACAGATAAGGTTTGATTAACTGGCTGATGCCATACAGAAATTGCTTAAAAAAAAAAGATTAAAAAGCGAGGAAAATCTGTCCTTAGAGGGACCAAAGAGTACTTCTGTCAGACGTTCTCTCAAAATGGAAAAGCATGATTGGTTCTTTAAAGAGGAACTGTCTAAAACTGTTTCTAGACAATCTGCGGGTTTGGTTTTTTGCTTCTGGAAACTAACAAAGAAGTTGAAACGAAACGAATCCTTTTCCTTTTCTTCCCCCCACAAGCAATGTGGAAGTTCAATGTTTTCAATGTCACTCAACCTGGGGATATGTATATTATGAAAAATACATGTAGAAAAATGGGGCTATACCAAGAGATGCACACAGCATCTTTAAATTACCGTTACATCATGTTCCTCATCACATATATTATGGAAGTAATCACATTGTGGTTCATCAACATAATGTTCACAATGCGGAGGGGCCCTTAATCTAATCTGAGAGTGATGGCTGCTCTCACCTCATCTTCCACATCGATGAACGGGCTCATATCGAGCTCCTCAGGGAACGTCATGCGGTCGTTAAGCTTGATGCGATGCATAGTGGTGTAGTCAAAATCAAACCTTTTCAGCTGCAATGTCAGCAGGTAGGGAAAGTGCAGAAATCTCAGGCCCTGGGTAAAGAAACATTTATAAAAGCATCAGAAGAGCTCAGCTGCAGAACGCTGTATTCCTATCGCTGCTTCACGTGTTCACTACGCCCACCTTTCGGGCATCACATTTCTTTTTGCAGCGCTCACAGAAGTACTGGTTGGGGCCATCCAAGGTTTCTGGCTGGATGAATGCCTGCAAAGCCTCCTCCTGCAGAAGCACAATAATTGGATCGACTCCACTGAGTTTAAAGTTTAAATATTAAAAAGTCATGACTTGAATCACATTATTGACAAGAAAAACCTACCACACTTCCATAGGCCTGACTGGCTCCAAAGGGTCTGATCACAAGAGGGATGTCCAGGTAAGTGTCGATTCTCCAGCTCTCATATCCACACTCCAAACAACGTACATAATCCTTCAGCTTTCCCTGGTACAGCTGGTTGATCAGATCAGCCTGAGGATATACAGAGGCATTATTTTCCCCTAACAATCTTCATCTCCATGCTATGTTCTCATGCGAAAGAAAGAAATTACAACAAGTACAAAGTAATAGTACGATGGATTGAAAAATACATAAACCATATTAAATTGAAACATAAAGCACTGGGTTTATACAGGTACCAGGCATGAGATTATGTCAGATTCTTGCAGTTTGATAATATTCAGTAAAAAAAGTTTCAAAGTATTGTGGCATTTACTCCAAAGTTTAACAAATGTATACAATTTACCTGGTTTCAATTTGAAGCACAATAGTAATAGTTACTTCTACTGCTGCCATTATAATATATTGAATATTACAGCTGTAACCATTATTTATAAACACTTGTTATTGTGATTATGATGCAAAAATTAATAAAAAATAAAATCGACCTGCTAAATTTAGTAATAGTTCTCAAGAGCTTATCGTACAAATCAAAAGTCCCTACTCTGTTCCACACTTCATAGCGTAACAAAAGTATAACAAGCTCATATTAGCTAGTTATTTAGTCAGGCTATTTGCACGGGGAACCAGTCTGCAGTAAGCTGCTGAACAGACATGTCACTTGCAGCTTGACCACTGTAGGCTTGGGTGATGCTCCCTAGTGTCCACATATCAACGTTTCCACATTTTTGCCATTTTGTGTTTCTTCTTCTTCCCCCTCAGAGGAAACACAAACTCAACTGTTTGGAAAAACAGGGGTTGGACAATGAAACTGAAACACCTGGTTTTAGACCACAGTAATTTATTAGTATGATGTAGGACCTCCTTTTGCGGCCAATACAGCGTCAATTCATCTTGGGAATGACATATACAAGTCCTGCACAGTGGTAGGAGGGATTTTAAGCCATTCTTCTTGCAGGATAGTGGCCAGGTCACTACGTGATACTGGTGGAGGACAACGTTTCCTGACTCGCTCCTCCAAAACACCCCAAAGTGGCTCAATAATATTTAGATCTGGTGACTGTGCAGGCCATGGGAGATGTTCAACTTCACTTTCATGTTCATCAAACCAATCTTTCACCAGTCTTGCTGTGTGTATTGGTGCATTGTCATCCTGATACACGGCACCGCCTTCAGGATACAATGTTTGAACCATTGGATGCACATGGTCCTCAAGAATGGTTCGGTAGTCCTTGGCAGTGATGCGCCCATCTAGCACAAGTATTGGGCCAAGGGAATGCCATGATATGGCAGCCCAAACCAATACTGATCCACCCCCATGCTTCACTCTGGGCATGCAACAGTCTGGGTGGTACGCTTCTTTGGGGCTTCTCCACACCGTAACTCTCCTGGATGTGGGGAAAACATTAAAGGTGGACTCATCAGAGAACAATACATGTTTCATATTGTCCACAGCCCAAGATTTGTGCTCCTTGCACCATTGAAACCAATGTTTGGCATTGGCATGAGTGACCAAAGGTTTGGCTATAGCAGCCCAGCTGTGTATATTGACCCTGTGGAGCTCCCGACGGACAGTTCTGGTGGAAACAGGAGAGTTGAGGTGCACATTTAATTCTGCCGTGATTTGGGCAGCCGTGGTTTTATGTTTTTTGGATACAATCCGGGTTAGCACCTGAACATCCCTTTCAGACAGCTTCCTCTTGCGTCCACAGTTAATCCTGTTGGATGTGGTTCGTCCTTCTTGGTGGTATGCTGACATTACCCTGGATACCGTGGCTCTTGATACATCACAAAGACTTGCTGTCTTGGTCATAGATGCGCCAGCAAGACGTGCACCAACAATTTGTCCTCTTTTGAACTCTGGTATGTCACACATAATGTTGTGTGCATTTCAATATTTTGAGTAAAACTGTGCTCTTACCCTGCTAATTGAACCTTCACACTCTGCTCTTACTGGTGCAATGTGCAATCAATGAAGACTGGCTACCAGGCTGGTCCAATTTAGCCATGAAACCTCCCACAATAAAATGACAGGTGTTTCAGTTTCATTGTCCAACCCCTGTACTTCCAGTCACTACATTTACAGGCAGTCAAGGTATAGAAAGTAAATCACCCCCATTCATCTCTTTTACTAAGGGCGACACGTCCGTAAAGCAGCCGGATGCATGCTGGATACCTGAGCAGTTAGCCCAACTAATTAATTAGCCGATTAGCTTTTTAGGCTTGTGTTACTTTAGAAAAGGCAAAATGACTCATAAGCTCTTAAAAAGTACTTCTAAACTTAGCAGGTTTTTATTCTATAATTTTTCCTTTTGTCTAGGTAATAAAATCAAAATGCCAATAAATATTAAAAATAATTCAAACTGATGATCCTTATTCTATATAACTTAAGCAAGAGGATTAATACATCATACTTTTCTGTTTTAGATTATCTGATGCTCCACTTGTTTGTTTTTAAATGTTTGGGTGAACATTGTCTACCTGTGGCATCTTGTTTACCCTCAAGGTTATCATTTGGTAACAATCTCAACACAAATGAGTTGAAAAGAGGCATTATGCAAAAAAAAAAAAGTTTTTCTACAAACATCAAGGCTGAAATGCCTAATAAACCTCTGTATAGATTGTCATTATCTAAGAAATAAACATGCAATCCTCATTCTCAGTTATATGATCAGTCTCTCTTTTTGATTTAAATGAAAGGAAAAGAAAATACTTGAGTATGTTACTGGTGATGGTTATAATAGAGTTCATTCATTACATGACTGTAGTATGTTTTTGTTACTAAAATGTCTGAGATCACTATCTCCTACCTGTTCTGTCTGTCTCCACTTCTGCTCCAGGGCATCAAACATGACCCTGCACAGTTCCTGGACATCATGCTGCTGCCAGGCTGAACAACAAACCCAGAAAAAAAGGATATTTAAGTCTGGAGATGCAGAAGCACACATTCTTCCGCTTGCAGACTACCCCATATGATTGGAGTCACAGGAGAGTACAAAAACTCACCCTCACTGCTATCCCACCCGAAGCTGCGAGTCACATCAGTCGTCTCGATCGCCCGTTTCTTACTGGTCTGCAGCAAAACAAAGAGCCTTTGCAGCTGATAGGGAATACTTGTGACAGGATCCTCCTCTGACTCCTCAAACTCCCAGCTGAAGTTGGACAAAAGGTTTTAAAGTTTATAATTCATTGGCTTTACAAAAACAGATCAAACCGAAGTTACTTACTTGTAGAGTGCATTTCTGAACTCCGGAGTCATAAACAGAGTTTGGAGGAGACTGTTCAAATAGCAAGTCATTGCTTGGTTAACCAAGCCAACATAACCTGCAGGGGGACAAAGGTTTATGTCATGGACAAATTATTTAAGAGTTTTAAAAATACAACAGAGGCAAACTTTCACAGGTTACCAACACCTACCCGTCTCAGATTTGCTGAGGATGGATGAGTAGGAGTACGATGGACTGCTGTAGTCACCGCTGCCGCTCGCACTGCCATCTCTTTGCAGGGGCCCGATAAACCGCTCCTGGGAACTGTCATCCAGCCCACTGTTATCTGCTGTTCCTGACTCATCCTAGTAACAAACAAAACACACCTTGGAATTAAAAAAAATATTAAACTCAAGCTGGTAAGCAAGATTGTTATATACTACATTTAAAAACATAATTGCACAAATAAGTTATATTTTAAATCACTTACCGATGCAGTCTGTGGTTGCTCTCCATCTTTATCTGTAAGATGGAGAAAATTCTTCTTA
Organism: Girardinichthys multiradiatus; assembly: GCF_021462225.1. Classification (NCBI taxonomy): domain Eukaryota; kingdom Metazoa; phylum Chordata; class Actinopteri; order Cyprinodontiformes; family Goodeidae; genus Girardinichthys; species Girardinichthys multiradiatus. The sequence goes on from NC_061797.1 coordinate 27,418,161, forward strand.
CCGCCAGGCTCAAAGCCAGAATCAGAGAGGGACATCTCACTGTTATGCTCCAGCGGAGCCTTGAGGAAGAGAAAGTGAAACGGAAACCTATATTAATAATCTTCCACAGAAAAAGCCTTTTGATAAGAAAAAAATATGAAACATACAATGATATTCAGACTTCCATTAAATTCATCTTCCACAAACTTCCTGTCTTGATGTGCGCAAAGGAAGCAGTTTGGAGACAACATGTGAGGAGCACTAGCAAGCCGTCTTTCAAAAGACGAGATGGGGATGAGCAAGCAAGTGTAACAGTGGAGGCAGTACCTTAATCCACTGACCTACTCAGTGAGATAACAACAGGCACAGCACTTGGGCTTTGGCCTAGGTCAGCAACAGGATTAGCTTGGGCTCATTTAAGAAAAGAGAATATAATGTGCAGAAACAAACAGAACAAACTCCTCACTGATACACTGACTATGCATTATTTAATTATTTAAATAAGTAATCCCAAATACTTGCTTGGGACATTGTCACAGACTAATCCTTTCAGCTAATAGCAACACAAAGGCTAACTCAATTTTACTTGATGGCACAAATGAAAAACAAACAAGCAAAAAAAAAACATCTTATGTTAGCAGTTTTGATGTAGTTATAATTTAGCAGCCATTTCCTTGCGATGCTGATGGTCCAGATCGTGTGTCATAAGTGAGGTATTACACACCAAGAGCACACACAAGGGACTGTCACTATTATTAAGCCCAAAATAGTTTAAAAATACTAAACAAACTCAAATATGCCAAGGATAAAAAGAAAGTGATCTTGAATATGTTGTAGATAATCAGGAGCATAGGGGAAGACTAAAAACAGACTAAATCAGCTTTATCTTCTGCAAGCCTTAATTCCTTTCAGAATAAATAACTCAACATAGCAGCTTTGCAAAACTCTTTCAAAAATAATGTGATGGTGCATATTGACAATGTGGCTCATTGTGCTACAAGTGAATGACATGTTTTATCCTGGTAGCTTGAAAACGGGTATTCTACAAGGAGACAAATGGAGCCATTTCTTACATCCAGCTATAAAACCAGCTGCACAAGACAATGATGAACATATACAGAAAAATATATATAAGCATTCATTTATAAGATTTTGGTTCTAGACCTTCAAGAAGAAACACAACCAGAAACAAAAGTGGCCACAAGTATAAAGCTCTACTCAGAGTTTTTCCACCAAAGCAGTTCCAGCACTTAACCAGGGCAGAGGGTAGGCTATTCCATAGCCAGGGAGCCAGCTGGAGCCATGTCATTAAATCATTTAAAACATCTCTACAATTAATGCTTGATTCTCTGTCTGCTATATTCTGAATTTTTGTATAAATCCCATTGCAAGTCTAGATTAACTTTTCAAATATCTGTGCATACATGCCTTGGTCGTCATAAACCAGAGGAGAACAACATGTGGCAGTAGCATTAAGAAGAAACTTTTCAAAACTATTGTAAAAATTACCCATTCTACATCAATAGATACATACTCAATCCCAAGTAAGTGCTTGGCACATGCGGTCAGCAAGTAGTGAAAAGTTGTGTTTAGACATTTTATGACTATCTAATACAATGTTAAATACTGAAAGCGGACCAGCTGTTAGACATTAGAATCATTCTCACTCAAAGTATGCACAGGAGGTGTTATTTATTGAGGAGTACTCACCTGTTTGTAAAACAATCTGAGAAAAGGGATCTAACAAGCCTTGTAAACCGAGGGTGTAATTCGCTGTTACCAGTGGATTTGTCATCAGAGCCCGCTGCAGATGCCAAACTGAGGTTAAGTTGAACGGCAGAGTTTTTTTTAGATCGTAGCTTTCATTGTTGATGAATTTCATGAGAAACGCAGCTTCACGTATTACCTCAGGCCACTAATCTGTAAAGCTATAGCTTCTCAAGCTGTTAACTGGTATTAGATACTGGTACTAATTATTACCGTTTGGGACATCAGAAAAGATTAAGAACTGGCCAGCTTAAAGATGAGCTGAGCGGAAACTTAGTTCCTAATTAACCACACATATCCTATTTAGCACAACACCCCCAACAAACAAACATGCTCTGACCTGGGGGGCGCTTAACTAAGTTTCTCTGCAAACGGATGTCATGATAGCCCCACTTTAACAGTGTTAACAGTATGGATTGCTTCTGAATTCTTCACCAACAGAGATACAATCAGGAAATAAACACAAAGTAGGTCCTATTAATGTTAAAAGAGTCGAGTTGGAAATAAACAGGAAAAAAAAAAAAACTGTAACCGCAGCTGCATATTCCAGTGATTGAGTTTTATTACAGGCGATACCAAAATAAACCGCAATCAGACTTCTAATTATTGTTGAGGCCCTGTTTATGCCGTTTATGTTCGATTTAAACCAGACAGATCAAAAACAAATTAACTCTTAAAGTTAAACATGCGTCATTCACGTCATTTTGGTTGGCGGTTGGTCTGAGTAGGCTCTTGATGTACGCGGTCTTTTCCTCTAACCCAGCAAAGAGTTTGTGCTGAGATAGAAAGAAGAACTGGTGCTTGTAGTGGTGGACTAGTTTAGCAAGGGAACTGGTTTGGTTGAAACTCTTCCACCCTGAAAGGAGCTGTGAACTGGTCTATATAAAAACAATGTCACACACTTATATTATGAAAAGCATCTGCCCACATGAGCAACTTGTCTCACCATGTTCAGAGCACTTCCCCAAGCGAGGTCAAAGGTGCCATTCACGTATTCAGCTTTGTGGGCAACGTCCTCATAAAGTTTGGAGAGAGTAGTGGAAGCAGGCAGGTTGAGGGTCAGCCTCTCGTTGACCGTCTTCGCACTGGTGATGTCCTGAATTATGCACAGCACTCTGGGCTCCTCAGCTGCATTATGTATCTGAAAATCAAAGAACACCAAGCAGTAGCATGTTTTACTTGCTATAGCCTTTCTGACATTGTGTAGAGCAAAACATGAAAGATTAATTGATCATAAATGTTAGGAAACATTCCAGTGCCAGAAGTAGTTCCTGTCAGGACAAGCTTCAAGTATCATAAGCGATACTTCTGGGTACGCAATCACTGATTCATGCTCGATACTGCTGTAAAACGCACAGTGTAACTTGTTTTTCAATTGAAACAGGTGTTTCAAGAGGAAACCAGTCATCCTATTGTCAAAACATCTTGTGTCGTTTTATTAGTTTGTCAGGTTGAGTACATAGGCAGGCTCAGGCCAACATGCAGAGAAATGGCAAGGCTGCATTTTTCCTTTCAGAATATTTACCTTTTTATCTTAGTCAATTGATAGGTAGCCACATAATTTCCAAACAGAACAAAAATTAAACTAACCTGATCCTGAATAATTTAAATGTTTAGACAGATTTCTAGCAGGGCATAAATGAGCCATTGTGAACCTACTGAACACAACTACCAGTACATATGCCGAAGTGAAGGGGTGAACCAGCCTTTAATCTAATTTCTGATTAAATTCCAAATTTTGAAATAGACAATTCCCTTGCTTGTAAATTTCTGTTTCTAATAACTGATAAATTAGACCAAAACCCACTCCGTTCTGATCGTGTTTGAGTCAACGCTTAAATTTGACCTTCTAAAGATGCTGCTGCATGCATCTGTTCAACACCATGCTGTATTACACACCTAGAAAATCCTCGTTATTTCATCAGTAACACTCTGTCTGCAACTCAAACACAAGCCCTGATAACATGTGGACACGGTTGGGATTAAAAACAATGTAACACCTTTGCATTAAGTAACAAGATAGAAACACGCCTTTCTAATAATGCTCTAAACAAACTGAGGTTGGATGAGGCTGATTCATAGGCTTACATTTACAATTGAATAAAGTGCTTGAACTGTGAAAGAGACATAATTATGGGTATACTTTCAAGTCATTCCAGTTTTTTCATCCAATCTTTGTGGAGTTTGTGATCTTGGTGAAATGTGACTGACCAGTCCAATAAGGAAACTGCTTCTGACAGCACACGGGGGTGTATTATCAGATTAAAAGTTATTTTTACCATGGATATAATCACAAGGTGCACACGTGAAACTGCAGCTAGCGCAAAATGCAGGCAGTAATCACAAATCTAAGAATTTCTTCATAGATCAAACATTATTCATTGTTATAACTCTATCTATGAACCCATACTGGAAAGTTACAAAAGCTGCAAACGTCATCCACAAACCTAACATCTATCTTTCTTTAACACCAAGTTAAAGAAAGATAAAATAATGCCATAATTATTATTGGGTGACTGGTTCCTCCAGTCTTTTCAAAGAGAATCTGCAGTCAGCTGGTTGGTTGTTCAGAAACTTAAGTTTGTCTTGGTCTATGAATATTTCTGTTTCTTTTAATTTTGTTGAATAAATACACACAATGAAAAAAAGACTAGCTCTAGTTGAACAAACAAAAAAGTTTCAGCAAATATGTGCCATTTTTATTATCAATTTGCAAAAACATTTCAGCATTATGTAATGCCTGGAAAAAAAAAACCTCAACAGGTTTAACTAAACAAACATCTGAAAACCTGCAATTGGAAAAATACGGCAGTAAATATCATGTTTCAGTTGGCGACAAATTATTCAACAAATAAAATGAGCAGTCTCTTATTCTTTAAACAGCCAAGACCAAAAACATGTCTTCCTGGGAAAAGATGCCACTTGGTTTCAGAGGGATCAAATGACTCCGTTGCATTAAACAAACCAAACATTGCTCAAATATGCTAAAGCTACCAGTTCAGAGTTAAGAATCATTTATTGTAAAAATATGGAGAAAAAAAAGTTTATAGAAGAAAATATCCTATCTAATCATGATTCAAAACCACTTAAATGTTTAATAATTAGTGGAAGTTCATTCACAAGAAAAAGTACGTGAATCTCAACCAGTACAAGAGAACTTGTCTGCAACATAACCTTAAGAAAAGATAGCTTTTGATTGTTAGGAAGCATACTGATAGGACTATGGAGGAATGGAGCCATGTTATGATCTGCAGTGGTCAGGTTTTGGTTCAGTGACATAAGTCCATAGAATACCTCTTCAGCTGTCTACCTGGATCTACTAAAGGATTTTTCATTTAATTAAAGGGGGGTGTTGGTTTATTCAAGGTAGTCAATGCCAGGATTCATTAATAAAACATAATTTTAAACACATGAACTGACCCAACACCTTGTTATAATATAAAATATCATAACATGAAATTCAATAGGGAATGCTACAGAAACTAAACTGAAAATGAACTCCTAATGAATGACATGTAATCCAACTAAATATTAAAATCTGGAACCAAAACCTGTAAACAGATTAAAAATGTATACCCTTAAGTAATTGGCATTTTGACATCATTCATACACTTTAAACAGCAACACAAAATGTTTATTCAGATACCATATCTGGGATTTATGATTCTGGTCTTATGATTTTTAATTTGAATTTATGTTTTAAATAAATAAAAAATTACTTCAGTTGACCTACTACCTTATCTAATAATTTATATTTAGTTCACCTAATACCTTAAGCATGTCAAATATAACTTGTAAATCCCTAAAGAAACTAAAATAAGCAAGTTTTAGGAGCAGATGTTTTTTGCAGTAAAGGCTGAATATACAAGGAAAAATAGTTACTGGAAGAAGCAATAAATAAACGAATTTATGCCAAACCTAAATGTGATTTAAGACCCGGCATGGAAAATCGGGGCGTGTTTAAACCTTTTTGAGAACTAAAACTTTAAATTTAATTATTAAATGTAGGAGTTTTTCCAAGACTGTGCCGAAATCCTAGCCACCAAGGTAAACAACAAATAATCCAGAAAACACAGGATCTTAGCCACACTAAGTTCACGGAGGACATCAAACAAGAAAAGGTGTTTAGTTAATACACTCTCTAATTTCAACAAAAACAGCGTAACACACACATCTATCTTCAAGAACAAGTTGTGTTGGGTTCAGAATTATACTTCCTGACATGAAGGTTTAGTGTCCAAACGAGACAACTTCTACTAAAAACAAGATAGAAATGTCAATGAGACAACATGAAAGTGAGCTCGTAAATACAAGAGCGTTACGAACATTTATAGTGGTATTTGTTTAAAACGCTCTTTCAATTGATTTCGAATAGCATTTCTGATTTGGTTAGCCAATTGAAAACATAATCTACTGCTGTTGCCATAAGACAGCTATAAAGGCTAACGACTTTAGCCACCTGCTAATGTTATGCAAGTTAGCTAACTAATGTTGACAATTTTGAAACTCCGTCTGTTTGAACGGATAGCGTAATGTCAGCTACAACATTTAATAAGGTTAAACGTTCCTGTCTTTAATTAACCAGAATATCCAGGTTAGATTAAAAATAAATACTAGTTTTGCTGAGGTTTCAAATTCACTCGCTTTCAGCTGAAGCGACATTAGCCGTTGTTAGCAGCAGCTAGCAGTGTCATGATGTAGGCCGTTCAAGTCATGTCTAGCTAACTGCTAGCTGAGAGTTAGCCACAACCCGACACACCAAGATCACAAACTCGTAAAGTGCTGTCAAAGTGGCCACATTATTCACGAGCATGATCTGCAAAGGTGACATATTTCGCCCAGAGGCTGACTTCCCGATCAGGTCAGAGTCCTGTAGTAACCCTCACCTCTTTGGGTACGAACTGGTTCTCCTCGCTAGGCACCATTTCCATTTGTACGACAGTTTAGACAATCATCTATCCGAACAGGAATGTCATCGAAAAAACTTTGCCACGGTAGACACAAACATGGTTTGTGTCCGGTTTGCAGTAAGTTTGAATGCTTGGACACCCGAATAAAACTTGACAAAAAGTTGTAGGCTTATTAAAGTAATCGCAACACTCTCGGTTACACTACTCAAGCACAAAGTGTCCTGCTATAAATGGAGAAAAATGGCTGGTGATTTTACTCCGCGAGACTTCACTCGAGGAGCTTTGGCGTCACATTCCATCCAGACAGGCGTGCGTGATGTATGCGGACAAGATGACGTCGGTGAGTACGTACAAGTGTGTGCGTTTTTTTATTTTTTATTTTTAGTAAAGAAAAATGACAGATTCACGCGAACACTTCAAGTTAGCATTTGTTTCTTCTATCAAGCGGCAAATGGCAGGCTGTTGTAGCATATAATCCAACCGGTGTCCAATTTTCATATAGTTTCATATAAATCTATACCATTCCTCATATTAGGGTATACTTTATTAGGAATAATTACTTACAAGTCTCCTCAGCTTAGATTGTAATAACAAAACAACAGAAAATATATCTGAAGAGTTTTAAACGACTGCATGGCTGTTATAGATTTAATGACAAGATGGACAAAAGGAGAATTTTCGATATCCAGCAAAGCAATCTTCATTAACATTTCAGATGTCTCAAACGCTAAAGTATTCTTGCTGGAGGAGATTACATTATTATTTCTATTAAGTAATTGGCTCTATATTCCCCAAATTCTTCCTATTTAGAATGAACATTACTAATATTTACAATAGCGTTTGTACAAGGATAAACTTGCATTTAAGTGTACCCGTTAATATCGTTAATTTTGATTTTACACCATTCCATCAAGTACTTAATAGGTTTCCAAGAAGTTATGAGGTATTAAATCTAAATTCTTTCTTTTAGTTTTTGAACTATTTGTAATATCAATGCTGGATAATTCTGAAGGCATTTTGTTTTGTGTGATATAAAAATATATTAGTGATGTCTGAGATAGTTTTAGTTTTCAGTAGAAATTAAATAAACAAATAGAGAAACAAAAAATCATTAAAGTTGTGCCTAGTAAGAATGTAAGTGTTGAAATGTAAGTTTCTTTAAGCAGGACTTGTTCAGATATCCACAGTGTTTATTTTACATAGATAATTTACTTGTGGATATATGGAGCTGAAAGCTAAACACACATGCCTGGAAAAAATAGTGATGTAATTTGTTCTGGGAATAAACATGTTTAAGATATCTTAAATAATGTTGTTTGTGAATAGTTTGGGAAAAATCTGGCTAGGTGAAAAGTAGGTTTTGAATTGGAAGAACTGTATAATGGTTGATCTGTTTTGAATTTTTACATAATAATGTGGCTTGCCACAGTCGTACGAGATTTACATAGCCATCAGATGAGGGAAATTTTAATTATTTAAAAGGTTGTGTTTTGCTGTCCTTTGTATCATTTAACCTATGATCTATGTTCATTTTAACAATGATTACAGAAAACTAATATGATCAAATATAAAGCACATGCCCTTTGCATCTAACAATTATAATAATAATAATAATAATGGACATTTATATAGAAATGACCTTCCGTTTCACATTTTAAAGCAGCAGCTAATCTAAGCAAAACTTTTGCATCTTTCACACTGTCACCTCAGAGCAACAAGAGTGGAGATTTGCTAACAGTACATTTCTCTATGTTTGCCTGTTCTTTCTCCATTATTTGAGTTCATTCTTGGTAGTCTGTGCCTCGCCCCACATTCCAAAGAAAGGTCATGTGGACTCTTGAGGCTGTTATGTTGAATCTAGTTTTTGTTGTGTACTTATTTAACTATTTAAAATGAGGACTCACTTCACCAAAACAGAGACTGACTTTCAAAACAAGAAGTAGCAACATTAAGACAAAGCCAGCCAGAGAACAAAGAGATTAATCTACTGAGTATAAATAAGAACCATAACATGTCCTGGAGATTATTTTTACATTTCTTGCTGCTCAAAGATAGACAGCCATAAAAATACAAATATATGCTTACATATAGTCTTCTAGCAAGCTCTGAAACTGTAACTTTCTATTGCATTCAAATTGATTTAAAATTTTACTGTCAATATGTTTACAAAGATTTTTAAATTTTCTTCAAAATTGTTTATGTTTAAATTTTTAGTGTGAGATGATTACTGGGTAAAACTAATCTGAAAATTAGAGTTGAGGGGGTTTCAGCTGTTAACTATGTCTGGTAGTGTTTAGAGGAAAGATGGACAATTTGATCAATAAATATAATACATTTATTGAGTCTATATGAAGGATATTGATGATCCAACAGGTAGAATAAAAAACAACTTTACCAACTCGCCTCTTTAACAAAATCTGCTCAATACAAACACATCCCCAAGAAATAAAAGACGAAGAAAACAAGTTCACATGATTGTTTATTTAGTTTACGTTCAGCAGAATTTATCATTCCTCATGATATTCTGTTATTATCTTACTCTTTTGATACTAAACACAAAGTTGCCAGATATTTTCACCAGAAAATCACATTTCACTTACTTATCTAGTGATACGTAACAGCATTTGTTAAAGCTTAGCAGCAGTATTTCAATATTTATCATCAATTGTTGATAATGATAATTAAATTACCAACAAGCCCCTTGTCTCCTTCAGGGAATGATGTATTCACAGATGTACTTCTTCAGGCTGCGGCAGACCTCATCATACCACTTTCCCTGAGCAGCCACAGAAAGAGCAACACAGCTCTCCCTTTTTGTCCCTGTCGGCTGCCTCTTGGAGCGATCCCAGTTGAAGAAGCTGACTGGTAGGCCGTTGACATCAGCATACTGGCCTTCTTTCACTATGTCTGCCACACCGATCCAGAGGTCGCTGGTTCCTGGGGCACTTCTCTTTGCATAGTCCCTGACCTCGTTGTTCTCCATCAAGTCTCGTGGTGTTGCAAGAGTTCCTCCCTGAGCGATACAGTCTTCGTTTGCTTCATGGTAATGTTTGAGCTCCTCATTGAGAAGATAACACTTCCTGTGTGCTTTGATGCCGCGCAGACACACTGAAAGCATAAAGGAGTGTAACAAGATGCAATGGGAAAATGTGGCTTTTAACAAGATGAAACTATTGCAGTGTCTGTAAAAAAATCCAAAACGTTTTCAAATTATTTTGTACAAAATTATGTTTATCTCAGTCAATATTAAGTTGAATGTTTACTGTGTTATCTAATAAATTAAATATATTCTGCTGCCCCCTACTGGTGACAGGGCCCACTTGGAACTTTAATTATTAAGGTAATCATCAGAATCAGCTTTATTGTCCAGTTTGTGCACACAAACAAGGAATTTTGATTCTGGTATTACCTTACATGAGAGGAATATTGGTTAGGAATAGTCAAGTTGTTTTTTCACTCCATTATTTAATTCATTTAAATAGCTTCAAATGCAGCTACTGGTTTTCAGTCTTCTCTGAGAATAAGGCATTTTATTAAAGCATTACCTGTCTGCAAGGCCTGCATTTCTTTCAGTAAGTTCACCTCCTGCCACAACTTCTCAATCTGGGATTTCACATCCTCGTCCTCTGCAGCTGCACATTGAAAACCGAGCCAGAAAAACATTTTAGATAAACACAGATGCAGAGAACACTGTTAACAAAAGCTGTGTGACATGCACATCTACCTCCTGACTGCCGGGGCAAAACAGCCTTTCTTGTGCGAGATGGGCGGCTGCAGCAGAGCAAGGAAAAACTTAGGACAAGAAAGACAAGCAGGACCAGATGAGCCATGTCTGAGGCCAGGGGAACCTAGAGTACAGGACTGTGGGGCACAACTCGTGCTACTGCAAGGGAACAAAATATCCCACAGGCAGTTTAATAATATAGTGGCCCTCTGTATGCCTGTCTGGATTCTCTCTCTGCATTGGCTCCAGTGCTGTTTGTTTTTGTCAAAACATCAGGAGGAGGTGAGGGTGGTGTCAAAGAATGATTTCCTTGTGTCTAGTGCTCTGAGCTACATTTTTCAGACTAAATTGACGTTTATTGAACTGCCTCTTTTTTACAGTGTACCTAATTTTTCCCTGGACATATTTTAGTCTTTGACATACTTAGTATAGAGAATTACAAACAGTCGGGAGTGAAAGCAGGAAAAAACATATTTTTTTTAGTTTTATTTTTTATGTCTTTACAGTCAGTATTTGGTAGCCTTAACATTATATAATGTGGGTTAAATGTTTTGGACATCCTTCCAAAAATTGTTTTCTGGGTTTTCTTTCTTAATGATGTCATCTATTTTGTCAACTGCACAAGACCCTCGCAGCAAAATATCTCCATAACATGGGCCCCTGTCCCAATTCCCACACTACACCCTACGTCCCTCTATGAAGTGTTTACTTTGTACAAGTGCTTGTAGGGGTTGAAGTGCGCAGGTTACAAACGTGCAAAATTGGAGAACAGTAGGGGTTACGTCATCGACTTGCACCTCTGCACCGTAACTGCAACATCAAAAAGGGCGGGAACCAGCGCTGTTTTCACAGTCTTGCTGCTAAAAAAACTATTTAAAACTGCAACAAGCAATTGTTTTGAGGAGAAGAAAGTGCAGGAAGTGACGTAGGTTTATACACCAGACTCTCGCCGCGCCAATGTTTGTTTGAAAGGTAACTTCAGTGTTATGACCTACTGACTGCCCAGACTCACTCTGAACCCAGTGGTTTCTTACTATGCTGAGCCTGGAAAACCAGTAAAAAATATTTGTCGGCTTGCTGTCTAAAGTTTACGCAGTTCTTATTATTCTGATTTGATGGCTGGTTACGTTGATGGTTATGATTGGTTTTTGCTCAGAACGTCATCTGCAGCAGTGAATTGTGGGTAATATACTTCGGCGAAGTCCGCTTCGATGCGAGCTTGGCTGAAGGGCGGATGTGGGGCACAAAGGGGGCGGGGCTAAGGAGCACTCTGGAGAATTGGGACACACTACGCACTCGAACCCATCAACGGGAACGCGCAATTCAGGGACACAAGGGTGGAAGTGCGGGTATTGGGACAGGGCAATGATGCAACCACCCCCTTACTTCACCATTGGGATGGTGCTTTCAAGCTTCCACCTTTTTTCTCTAAATGCAATAATAATGTAACAATGGTTATTATGGCCAAACACTCAAATTAAATTTAAGGTCTTTGTCCCAGAGTGTGTTTGCAAACTGTAATCGTTTTATAATATGTTGCATTTGGAATTGCTTCTTCCTTTGCTGAGTGGGTTTTCAGTCAAGGTTAGGTCATAGAAAGGGTTGACTTGAGTTCCGGTTATGGCGCTGTGCTGAACACGCATGCCTCCGAAACAAGCTGCAAAGACTCAGAAATCATCTAAAGCAGAAACTACAGGTGACCCGAGAATGGCTGATGCGAATGCTAGCAATGGAGACTCAGATGGAGGCTAGCTCGAGCTTGATTCTTAACACCATTAGTGAGCTGAAAGAAGAATTCACACTGAGGTTTGACGGCCTGTTCAGAGCTATTAAGGGAATACAGGGTGACCTGAAGGCAATGTCACTACGTGTTACTGAAGTGGATGACAGTATTGTTGAACGTGACTAAAATAAAGGAGATGATTGTAGATTTTAAGAGAAACAGGAATAAGTCAAACACTATTTCTATCATGGGAGAAGAAGTGGAGGTGGTGGAGGAGTATAAATACCTCGGTGTTCACCTGGACAACAGACTAGAGTGGAGATGCAACTGTGAAGCCATCTACAAGAAGGGACAGAGCAGACTGTACTTCTTGAGGAAGCTTAGGTCCTTTGGTGTTTGCAGCAAGATGCTGCATATCTTCTATAAGTCTGTTGTGGAGAGTGTGATCTCTTCTACCATCATCTCCTGGGGAAGCAGCATCAGAACCAGGGACTTAAAAAAGCTGAACAAGCTGATAAAAAAGGCTGGCTCTGTTCTGGGGACTCCTCTGGAACCTCTGGAGATCATTGTGGAAAGACGGATTCTTCATAAAATTAAGAACATTATGGAGAACTCTGAGCATCCTCTTCATGAGACTGTCCTACAGCAACAGTGTCTTCAGTCAGAGGCTTCTTCAGATCTGCTGTAAGACGGAGCGCTACAGGAGATCCTTCCTGCCCACAGCCATCAGCATCTACAACGGCTCTTTGAAGAAACCTACATAATATGAGCTATAACAACATTTAATTTCCCTTTGGGATTAATAAAGTATTTTTGAATTGAATTGAATTGAATCAGCACTAATCAAGACGAGGTAGCATCTTTGAAAACTCAGACCAGCACCATGAAAGCGGTGATTGAAGAGCTAGTCTCAAAAGTGGACGACTTAGAAAGCCGAGCCCGCCGCTAAAATCTTCGCCTGGTCGGTCTCCCAGAGAAGGTAGAAGGATCTGATATGTGTGCCTTTCTGGAAAGGTGGATACCCGAAGTGCTTGGTGAACATCATTTTCCACGACTTATACTGATTGAGAGGGCGCACAGAATCGGCGTAGCCAGCGTTAATGACGATGAGGCAGGGGGCCGTTCTGGTGCGCGTCTCAGAGTGGTTATAATGAAGTTTCTAAACTACGCGGATAGGTTTCGGGCCATGAAGGCTGCCAGGAGCAAGGGGGAAATACTCTACGACAACCAGAGAATCATGTTTTTCCCCGACATTTCCGCGGATCTGGTCAGACGGAGGAAAGTCTTCGACTCGGTGAAGAAAGAGCTGGCTTCCCTCTCCATCTCGACTCTGTGGATAATTCATCCGGCGAAACTCTTGGTGACTATTAAGGGGAGACGACACATCTTTGATACCGCAGCAGGAGCGAAGGATTTTGTGCGTGGTTTGAAGGACGGTACCCTGGGATCCACGGATTTAGAGACAATCTGAGACCTGTCTATTTGGTTGGTATGTTTAAGTCACTAAACTTTTACTTTTTTGACCTCACAGGGAGTGTACTTAAACACTGTTTAATTCATGCAAAATAACTGTTTGATTGATGCACACGTAGTTTTACTTATGTTAATGTTATTTCATGCGGGGCTCTACTACGGTGGTGGGGCATGCTGTTCCTTGCTGCGTTGAGGACGTGGGTGGACCAGATAGGTGTCATGGTTTGGATGCATGTTCTGTGGGAGGTAGGGGTCTATCTCAGTTGGGAATGTACACTAAGGTATGTTCATAATGTCCCTGGGCACATATTTTTCATTTCATTTATTCTTTTTTCTTTTTTTCTTTTATATTATGTCTTTAGTTTTCAGTCATTTCAAGTTTACTACAGACAACTTTACTGTCATTACAACATGTCCTCTGACCTTCAGTTTACATCTTGGAATGTAAGGGGTTTAAACAAACTTGTCAAGTTAAAAGTGGTTATGAGTAGGATCCAACAATTAAAAGCTAAAATAGTTTTTATCCAGGAGTCACTTGACCCCTGAAGAGGTTATCAAGGTGAGGAGGAGGTGGCCTGGTCGTGTATTCTCAGCTTCTTTTAGTTCACACTCTCTTGGAGTAATTACACTGATACACAACTCTGTGCCTTTTCTTTTTATTAATGTGGATGAAGATCGATTAGGCAGATACGTCATTATTCAGTGTGAAATTTTCTCAGTTCGATCAAATCTGGTTAATATATATGGGCCCAATGAAGATAATCCGTCCTTTTTTAGACACCTGTTTCTCTCTTTTGCTACTTAACCTGGTAGCTTTATCATAGGTGAGGACTTTAATTGTGCTGTACAGCCTGGAATGGATAGATCTACTGGAATTGATGCTTCCCATATTCAGACAAGAAAAGAGCTGCTACAGTAAATTAAAGGATTTAATCTATTTGACGTGTGGAGAGAGAATTACCCTGACCAACTAACTTTTTCCTGTTACTCTAGTACATGTCAGACATTTTCCAGAATTGACTATTATTTAGTCTCTGCCTCCTTGGTCTCTACAGTCTCGCGATCCTAGTACAATAGCATTATAATTTCAGATCATGCTGCGGTTTCATTTATTCCGAACATGCCTCCATCTTTGAATTCTTCCCCAAGATGGCGTCTACAGTCATTTTGGCTTAGGGATCCAAAATTTATAGAGTTCATTGGTACACAAATTGATTTTTATTTTGAAATTAATACAAATCAGACATCAGCCGCTATACGGTGGGAGGCTTTTAAGGCCTTTTTGAGGGGCCAGATGATAAACTTTACAAGTTTTAAATATAAACAGTCTAGGTTGGAGATGGAACAATTGGAAAAAAAGATAAAGGATACTGAAACTAACTACTTTGCAAATCCTTCTCAACATTGTTTGTGGAACTTAATGAGCTAAGTGATAAATACAATGTTTTATCTACAAATAAGGCAACTAAAAATTTGATGAAACTAAAGCAGTCCTATAACGAACAGGGTGAGGAGGCTAATAAACTCTTGGCATGGCGTATTAAACAGGTGGAAACTGAAAGAGCAATAAATACAATACAAACAGATGAAGGCTTGTTATCTAGTGACCCTACAGAAATTAATAAGACTTTCTCAAGCTTCTATGAAAATTTATACCGTTCGGATTATACAACTTCAGCTTTTCAAAAACAAAAGGAATTTCTTGATTCATTAGACTTTGTCCCCCTAAAGAAAGACTCTCGGGCGGCTCTTGATCTTGACCTAGAGGCCGAAGAATTGTCTGCGGCTATAAATAGCATGAAGGGGGGGGGAAATCCCTGGACCGGACGGGATTCCCATCGAGATATATAAAACTTTTAAAACTAAACTAATACCACCTCTGTTAGGGATGTATCGTGAATCTTTAGATAGCGGATCCCTCCCTCCTTCTCTTAATACAGCAGCAATTACTTTATTGTTGAAACCAGGGAAGACACCTTCTCTCTGTGGATCTTACAGGCTAATTTCACTGCTTAATAATGATCTCAAAATCCTTTGTAAAGTATTGGCTAGACGGCTTGATCTCAGTTTGCCAGAAATAGTTCATTCTGATCAGAATGGCTTCGTGCAGGGAAGATAGGGTTTTCACAATATCCGTAGAGTACTTAATATAGTGTTTAATACATCTGGCTGTACGGACACTGCCATTCTGTCTTTGGATGCCGAGAAGGCCTTTGACAGGGTGGAGTGGCTGTATTTATTTGAGACTGCAAAAGTTTGATATTGGGGGGAAATTTCTTAGCTGGATCAAACTTCTATATGCTGCTCCACAGGCTGAAGTTCTAACAAATGGGTTATTTTCATCACCTTTTGAACTGCACCGGGGGACAAGACAGGGTTGCCCCCTTTCGCCTCTGTTATTTACCCTTGCTATCGAGCCACTTGCTATGGTGATTCGAAAAAGCACCAATCTGAATGAAATAAGGATAGGAGATATTGCATCGCATAGCCCTATATGCAGATGATGTAATTTTGTTTTGTTCTAACTTGAAACAGACTCTACCTACTTTACTTTCTCTCACGAATACTTTTCGGGTCTTTGCAGGTTATAAAATAAATAATACCAAATCAGTACTACTATTTATGAATGAAAATGAGAGATTCAACCCCCCAATTCATACTCCTTTTCAGGTTTCATTGAAGGGCTTTGTGTACTTGGGTGTGTTGATTACTCCTATCATTGACACAATTGTCCCAATGAACTACGATCCCTTAACAGATAGAGTTACAGAGCTCATAAACAGGTGGACAAAATTACCTATGTCTATGATCGGGCGCATCAATGTTTTGAAAATGTCAATTTTACCTAAGTATTTTTTTTTTCAATCGATTCCACTTGCTCCCCCACTTTCTTTCTTCCGGTCACATGAAGGACTCTTCTCCTCCTTCATTTGGAACAACAGGCGTCCTAGGCTTAGCCTCACATTGCTGTATCTTCCATTTGATAGAGGTGGGTTACAGCTACCAAATCTTATGTGGTATTACTGGGAACTCAAATCAGAGCAGGAATGTTTTATTTGGCGGAGGGCCATCCCCCAGCTTGGGTTCAAATAGAATCTCACTCAATTAATATTCCTTTGAATTTGTATATATATTCAGCCAACAAAAACAAATTAGCCAAACAGACCAAGAAACCTTTCCTCAAAAATCCAGTAATGATCTGGCACAGTGCTTTGGAATATTTGGGAGAGACTTGTAAGCTATCACGGTTTTCTCCTGTCTTTGGTAATGACGACTTTCAGCCTGGTAGAGCAGATGGCGGGTTTAAAATATGGGCATCTCGAGGGGTGGCTAAAATAGCTGACCTCTTTAAAGATGATCGTACTTTCATGTCTTTTGAAGAACGTAAGGCCACCTATGGAATACCCTCAAAACATTTCTTTAAATATCTCCAACTGAGAAGTTTCGTATTGGGTAGGCAAAGTAATAGGTTGATACTTCCACGACTGTCTGCTCTTGAAGATTTTTCATTGAGATTTTCAGACTCCAAGGGGCAGGTGTCCTTTCTTTATAACTTGTTTGTAAGTAAATCCAAAGAGTCATCACAAATCATTTTAGAATCCTGGAGAGCCAATGTGCAAGAAAATATAACAGAGAGAGAATGGGCCAGAGCTTGTTTAACAGCTCAAACTCAAAGTGTGAATACAAACTCTAAATTACTACAATACAAATGGATAAGCATATAACATATAAGTATATAACTCCAAGTAAGCTGCCCCTGTTTAACCCAAATATCCCAGATACGTGCATTAAATGTAAGCAACAAAAAGGTTCATTATTCCATTGCATGTGGGAATGTCCTCTGACTCTCTCTTTTTGGGAAAAAGAATTGAACCTGGCCAGTCGGATCATTGGAAAAGAAGTACCTCTCAAACCTAAGTTATGTTTATTGAACATTTTCCCAGATAACTTTGTGACCTCCAAAAATGAAAGATCCCTACCCAATATTTGATTTTTGGAAGCCAAAAGATGTATAGCCCGTTCATGGAAAAGGGATACACCTTGTAGTACTTCGCAATGGTTGAAAGGGATGTCTTTTTATTTGGCTTTGGAAAGGATAAGCTACACTGTGAAAAATAAGCTTGGAAGTTTTGGAAGATCTGGAAGGTTTTCTGTAATTTCCTTGAGAATAATAATATTGATGTAGATGGCTGGAATGATGAGTTGAACTGAAGATTATTATTTATTTATTTAGTTTGATTTTAGTACACATATTTGGATTTTTTTCCTCTTGTATGTGCCTTTTTGTTCTATGTTGTTTACCATTTGTAAATTGACAAAATGTGCAATAAACATATGTTAAAAAAAGAAAAAAAAAAAGAAACGGTTGACTTCAATGGAAGTCAATGAGAGTCAATGCGAGGTTCTCACAACATATAGTAAGACAAGAGTGTTTGTGTGTGTGTGTGTGTGTGTGTGTGTGTGTGTGTGTGTGTGTGTGTGTGTGTGTGTGCGTGTGTGTGTGTTCTTGTACTTGTTGCTGAGTTAGAACCATTTTTCGTATTTTTGTCGCAAAGTGAGGACATTTACCTGGTCCTCTCTTTTCCAAATTCTGTTGTTGGGACAGGGGTTAGGTTTAGGACTAGGGTATGAATTGAGTTATGGTTAGGGTTAGGTATGAAGTGGTTAGGGTGAGTTTTAGGGTCAGGGTTAGGCACTAAAAATCAAGGGAAATGAGTGGAAGTCAATGAAAATAACTGAAAAGTCCTCATAAAGATAGTAAAACACAGATGTCTGTGTGTGTGCGGGCTTCACCTTCTCTAATTGCAGGGTGTGACTGGCTGGTGCGTCCTCGCAACTGGAACTCATCATGGTCCAATTAGGAGGATCTTCAAGACAGGCAGATCCCCTGAGGCAGATGTCAGATTGTTCCACCTTACCGAGTGAAAATCAAGACTTATTCCACTTAGTTGCTCTGTTTAATCCTATGCTCCTTGCTTACCCCCTGTTGTCCTCCTTCCAGGAAACCAGAATTCAGTCCATGCTCTGTTCCAGGACTGGACTTCTCTGCCTCCTCATTCAGAGTTCACAACAGAACTCATCTCAGGATCCCTTCCACTAGTCTACTGACTGCTCCTCTGGATCTGCTGTCTGGATTCACCTTCACTCCACCACCACCACCACCTACCTTTCCACCCTCCAACACTCTGCCATCATCTCCATCTTCCCCTGAAACATAAAACAAATATCATGATGAACCTGCATCGCTCGTCAAAGCCTGCCAACCTCAGCCTGTGGGCTTACTCACCTCCTCGCTGGAATGTTCATCATCACCATGAATGATCTGACCTCGCTTCCCTTGTTAACCACTTACCTCTCCTCCTCAGTGCCAACCTGGACTCCTCCCAAGAACCCAGAAAAAAGATTTGTTATTTCACTTGAGTCAATAAACCTTTTAAAACCTTTCTCTGTTGTCCATAGTTGTCGCACATACCAACATTGTGACATCATGCCGATGCAGGACTCATTTTCACTGTAGATAATGACCAAAATTTTAATAAGGTTAGGTCTTTTTGATCTGGGGTTCAATTTGCACCAAAATCTGTTCATCTGTGGGATGCAGAATCCATCTCCTTCCCGAACTGTAATAATTGAACAAATAAACGTGGCATCTTCAGGTGTCTGGACAAAAAACATCAGGATAGTCCAAAATTCTCTTCTTGGTATTTTGGCTGATTTAGTTTGTTATTTACATGATTCAACAAAAGGAAGCAGGGTGTTTAAGGTGTTTCCTTAAAATACACCCACAGGTATGCTTTCAATTAACTCAAATGTTGTGAATTAAAAGCATATTACAAAAGCAATGACATCAACAGCTAGGCATTCCCGAATAGTTTAAAGGCATGATATTCTTAGAATCTAAACTGACTGAATAGACAGATTTTCTCTTTTGTCACTTGTGCTTTTAGCAAATAGAAATATTTTTTGCAATTCTTACTGACCTAAAACAGGAAATGTTTAGGCTGATTTAAAGCCAGACGGAGACAAAACATTTTATGTATTATTTTATATAGTGTATGTAAATGTCTGGGTTCAACTGTATGGGATTAAAGTAAACCCAATTCAGTTTCCTAATATCAGTAATGCACCGATCTGTTACTATGTTTGCAATGAATTTGTCACAATGAAAAATTTATTTTGAGAAATGAAGCTGTTTAAAAAACCAAAAAACAAAGAATTCCTGCTTCCATTTATGGTGAACGCACCGATATTCATGGAGTGAGATGATGTATACAGATGGGAGACAACGTTTACAGTAAAATGTAAAAAATAAAAATTATAATAGTCATTTTAACTATAGCCATAGTTCTGCAGGTTTTCTTGTTTTTGAGTTATCAAACTGTAAATGAAACATAAAACTGTTTACAAAAACCAGCTTGCAGAAAAGGTGATCTTTCATGTGTTTTAATATCAAGCTCTGTAAGCACTGCTCTCTTTCTATTTTAAGGGAGACATCAGCCACAGAACAAGCACTTGATTTTCAGCCAGGGATGAGACAGTCAAACTACCTAAAGACAATTCTGTTTTATTATTAATAGTTAATTATTAAGACACAGTATATAAAATTCCTGTCATGAGGTTTGTCTTTTGAACCAGAGTATTTGTTTCTGTAAGGCCACCTGCTGTCACACTGACAACACAGAATGATTTAATATTGTACAATCTGGTGTAATCCAAAACACAAATATAATAGAAGTGTATGTTCTGAATAAGAAATTGTTCTTAGTTTTGGCAAAGCCATTATTCTTACTGATTGTGCAAACAATCTGAAAATAAAGGGTTTATAAGAGGATACATATTTATAATAGTCAACAATAAAAGAAAAAGGTCCAAACAGAATTATGGTATACTTTGCAGATAAATTTATTCAAGTAAACAGAGCCGCGCTCAAAGAAAATATACAAAAACTGTGACAAAAATATAAGACCGTTTTTTAAAAAGAATGCTGCAAATACACTACAGTGCTGAATGTCTTTGCACAGATTTTATTTTATCTTTTACAAGCAAATACAGTAACGCACACCCAAAAAACACATATCCTTTCATTCACAGACACACTCCTTCACACAGACAGGACATTAAAGGCAGCAAAAATCTAAAACCTTTCTTCTAGTTCCAAAATCTAAAAGACTTCATGACTTTGACTGTATACTAGTTTCAAACTGCCTTTTCACACACTTTCAAGAGTTGCAGGATTTACTAGTTCTGTTTTTGTTGTAATGCTGATGTATTTAAAATGTACTGGTGAGATTAATTTGTTTAAGCTGAGAAAATTTGGCCTGTATAAAATGATGCATCATTTAAACAACCCGCTCATTTGAAAACACAGCGTGGATGCAAGGCTGTGCAAAAAGGGCAAATAACAAATCCTTTTTTACAGTAGAAACTAAAACCAAAACTCTAACCTGAACAGATGTGGAAGAATTTGGAACAACTCACAGATAGCTTCTTAAACATATAAGACATAGTGCTGATCAAACTTACATTAGCTTTCACAGTAAAAATTTTCATCTCTAAGTATTATGGCACTTTGTTGTGAGGCACCAAAAAGTAAACAACTTTGGTCAGACGAGGAGAGCAGAGACTCCACAGACCTTCGACTCCACTCTGATTGGCTACTTCATGAAAATCCAGGATCAGTTATTATCACTCCTTCTGCATTATATACGCAATAATAAGGGTAACACTATGTCATGTTTTGTATTTTAGTCACGCTCGGGATAAATAGATCATTTTGGAATCAACCAGCACACTGCGGAAACAGAAAACCTTTGTCTTCTTACAAGGCATAAAATCATTACACAAATTTGACCTCTTTTAAGCCAATTTGTAAGTTTAACTAAAACATTTTTGTTAGTGTTTTATTTCAAGCTTCACATGTGGACATATTAAAAACACTAATTTGTAGCTCAAAGGCACTGGTGCTCCTTAAAGGATGGCTTATCAGGTAAAAGTTATAGTACAACGTCCACACACCAACTTTTCTGGCTATCCTTTTGGCACTTTACTTTGTCATATGTGGAAAGGACATACAATGACTTTCAAAAGTGTATATGCTCAATTTAAATAGGCAAGGTTTTTGGGATGTAAAAAAATAAGGTGAATAATTTTTTAACTGCCCCTGCCTTTAACGTGCACAGTTCCACTCAAAAACAAACACATATGTCGGGAGAAAATGTTTCAATCAAATCAATTCAATTCAGTTTTATTTATATAGCGCCAATTCACAACACATGTCGTCTCAAGGCACTTCACAAAGGGTTTGGAATGGTGCGGGGTTGTTGGGGAGGTTAGAATAAACTACTGTGTGTTAGAGTTTGTTTGTAAAACAAAGACTGCAAACATGGTTGCCTAAGAGCAGGCACCTTGAAACTAATGTTTTTGAAGCACATTTTTAATTAAAGATCAAGATTACGTCTTGAGTTCACACCTGCGATCGGCTATAGTAAATGAGTTTAATCTAAAACACTTTCACCTGTCCAAGTAGGATTTCCCTGACATTTTCTAATTTGCATCCTTTTAGTTAAATGTTTGCAGAGAAGTCACAAAAGATCAAAAGGATGTTGTTTTGCAAATGTATCAGTCAGGAGAGGGTCACAATTTCACCCCACAGCATTTTATATTATGGCCCAGCAAATACAGTCATTAATAACTGGACAAAAAATATTTTACAAAACTTGACTTTGGGCCACAATTTCAAAAGATAATCCACAGGGAAACATGGAGGTGGTAACATCATTCTCTGGAGTTACTTTCACAACTTCACAACAAAGTGAAGTTTTATGTCAATGTCGATAAAATCATGAGCAGTCCTGAATGGGTTTTATTGCAATACTAATGCCTGAATTTCTTTTTTTTTTTGTAATAAGTTTTTTTTTTTTAAGTAGGCAGACAGAACTTGTGGTGGAGAGAGGGGGAAGACATGCAGCATAGGTCCCCGGGGTTGGGACACGGCTGCATCAAGAACTGGGTACATGGGTCAAGCGCTCTACCGTTACGCCACATGCCACGCCCTGAATATTGGTCAATTTTGACCAAAACCTTCAGATGTCTGCCGGAAATCTGAAGATGAAAAGGGGATTTATTCTTCAGTAACACAGAAAGACCAGGCATAAATCCCAATTACCAAAAGACTGCCTTCATCTGAAGAAAATCAAAGTTGGGGAATGGTCTGGAACTAAATGTGAATCAAAATGTCTAGGGTTTGTTAAGGAAGGACTCTGTGGACAAGAGATGTCCTTATAATACGACTGATTTGGACAACTTCTTTAGGAAAGACAATATTGCTAGGTCTAAATTTGGGATAATGATGGACACCTACTAAAGAAAACTAAATAGTGGAATAAAAATCAAAAGGTGCTTCAACTATGCATTAGTTTGTGGGTGTGCAGAATTAACAAACCAACATATTAATGCCATTTAATTTTTTTACACTTTTCTCCATAACAGACTTGCTTGTTTCCCAGTTGAATTGGACAGGACACATAGAAAACATTTAGAAAGTTTTTTTATGGTTGTCTCATATTTTATGTCACAAAACCTGGACTTTAAACAGAGGTGTGCATACCACTGTGCACCCTTGGACAGCATTAAGATACGAAGATAAATTTCCACAATTTTTCTGTTGTTTTATCAACTTAAAATTGTTCTCCTGTTACCAAACAAAGTCTGCTTAGCATAAATAGGACTGATTCAGCAGGTTTTCCCGCATTTACAATCTGCTTTCAATACATCGTACTGTTGGCAGATAATTTATAATTTAAACTAAAATACTGACATTACATCATTATACAGCAAAGAGTAAGATGCTGCTATAGAATGGCTCCTGCACTACAAACAGGTTATATTTCTTCTTTTCCCAATCTACTAACAAGTAATAGGTAACAGACAAAAAGCACCAAGACATTCAGACATTTATGCAAACATGCACACAGGACATGCAGACATATATACACACTGGTTGGGTTCCTCCGTAGTGAATCTGTGCCATCTCTAGGTGAGCAGCAGTGGCATACATCGATTCTAATGGATGAAAGGCATTCGCTCCTTGCTGTCATTATCTCCTTCAGGCTCCTCCTCTTCCTCTCCAGCTTCACTGGTCTCTGTGCTATCATTGGCCATCTAGTGGTAAATCAAGGTAAACAAATGTGAGCTGACATCAAGTGGTACAAATCTCTCTAATAGAGAACAGTTGTTTCCTGAATTAAATGATAAGAGGCTCTTTAAAATATGAGGAAATCTCTTTTACCATTTTCCTATGGCTGGCGTAAACGTTTGACATCAGAAAGATAAAATAAAACCATTTACTTTTATCGAATGTCTTTAGTTAAAAAAAATTAAACAACACAAATGCAATTGCATCACTGTTTAAGTACACAAATCTATACTATAAATATGCATCGGGTGACCACAAAGTAGTTTGTTAAGTTCCTTTATCTTGTATTGATTCTCCTAACTTATATTGTTGCTGTGTTTCATACCCTGTATCAGGTTATTGCTGTTTTCAGTTCCTGTTTCAGTCTTGTCCTTGTCCTGTCAGCGATGCTTTCAATCATTGCTCAAACTTTTGAGTTATGTTTATCATCAATATCTATCTAGGTTGTGACCTAAGTTTCCAAAGTAAAGTAACTTTCAGACATTCCCTGTATACTAAGAGGATATAAACTCTCTGTGGTGTCTTGTTCATGTTTTAGTTGCAGCTTTAAATTTCATTAAATAACAATATTTCAAGCTGCCAGTAAGCATGTTACTGGTTAGGTGAGTTTAAAAATACAACAAGTAAAAACTTGTTAATCTCAATGGACAAATTAAATAAAACAGAAGAACCATGTATTGGAGTAAAAACAGTAGAAATGTCTTACTCACCAAAGGGGTGGGAGACTTCTCAACATCCAGAATAAGTTTTCCAATGTTGCCTCTGTCGTGAATTCTCTGCATGGCCTCTTTCACCTGAAAATAGAATGTTAAATTACATTTTAGAATCTTCTTTTAGATACACAAAGATGTCCTGAATGGGCTAGTTACCAGTCCCAATATATCACACGGTTTTAAAAGATATGGTTCCAAAGCCATTAAAAAATTGTATCCAATACCGGAGAAAAGTTGGTTCCTGAACGTTTTTTTCTCTGGAACAACTTACTGGAACTTTTGTATCTGCCTAGGCTGTTTTTTGTTCATGTTTCCATTGTGGAGGTCTGAAAACTGGGCCGTTTATGTAGATTGTGTCCTCTGACGTTATGTAGGACTTGTTTGTGTCACTAGATTGCAGCAGCACTGCAACAGCAGAGTCCAGAGTGTGATTAGAAATCAGACTGATACAGCATTAATGTCCAATTATTTCAGTGCAGTTATGGTTGAAAAGCCACTGATTGACCCTCCAAACTATGAGAAAAAGTTTAGATAAAATGTATTTTAAATGACTCAAGCATATTCCAACTGCAAGAAAAAGGACAGAAGAGGTCCTATAAGGATTAAAATCACCTATCTAAAGTCATAATTCATGACATTTTCATGCTAGTTGAGCTCTGAAACTGAATCAAAACCAGTTTTAATTAAGAATAAAATTGTAATAATAGAGTAACACCTTGCACTAAGAAGTATAATTCATTTGATCACCAACTAAGCCAGCCTTTCACAGACTGTTTTGGGTATGTTCAAAACTTCTACAGCGGGAACAGACAATGCTGAAGCAGCTACAGGAGTTCCAACAAACATAGATTGCGTTCCACGTGTGACAACAATCTGCGGTTTTCTCTATAGACTAAAGATGTTAGGCAGCAAGACAGAGTTATTTTCTTCCAAAAAAACATTCAAAACTCAGTACAGTCTCCCAGAACATTTTACAATATTTTCTTATGGTTCCATGAAAAGAAAAAAAAAACATTGGGACATAATCTCAAATATCCACATCACCGAAAGCACAACATAATTACAATAACCATGCTATGGTTTTACATGTCTTTAGATCAAACTAGTGACGTTTTTACAACAGGATATTGCAACTTTTTAATTCTTTCATTCCACCATATTTGTTTGTTTTTCATTGTGCAAGATGTATATTAAATTTTATGTGAAAAACATATTGAAATCATTTGTCATGGTCGGGTTTTTTTACATCAGAAAAACCTGCCATTTCAACAGGGTGCATGTACACTTTTAATAACTGTAAATATATTCCCTTACAAAAAGTTAAGTACCAAAAAAATGTTTCTGTTGAAACAAACAATTTAAGTGGTTCTACTGAGGGTCTGCAGGAGGTCGGTTGGTAAAACAATTCAACTGTGCAGCAAGTGGGGTGTCTAGATGACCCTGTGGCCTAATGTTGGGAACAATAGCTTTGTGAGGGCTCCCATTGGTTAACCATTGTCACCCATGGTATGTTATAAAAAGCACATCCCCCAAATAAACAAAGACTCTGGTCTCAATGGAACCATCAAAATGCAACCTCTATTAAACTCAATCAAGTGCTGGCAATGTTTTCTAATTAATCTATAGGGCATTCTGTGTCTGGTCACCTTAGCTCATCATGTTGGCTGACTGTCAGATGCCCAATCAACTGCCTGTAATGCATTGCTCAATTCATGATGCCACCACTTAAGCCCTCTGGTGCCTGTTGTAATCATACTGTCGTCTTGCATATCAAATTATTTACACCAATCTTTCTGTGTCCTAGACGCGTTCTGTCAGTGAATACATTTGTTTGCAGCACAAAGCACAGTTTAAATTATAAGGTCATAATAGACGTTATGTAACAGCGTCTCAAATTTAAACTTTAAAACTTGTTTTTGGGTGATTTAAGGATTAACCCTAAAAATAATGGACCAGAGGTAATAGGTGCTGTCTGGAATTCTCTGTGCCAATGTCTCCATCTGTTCATCCAGAGGATACTAAATGAAATTTTTAAAAAGGCAACAAAGTTCACATGTAAAAACATATGAAGCAAAATTAAGAAAACTGTTGCATTTCTCATTTTATTCTGATGAGCCTGCCAACAATCTCTGCATCCAAAAACATAACTAACTTGTCAAAGCAGCACAGTTTAACCTCATTGCTCCTCATTAAAGTAAAAATGTGAGTACCCCAAAGGAGGACATATCTTGTTTTCTCATTTCAGTTAACACACCCACAGCAGAATGTGAGCCTCTTTGTCTGCAGCCAATGTGCCACAAGTTTTCAGTAGTTAAACGGAAAAGCAACAACCAAGCCAACAGCAAAATTAGTTTGGAAAGTTTTCCAGGACTTTTTTTTTTTCACAGCAAAAGGAACAAGCACCATAACATTTCAGGACTTATGTGACCAATAATTCCTGTATAATATTCTAAGCTGGTAGAATTTCAGTTTTTCCCAGTATCTCTTTGAGTTTAGCTTAAACCTGAAGACCAGAGAAAAGAAATAGAAACATATAGAAATATTTTGGGAGAAAACCTCTTACTATGTTGCTCCACTCAAACGCATCGTCCTCAGTGTGTGTCTAGAAAGAAAGGTTACCATGGCCAACATGTGAGCTTATGTCCAATTAATTCTCCTTCCACCCATGTTAACAAGTGAGGCCTGACACAACATCCCACGCTATCCAGTCCTCTAATGAAATTCTTCATGGGCAATGGTTGCAGTGAATGGCCTGAGAAGTTTGCCAGGGTTTAATGACAACACTACATTAGAGGTTTCCCATGAGAAATAAAAAAATATGAGGACGTTGTCAGCTCATCAACATCTCCTTTGCTCTTTGACTGGGGATACAAAGATCAGAGCTTTCTTAGATGTGTTCCAAAAGCAATAGATAAACCTCTTCATAATGGTAACCTTAAACTGAATTTGTTACACAGCAAAATATACTATTTTCTATATTCACAAAGTCAAATTTCTTTCACTGACCAATGGATCTTATTTGTCTCAAGGCAAATTTGAAGTTTCTAATTCTGAAACTAAATGAGACAAATCTGCTGCCTCACAGAGCAAATAGTGTCTCTTTACATTGATGTATGCTACCACATTTCAATTAATGCATTTAAGGAAAGCCTTCCCATATTTATGTTTATGTATGTAAATTACATCAGAACTTAAGATTCTTGAAGACCACACCCATTCACACCTAAGGCCAATTTAGAGAGGCCAATTAACCTAACAGTCATGTTTTTGGACTATGGGAGGAAGCTGGAGTACCCAGTGAGAACCCACGCATGCACAGGGAGAAAATGCAAACTCCACGCAGAAAGCTCCGCGGCCGGGAGTCGAACCCAGGACCTTCTTGCTGCAAGGCAACAGTGCTACCACCGTGCAGCCCCAGCTTAAGGAGTTCTCTGTTAACTAAAATAATTAAAAAAAAGCTAATAATTTTCTCTATCTCTTTTATTCATTCACAACATCTGCTGGATTTGTAGATAAAGACAGGATAACTGCAACCTGGTAAGAAAATAGGTGCAATCTACTGGACTTGATGGGCATGTTTGGACAATTGCTGAAACAAAGCAGAAAGATGAAGCAAAATAGTAAAAAATAGTAAAAATGTCATTGCTTTGTGCATTCTCCCCTCAGTTATGTTTTGGGAGACGTTTTAAAGGTGACATTATGGATGGCCTGAAATATTCTTTCTCACAGTCTTGAATAGTGTTCACATTTTGACAACATTTACCAGTCACTCTTACACCATCAGGTCACCCAAGGTTCTTACCTCCTCCAGCGCCCACAAGGAATCCACTAGAGGCCTGATCTTCTTCTGTTCATAGAGACTCAAGAGTTTGTCCATCACCGATTTCACAAGACTACATCGTCCTTGCTTGAAGAGGAGGTTGAGGAGGGAGAACCCAGCTATGACTTTGTTCTCCTCATAAAGTTTAATAGGATTCACCTTCTCCACCTGCCACCACTAAGGAATACAGAACAGATTAATCAGGAAAAACGTATTTATATACAATATATGCCCAATAACATCAGTTGAGCACATAGAATAATGTTTCTTTTAAATATGGATGATAGTGTGTGTCTCTGACTCACAGATTTTGCAAAGCTGAAGAAACTCTTTGTTTCCCCAGTTACCATGTTTGACGCGCCTGAAAAAACCAAAATAAAAAGGGTTGCTGTATGCTGGACAATGGTCAACAACTGGTAGATTTGAAGCATTGAGAGTAAGGCAAGGAAGGAACAGTGGCACTTCAGACCTTTAGATAAGTGAAAACATGACTTTGCAAATGTTCAGCAAACATAAAGCCAATACAGTAACCTCCTGCTAATGATTTAGCTAAATGCATGAGCATTGACAGGAACTGAATTAACCTGATTACAGCTGTTAAGGACAATCCATTACATTAAAAGGTTAAGGAGTACATGAAACCAGAGTTACTGCTGTAAACCTTAACCACTCCAATATATGCAAGATGGTTACAATGGAAAATATACAAATTCTGACAAAAAAATCACAGAGTTACAATAATAAGTTCATGACATTATGAAAATGACAGGACATTATCAGTGTAGCTCATTTTAAAGGAAATTAAATTCAACAGAAAAATTTTGTTAATATTCCTTCTAAGAAATATCTCGTGCCCATCTAGGAGTTTGGCTTGACAGTAACATCCACTTAATCAAAAAATATTAAAAACACACCGTGTATAGCATAATCCATAAAAAAAATCTATTACACATGTTAAAAATGCTGAAACATTGTCCCTACCGTAGAGGATGTAGGTTCCCAGTGGCTTGAGTAGACTCAGGCTTTTCCCTGTGTTTTCTCCACACAGGCAGTCTAGCACAATGTCAACTCCATCTGGAGAGATCCTGTCAGTCAAAGCAAAAATGAAGTTCATTGAAAAATACAGCTGCAGGCAGCAATGCAAGGGCCAAACAGTTCAGGAGGGTGCACTCTTTATGATACTGAAAGTGATAAACATGTTTGTCTACTTGCACTACCCCCCAGAAGTTGGTAGGGCTCATTTTGTCACAATCTGTCACTTAGTGTTTATTTACTTTTTATCAGTCAGGTGTTTTTTCTGTTCCTCCAGTTTCTAAGATTTCTTCTGTTGTTTCTTCCTAAATCCTTGGCTTTGTGTGTGTTTATATTTCCCTTTAGATCTGTTTTCCCTTAGTTTTGTTATTTAGTCTAGTTTCCTTGCTGCTCAGTTCCTCATGCTCATTGGTTTAACCTGACACATTCCCTCAACTTCCCTGCAACCTGGTCCACACCTGTTACATGTTTCCTCAGATTACTTGCCTCCTTGTCTCCTTGATCCACACTCCACTTTCCTCAGTTTATAGGCTGTCTAGTTTTCATTGTTCCCTGCTGGTTCCTGTCGTCAACTACCCTGTCCTCTTCCCGAGTTCTTCCTAGTGGTTAGTTTTCTGTTTTGCCTCCTGAATCTGTTCTCTTGGATTACCTGCCCTGCCTGTAAGTCTGTTGTGCATCTTCTACAATAAAACTTCATCTACTCAACATGCGGCCTCCTAGCCGTGTTCTGCATTCCAGTCCTGCCTCCAAACTCACGAATATGACATATTTTTTGCTCAAACCGGGAAGGTTCAGTTTGGCACCAAATTTCAGGTCAAGTTGCACAGTAACTGTCATAGATAATGTCCTAGTTTCTTGCTTATACTTAATTATTTGTGTCTACTGGTTGGTTACTGCTGCCTGTTTGGAATAGCAGTTGGAATGGTGCCATTGAGTCAGGATTTGGATCCTGACATAGGCAAGTTGTCAGACCAAGTTGTTGTCAGATGTTACTTTGTAGGTATATTAAAACAAGACCAAAATATCTGGATTATATAGCTATGAAACCATCTTTTGATGTTGCAGAAATTCTAATTTAGTATACCATCTATTTGTTTTATTTTAACATCTGTTCTATTAAAATAAATGAATTGATTTTAGCTCAAACAAAGACATTAGTAAATAAATGGCTTAATTAACTAATAAACATTTATGCTGCATTTGGTTTACAACAGAAGTTGGTATTCAGATCAGGGAATCACAGCAAGATCCAAAGAGCAAATAAACACCCACAAGTGCTATTGTTCCTAACATCAGGCTACATGGTCATTATAGACACCCCACAACCACACTTGTTTGGGTTTTTTTATTTTTATTTGTGTCCATCCGATGCCTCTACTCCTGTCCTGGAGGGTCCGGCTGATGCCTCTACCATCTCCGTCGCTACCTCACCCAATTGCAGCAGATGACGCCATCACTGGAACACCGCAACCATCAAGATGGCTCCACTACCGTTCCAGAGGGTCAGGCCAATGCCTCCACTCCTGTTCAAGAGGGTCTGGTCAACACCTTCACTACTGCCCCAGCGTCACTGACTTTGTCTCAGGCTTCCAGATCCCAAGCCGGCTCCTCGTCACATCTTGCTCCTCAGCACTGCAAAGACTAGACTTCTTCAGCACCTTCCAGGGGTCTGCTGTGATAGGGTGGTTCCTACAACTTCCTCTGTGCAGCTTCTAGCCCCAAAGTCTGCTCCTCATTACTTCAGCGCACCAGAGACAACTCCATGTCCCCTCAGAGCACCTGAGAGTGCTCCTCCTCCCCTCAGGGCATCAGAGCCCGCCACTATCCTAGCCTCATCTTGGTGTTGCCAAAGAGCAACATAGACCCGGCCTCTCCTCAGCTCTTCCGAGCCCAGGTTGCTTCTACACCACCTGCTGCACACCAACGCTGCTCAGCAGTCTACAGTATAAATTACGTTTATTTCTGTTGGTTATTGTTAGTGAGGCGCTTCTATATTAACTAGTTCATTTGTTTATAGTTTCTTAGTCTATTCTTGATTTCTGTTCTTTGTACATTTTGATTTATTTCTCTTAAGACCTCTGTTAGTCTTTTCCCTTTGGTTAAGTAGTTCCTTGTCTTGTTTTGTGTCTTCGTTCTGCTCCCTCTGTGTTAATTAGTCTCCCCCTCCTTGGCTTCCCTGCTTTCATTCTGTCACAGCTGTTCCACATCTTTACTCATATTACTTTACTGCATGTTATGTTTCCCTGCTTCAGCACACCTGATTTCCACTAATGGCTTATTGACAGGCTTTTGCTGAACTTCAATCACCTGAAGGTGTTTTAAACCAGGGAAACTTCTGAAACATGCAGGACACTTTCCGTCGAGGACCGACTTTGGACACCCCTGTCTTAAGGTCCCTTTGTCATTCTCCACCCTTCCCTCAGAGTAAGAACTCAGTTTAACCACAGTCTGCCTCTGCACTTGGGTCTTGCACAACCTAGAAGACTTGACAGTTAATTCCTGCAACTTTTACAAAGTTTTAAATGCCTCGCAGTCATGCTGGAAATTTAAATTGGTGTATCTCACAGACTGTGGAAATTTTAAGTTGGAATTCTGACTTCAGGAAAAATTCTATTTTATTTTTCCAACTTGGAACTTTTAAAATCCAGACGTCTGAGTAAAAATTTAACATGCAATTAATTACCATTAATTATGATTAATTAAAACCCCAACTAATCCTTAGCTAAAAATAACCTAAAAAGAAACAGTTTTGTTTTGAGTTGAGTTGATGAGTTTTGCAATTTTCGGCTAAAGGAGCAAATTATTTGAGAACTTCATCTTAACCACTGGCAAGAACTGCAATTTGCATTTCTCACTCATTCCTGACAAGTTCATCACATACATTTTTATCTGGAAATGCCCATCAGACTGATCATGATTTAAAGTTAGTTGCTGCGCAGGTATAACTCCAACTTAATTTTCTTTTGAACCACTTATCAGTTATATGACTAATTCTTTCAGATCCACTAAGCATGTAGAAAAATTAATCTTCAAAAACAGTTGAGGATTTGGCTGTAACATATGATTAAAAAATACCTTATGCAGAGATACGATTGCATAACTCTTGTTTATGACAGTGAAGATAAATACAAAAGGGCCAAACAGACTCCATAAATACAGCCTGTGATTCATCCTGCAGAGATACTTTATGTTCTGTCTAATCCTGGATTCTTAAGTTCTAATCATTTACTCTCTTGGGTTTTACTGTCTGAAAAACTTGCAGTCTACAACCCACGTTTCTTTTCGAATCTGCCTACAGTGTAATTATTTAGATATGCAGTACCCACAACATTCTACAGTGAGTTGTATAAGTTATTATCAGACATAAAACTTTGTCATAACGAGACTCGTTAAAGGAGTGGACAAAAAAGAGAACAAGGGATATTATGATTACAGCTTCTTACTTCTTGACTTGTAGTTGCAAGCACCTGCTAAGCTGGTGTGCCTGGTGGTCTTGTGATTCTCATGGTTTTTGCATTTTGTAAAAAGACCAATTTAACTGAACTTTGTACTTGATCCTAGGAAGAATGTTTAGGCCACAAAGATGAAAAGCACACTAATCCACAACCAATGCTGATAGGTAGGTAGGAAAATATAAAACATCAGTTCCTACTGAAGTTTTGTGAATCTTTTCATACTATAATGTTGCACATAAATTCAATACTTTACGAAACTTTTATGTCACTTCTATTTTACTTATACTTTGATTTAAAGAAGGAAGAGTTTCATGTAATGCTTTAAAAAGAGAACTTGATAAAAAGTCTCAATTTAGGGGCCTTCAAGGTATTGCGTACTAATTTAGTTGCTTTTACACCCATTTTCTGTCCAGTAGTTGTACTTGAACATCACTGGTTAAACTTAGAAATGAAAAATGTGGAAGACAAAAGAAGAAGTATCGGACCTGAAATATCTACAAAAGACAAATTGTGTATTTAAGATACAGGAAAGAAATCTACCAAAGACCCGCCACAGTACCTGAGAGATGCTTTATCAATAAATGAACTGCCATTTATCATCTTGTTAGTGGTAAAATAACTGTCAAACTTTGTTATAATGTATCATTTTTAATGTAATGAAAAGTGTCCCATCTGGTCAGACTATATTCTCCCAGCCAATTTCATTGGCTTTTTTAAATTTACTGCAGAAAACTTTAAATGGGCTTTAACATCTTTTTTCTTCAACACTGAAGTCTTGCACAGTGAGTGATTATAAGGCCCATGATGGCTGAGAGCATTAATTGTAGCTGTACTGTAGCTGCTAATTCCAGGTGTTCTGCAGCTCTCTGTGAGTGGTCCTAGGCTCTTGGACAACTATTGTGATGATTTCTCGGTTGGAAATCTTGTTAGGAGTTGCTCACTGGAACATTCAAGAGTTTAGACAAACGTCTGTAATTAAAAGTAAGTATGTTTTACAACAATGTGGTTGCAAAGATCTTGAAAGAGCCCTTTGCTTTTTACCCATGCTGACAGGCGTCTTAGGCCATACTTTGAAAATGAGACATCTTTTCATAAGCCATCATTTAGGATTAAACCAGTCAATATTAACTGGCACTGATAGGAAGCAAAAATGCTTTCTACATACTGAGATGTTTAAGATATTTTCTTGTATGTCTATGCATCTGTTCAGCATCTTCTCTTCAAGTGTTCAATGGTAATTATTTTCAGTGTCATTACACTTTATTACTTAATAGACTTAAATGTTTTTTTATGTGTGGTTTACTCAGATTGTCACTAAGATCCTTTGTGAATTTCATATCAGTTGCCTGATTAAAAATATATTTGCTGAGAAAAACCTTTACATGTTCAAAACATATTTCCCCTCCCCTCTACCAAAAAAGAAATTTAGAGAAAATCCTGAAAATATTCCAAGACTTTTGGAAAGACTAATGGTTGCGACCACTTATATTAGATTATACGAGTATTAAGAAATGAGGGATGACCTGAGACTCGAATTGCAATCGAGCAGACAGCATGTACGTAGTAATATTTATCACTTCCCAGCCATAATTGGTTCAGCTGTTCCACAAGCTGACCTCCACCCAGACCTACACAATGCCGCTGCTTTCTGAGAGCAGCCGGTAGTTGCCATGGAGACCACTGCAACTCAAGAACAAATAAGGCAATCGGTAACATCTGCATCCTCGTGCAGCCCTGTGCCCACAGCAACATCCACGTTATCAAATCAGCTACCTGATGATGGTCTCAATTTGAAAATAAGGCGTTAGATTTAATATAAACTCTGCATGCTTACTTTTTGATTTCTTGTATGTAGTCCGTGTTTCTGTCAAAGAGGTGCGTCACGGAGTCTTTGATGGATGCATGTTTGAAGCAGGAAGCAATCCCAAACACAGTTATATTAGGTACAGTGGAGCATAACTGAGCCACAGCTTGTCCCTGAAAGTGATAACAGAAACAGGTGTTTACCGAAGTCTGGAAATAGATGAAAACTCTAAATTTATCACACAAAGTAATGGGTATATTGCAGACAGTTGGGTTGAATGAATTTATAATAGTTGCATTTATCATTGTTTTCAACAAATATAGCCACAGTTATCCATTCATTGAGCAGATATATTTCGATTTGCAGTACACCGATACTGTTGAATGAACTACCTTTGCTTTTTAGGGACTACGTACTTACCACCGCACCCCCAGCTGAGTGGACCAGCACCGACATTCCTTCCCGTAGTTTGGCGACTTCAAAGAGCATCATATACGCAGCCACAAAGTTCAGGGAGAATGCTGCTGCCTCTGCAAACATCATTTCATCTGGCATCTTGTAAACAAAATCCACCGGTGTGCAAACCACCTCGGCCCAGGCATTGTAGTTCATGAATGCCATAACTCTGTCACCTATCTGAGAGAAACATGCACACACTTTTGTCACGTAAACATTTTCACTACTTCTTATGGTTAAACCTTTGTATAGGAATCATATTTAGATTTACTGATACGGTATTTATTCAGTGGCTGTGGCACAAACCCTAACCTCAAATCCCTGTGTGTTTTCACCCACAGACTCCACTATTCCACAGCACTCAAATCCAGGAACAAGGGGAGTTTTTGGAGGATTATCAATATTCCCCTGACGTACCATCAAATCCAGGAAATTCAAGCCACTGCAACACAAAATAATGAACACCTTATTGTTTGTTGACATGAAATCCACCAGATTTTTTGTTCAAATAAAAAACACTTGCCCTTGGAGGGTCTCTGTCCACATGTATTAAATAACGCATTTTATGGGCTACTAAAAGATTTAAGGATTACCCAGAGCAACAGTTTTCATTATTATCAGCAGTGAGTCATACGCTTATCCTCTGAGAACACAAGGCCAGATTCCACACATATGCTGAACAAAATGAAATGCACTTTCATTTGTCTGCCAGCAAGGGCTTAGCTGCAATGGGAAATGAAAAGACTTGCACAGATCCACAAGAGTGGATGGGAAAAATCTGATAATTTAGTGTTAAATGGCTGAATCAGGTCGGAAATCTTGGGATCAGTTTTGTTAGTGACGAACAGGCTTCAGACAGCAAAGCTCTTGCTCAGGAAAAAGACCTGTAGCTTCAAGGCTGCGAATTTCAATGTAATCAGACGCTGCTGGGCTTTCAGACTTAGATGAACAAAAACATGCGAGAAAACAATCTATAAATGACGATCTAGAACACGTTAGTGATATTCTAATAATCACCATGCTTTGACGCGGATCTTCACTTCACCATTCTGGGGCTCGGGCATTGCCTTCTTGGTAACCCGGAGTTTGTTCAGACCTCCGAAACCTGCCAGGACCACCGCTCGCATTTCTTTGGCGTTTGAAGGCGATTCCACGCTCACCCCTTCTTTACCCGCATTCCTGTCTATCATATACTGGGTTTCCTCAGTCATATCTGCTCCTTCTTTAGCCATGTCGCAGACCTGCTGCTCTCCAGTGATGTGGGGAGCAGTCTGTGCGCAGACAGCCGCTGTATCCTGAGCTCAGTTACAGAGCCGGGGGCTGAATTAAGCGTTGCAGCCTTGCATAAAAAAGAAAACAAAATTATAATCCTCCGAGTTTGATTGTTTTTGTTTCTCAACAAAAGCTACGAAAGTTTGCAATTTCAGTAATAAAGAAAATATTTAATCGCGTTTTAATTACAATTTCCTCCACTGTTAAAGTAAATAGGTCGCCACCTGCTGGTGAACCAAGAAAAATAATAGTTTCACAATGAAACTTTTTTTCCTGAGCCAGTGATAAAACTGCTAAAAAGTAATACATAAATAGCATAATACAAACATTAATAACTTATGTACATGTACAATGATCGTTTAAAATGGCAACTATTTATGAAATAAAAAAAACACCAGCTAATTATATACATGGGTTGGACAATGAAACTGAAACACCTGGTTTTAGACCACAATAATTTATTAGTATGGTGTAGGGCCTCCTTTTGCGGCCAATACAGCGTCAATTCGTCTTGGGAATGACATATACAAGTCCTGCACAGTGGTCAGAGGGATTTTAAGCCATTCTTCTTGCAGGATAGTGGCCAGGTCACTACGTGATCCTGGTGGAGGAAAACGTTTCCTGACTTGCTCCTCCAAAACATCCCAAAGTGGCTCAATAATATTTAGATTTGGTGACTGTGCAGGCCATGGGAGATGTTCAACTTCACTTTCATGTTCATCAAACCAATCTTTCACCAGTCTTGCTGTGTGTATTGGTGCATTGTCATCCTGATACACGGCACCACCTTCAGGATACAATGTTTGAACCATTGGATGCACATGGTCTTCAAGAATGGTTCGGTAGTCCTTGGCAGTGACGCGCCCATCTAGCACAAGTATTGGGCCAAGGGAATGCCATGATATGGCAGCCCAAACCATCACTGATCCACCCCCATGCTTCACTCTGGGCATGCAACAGTCTGGGTGGTACGCTTCTTTGTGGCTTCTCCACACCGTAACTCTCCCGGATGTGGGGAAAACAGTAAAGGTGGACTCATCAGAGAACAATACATGTTTCACATTGTCCACAGCCCAAGATTTGCGCTCCTTGCACCATTGAAACCGACGTTTGGCATTGGCATGAGTGACCAAAGGTTTGGCTATAGCAGCCCAGCCGTGTATATTGACCCTGTGGAGCTCCCGACGGACAGTTCTGGTGGAAACAGGAGAGTTGAGGTGCACGTTTAATTCTGCCGTGATTTGGGCAGCCGTGGTTTTATGTTTTTTGGATACAATCCGGGTTAGCACCCGAACATCCCTTTCAGACAGCTTTCTCTTGCGTCCACAGTTAATCCTGTTGGATGTGGTTCGTCCTTCTTGGTGGTATGCTGACATTACCCTGGATACCGTGGCTCTTGATACATCACAAAGACTTGCTGTCTTGGTCACAGATGCGCCAGCAAGACGTGCACCAACAATTTGTCCTCTTTTGAACTCTGGTATGTCACCCATAATGTTGTGTGCATTTCAATATTTTGAGCAAAACTGTTCTTACCCTGCTAATTGAACCTTCACACTCTGCTCTTACTGGTGCAATGTGCAATCAATGAAGACTGGCTACCAGGCTGGTCCAATTTAGACATGAAACCTCCCACACTAAAATTACAGGTGTTTCAGTTTCATTGTCCAACCCCTGTATATTCTGATTTACAGTATTTGATAATTTTGTATTAGTTATTTTACATTCTCACAATATCTTCATCTTTTTATTTCTGTTCACTGTTAATGGTTTAGTTCAATTCAGACCATTTGCCTTGACACGAGCAGTGGTTGCCCCAACCACTTACTTTGATGAATAAGGTTGACAAATCAAATAAATTAATAATGCAATATGAGACACTGGAAAAAAGCAACAGTGAAATAATGTTTCCAAAATAAAATATATTTAATCATATATTTAACAAATTGTTTTCTGATTTCAGCAATTATTATTTTTAGTTTGTTACAGTTGGAGCTCCATGCATATCACCATTATATTTGAAAATTGAGAGAAAGGGCTAGCACTGGTGTTGTAAATTAGATACTACAGCTAAATTCTTATTGTAAGTCAACATTATGCACCAAAATTAAATATAGAATGAAGAAATAATTGATTAACAGCAATTTAATGTTGTCATCAATACAGTTTGTAGCAGATTATTTCTTTAAATAATTTTTCATTTTGATACAACTGCAAAGAGAGCCGTGATTGACTGGCAAAATGTCAAGGGTGCACCTCACATTAGATAGGCAACTTGTTCTTGTAATAGTTGGATATTTAGTCTTAGATTTGTAAAGTCCTTAAAAGTATTAAGAAACCTTATTGTGTTTGTTTCAGATCAAGCAGAAAACCTAAGGGATCCACCTGTCACAGGGAATAATGGTAGGATCTTCCAAAACAAGTAAGTAATTTATTGCTGCTCAAGTCTTTTATTTGACAGCTTAAAGGGAATGGACATAACTGAAGAGTGGTGGAGAATATGTCAAAAGTACAATATCATTTTTTTTTGTAACAGTAAAACCACAACGAATTTCTTTACAATCCCACTATATAGAAACCTAGCTAAATAAGAACATCTAACAGGTAATTTTAGCCACACAACATTTTTAAATATTTTAAAATGTATTTCTTTCTCCACAAATAATTGTTAATAAAGCTGAAGGAAAACAAAGAAAATAAAACTGATATTTATATTAAGAAGAAAGAACAGCAACATATAGAATGTGCAGTACAAACAATATGATCTCTCCACTTTGCCACATTGTCATCTAATCCTTCATGATCTAATCTTGTCAAACCTCCCACCCTGAAATAAAATAGCATTCTTGAAAGTAAGGTAAAGTAAGGTAAGTTTATTTATTTAGCGCTTTTCAGTAACGAGACACTCAAAGGGCTGTACATACAATTACAATACAATCACAAAGAAAATAAACACAGACACAGAAAAACAAATCAAATGATACTACAATCCTTCTAAGAAATCTAAAAATCTATTAATCCTTCTGAGAAATCTAATAGTCTCATCATTCCACTGAATTCTAACTAGGGAAGCTGAGTCACTGGTACAAAACAGCTTTAATCCACATTTTCAGGTTCTAATGATATATTGTTTTTACTGGTACTGAAGTTGAACTAAGTAATAACAGTCCATTGTAGTCTAATTGAGAAAGCTGGGTCATTGGTGTAAGAGCAGCTAAAGTCCAAATTACTAATAATATTTGGTTTTCACTGGTAATCCTTCTGATAAAACTAACAATCAATGAAAAAGTAATGAAATACTAATAATAATTGGCTTTTGCTGGTAATCCGTCTGAGAAATCTGAAAATCTATGAAAAGTAATGAAATCCCAAATTTAGGTAAAGTAAAATAGGAGGAAACAAAATCATATTTCAGACTCTATTCTGAGCAGAATAGTCTGAAATAGTACAAAAAACCTCAGCAGGGGTAAGCAACACACATAAGTAAAGATTTATCAAGGGTACGGTGCAATCTTGAGGGTGAGAATATATATAAGTCTGAGTCTGTTTGCAAGAATTAGATGGTCACCACTGATAGAAGGGCCATTGTCCTTGAGAAGAGAGGTGGAAGTTTTATCAATCGGCTGCATAGTCCTATCAGCACACAGCTGGTAGGGGAGTGCTGGGGAAGAGCGTCGTGTTTATATAACATCCAGGAGATATTTTGTCGATAACCAGTTAGCAGAAGTCGCCATGGCCACATTGGGGATTTAGAAAAACAATAAATGTTGCGGTTCAGGCAGTTGTGAATTTCCAACTACCTTAAGAGATTTACTGATATATCTCAATTGCGAATCCAAATTGTCAAATTTCTGGTACTTTCCGCAGATCTCGGGCATACAACTTCTCCAAGATTATATCCTTTAACCTCTGAGTCCAACCGCTGCCAGGCTGCGATTCTGTTCAAGAATCGTGTCCAGCTTGCGATTCTGCTCTCTTAACATTTCAGTCTAAGTGTTGATCGCTCTACAGACTCCATCTAACATCGCAGGAAGCTTTGGGATGCTTTGAACAGCTGCCCACGTTTTGCGAATCACTCGATAAGCCAGGTAACCACCAACTCCAAAAAGCAGAAATCCTGTTATCAAAAGTCCAAATATGTACACATTTTCTATGTCCTCGACTGACATTGTAGTCAGGTACACAATCTTCCACTGCTGCCAAGAATCCATTGTGTATCCAGAGAAGAACGTCCCGTCTGGACAAGAGGGTCTCCTTTACCCTGTCTTCCCATTGAAAAGAAAAAAAATTATCAATAACGTTGAGAGTCCAGCTGACCAAATCCATAATTTAAAAGTTTGGAGGATATGTAAAGCGAGGTTCTGAGAAAAATACAGACAAAAGCAGAAGCAGGGATCAGCAGAGAGGGAGGGAGAGAAAACGCGTGTGTCTTCCACCGAGAGCAAGAGGGAATCTCTTGCTTTACTAAAAAGCCTTCCTCAAAAATAAAGTTTCTGTATTTTTTGCTCTGTGGCAAGAATTTCTATCAAAAACATCATCATAAACTTACTTTAGCTGAATGTAAAGAGAAAGGTGTCCAAAATCACCCACTTGTGTGAATCACAGAATATTTATGAGTCTTACCCTAATTCTGCACAGACCCTCAAATTTATAATGGTGTCTCATTCATCAATAAATGCATACAACTTGCATCACATTGGCTGATTTGCATGAGCCACCTTTTGCAAGAAATTAGTTCATTTTGGTTCAGCCTTTTGTTCTACTGCTGTCAAAGTGGAAAAATATAGTAACACCAATAATATTTATAGTACCAGTGGTCTTATATGTTTAAAAAATACTATTCACTCGTCATGTAAAGCTGTTGCTTTTTATTACAACTTCCATTTGGAACATAAGCACAAGGTTTGTGGACAACCCATTGTTATAAAACATTTTAAAATAAATCAGCTTTATTGGAACTGTACATACATTGTGATCACATTGCAGGAAAACTATTTTAAAGCAAGGGTTTGTAGTTGATTTCAGGTACTCATGATGACTAACACTAGCATCACTGACAACCTTGAGGGACCCTCAACAATGATGATCATGACCTAACATTTTCCAAGTCATTTTGTGCGTATTACAGCCGTCACTCTTTTTAAATCTCAAGTACAATATATCACATTCTTTAACAAAAAACAAAAAAACAACCTTAGTACTATCTTACTGTTCATGTATTTCACATTTTACTCCGTGAACGTGTTGTAACTACATCTCTGCTGATGACACTTTAACTGTTTGGTTTAAAGACATTTGCTGCTTCATGAGTCTGCAGGGTCTTATTAGGTGACAAAGCAAAACGCGTTGTGAACCAGGAGTGGAAGGTCATTTCTTTCTTTTTTACTATTTTGGGATATCGGTGAATATTCGTAGGCCATGCATGCCTTGGATCTCCTCCTTCAGGGCCTGTGGAGGAAAGAAGATAAAAGTTAGTGAATGGAATTTTGATCACGAAAACCTGAAAATATGTTTAGACCTACTATTTTGCCAAAATGTAAGAATAATCATTGACAGCTAACAGACATGATTAAGAACATATGGACCATAGTTAGACAAGGGTGCAAATTGAGAAGCTTTTGCAAGTTTGATACTATAATAAGCCCTTAACAGATATTCCATGGAAAATTTCTTTAGGCATGACAATCTTAACTGATTATTTCAACCCCATTATTCTCCTTTGCACACTGTAAAGTCAAAAGGAATGATGCAGGTTCGATCTCACCCAGTGCCTTTTTCTGTGCAGTTTTGGATTTGTCATAATTGCATTGCATTATTTGCTGTTATTTCAGCTTTTAACCTTGTTCTCTCTATTCTCTTCCTAGAAGCTACACCTGGCCTGGCTCTGTGTCTACCTGTGACACCTTTCTGGAGAGGGGAATCGTCCGAGCTTCTGCTGGCAACAACTTAATGCTCACCCTCTACCGATGATCCACATAGCCCTGTCTTTTAGTGTTTAACCCTTTCTCTCTCCTAGACATGGAAATTGACTGAGCTTAACTGTAACAAACTCTGTGTGCTCTCTTTCAGACTCTAACCTTGAAAACTGGCTCAGAGTTCATCTGTTCTTTCTTTCCAGATGAAACGACTAAAGGAGCTACATCCATCAACATTTACTTTTCCTTCCCATAGAAAGTACTCCTGGATCAGTGCTTCTTTGTTCTCTTTGTGTCTCTGCTCTGTTCTCTCTAACCCCCAGTCGGTCGTGGCTGATGGCCGCTCACACTGAGCCTGGTTCTGCTGGAGGTTTCTTCCTGTTAAAAGGGAGTTTTTCCTCTCCGCTTTCGCTGCATGCATGCTCAGTATGAGGGATTGCTGCAAAGTCGACGCCAGTCACTGTCCACGGTCTCTACATGCTCATCCGGGAGGAGGGAATGCTACAAGTCACTGACTGGATGCAATCTGCTGGGTTTCCTTAGATAGAAAAACTTTTTATCCAATTTGAATAAAAAGCTAACTCCGACTGCACTGTTCAATTGTTAGGATTAATTGGAATGTATGTACCTGACTGTTGTGAAGTGCCTTGAGACAACATGTGTTGTGAATTGGCGCTATATAAATAAAACTGAATTGAATTATCTTGATGCGCCCATAGTTGATATGCTGGGCTATAAACTTACTTGGTTGACTAGCTGGTGCTGCTGAATGGTTCTTTTTCCTTTGAACTCACTGGATTCTATATGGACCTCATACATGGCCCCACAGCCACCTAGACACAGAGCAGGATAACAAAAACAACATCATCATCTGCAAAGAGTGGGACCTTCTTGTTTCAAACCACTGATTATCTTTTAAAGAATAATAAGAATTGATTGTTGATTGTTTTTTTATTTGTACAGGGACAGTGCACAACAATACATTGACCTAAAAATAGGAAATATGCATGGTGCCAGGTTATAGCAAAATATGCTAATTTCCACCTGCAGTCCCTTGACAGGTTGTTAATCATACAACACAATCGTAACAGACCTCGCCCCTCAGTTACACCAGTTATTAAAGACTTCCAGGGATTTATCATTTCTCTATCACACACTTGCACCTATACAATAAACATACCTACCACACATACACTTTCACACTCACATACTTTCCAAAAGAACCAACTATACTTCTATTTACACACATTCATCACGAATGAGTGCAAACCTGCTTTGATAAAAGCCATTTCTTTGTCAAATGTGCAAACATTAAGAAACTTGTACATGTTATAATCTCAGTTGGTAATGTATTCCACTGACTCATGGCAACAACAGAGAAGGCAGATTTAGCAAAAGATGTCTTACATTTTGGATTGCTGCACTCTCCTCTAGAGGTTGCCCTTGTTACTCTAGTTGTTTTTTCTGAGCTCAGTGTGACATACCTTCTTAGAGGAGGAGCACTAATACTATGAATAATTTTAAAAAGTAAGCAAATGTTTGCATGCATAATAAGGTTATTAAAATTTTAAAAATTGTATTTTGAAAGAATATGACAGTGGTGATACTGTCTACATTTCTTGTTATGAATTTTTATTGCACTTTTGAAGGTTGATTGAAGAGGTGATGCTTCAATGGTAAGGGATCCTCAGATGAACCTAAAATTTGCCAGAGTAAATTTTAAAGAGTTGCACAATATTTTTTACATGATTTTTAAAAGTCAAGGTTTGATCCAGAGTAAAAACTAAATAAGTGAAGCTGTTAACATTTATTATTTTTTCCCCATTTATATAAATGTCTGGATAATCTAAAGATTTATGTCTATTTGTAAAATACATTGCAACAGTCTTTTCTACATTTAAGGTGAGACAACAACTTTTTAGCCAGGCAGAAACTTTTTTCAATTCCCCTGTTAATCTTTCAGCCACTTCACTCATATTTTTTCCATGAGCGAACAGAACAGTGTCGTCCACATACACGACGGTGTTGATGTCACATACCAAGGGAGATGGTTGATGTATAAACTAAAAAACAGTGGCCCTAATACAGAGCCCTGTGGGACTCCCATGGTGCAATTTTTAAGGGTGGACAGTGTGTGATTTACTCGAACACATTGTTTTCTGCCACTCAGGTATGATGTTATCCAGTTTATTGTCTGGTTTTTAATGCATCAGGAAATATACCATCTCTAATGGACCAATTTATTATTTTTTGTCAAGACTGGGATCAGACTTTCTGCATGGGTTTTTAGAAACACACTATCCAACATATGCAGGTCTTTAGCTATGCTATTATTAAGTTGCCCAATAATCTTTTCCACCTTTGCGTCGTTAGCAGGTGTCAGACTAAAGGTTGATGTATCACAGAATAATGAGTGGGAAGAGCAATGTGTTGGGAACAACTGGGCTAGCCTCTCAACAGAATTAATAAAATATTCATTAAAATATATTGCTAACATTTTAGTATCATTTTCAATATTGTCATTTATTTTGAAATGTATGTCATAGCTGGTGTTTTTCTCTTTTCTAAGTAATTTATCAATATTTTTCCATAACAATTTACTATTTCCTTTTGCATCTTTAATTAAGTTGAGGAAAAAGTTTGCCTTTGTTTTTCTAAGCAATGTTATGACCTTATTTCTCAAACTTCGATATATCGAATAATCAGTTGTTAATCTGGT
The DNA here is from genome assembly GCF_021462225.1 of Girardinichthys multiradiatus. NCBI lineage: Eukaryota > Metazoa > Chordata > Actinopteri > Cyprinodontiformes > Goodeidae > Girardinichthys > Girardinichthys multiradiatus. The sequence goes on from NC_061797.1 coordinate 27,463,118, forward strand.
TTTGATAAACGTTTTTAGTGAGGCACCTCTTTTCTTCATTCATTCCCAGAGTGCAGCATTAAACCTTGGTAAACTCTGTTTTTTAAGTTTTATTTTTTTTGGATGGATTTTCTATTATTTTATTCCAGTTAATTTGTTGTATGTCATTTTCCAAGAGATAAATCCTTCTTTGAGATAAATGATATCTCTTGGTTCTTTTTTGGTTGATTATGGTCCCTAAATCTGTTTTTATTTAACTTTCTTGCACTTAGTGTGAAATTATGGTCGGATAATCCTGTTACTAAATTATATGTTTTCCCTATTCTTTCTGGTTTGTTTGTAAAGACAAGGTCTATAAGTGTTTGAGTAGTTTTTGTTATTCTTGTTGGTTTATTTATTATTTGTCTCATTTGTAGTGATTTCACAATGTCGTCGAGATTTTTCTTGCACATTTTGTCAAGTCAATTTACGTTAAAATCGCCCATAAGACCTCTTTTCCTTCAAACATTTTAAATAACTCTGAATAAAATGGATTTGTGGCGTTTGGGGGGCGATAGATGGGAATTACAACAAATTACATTTCACGAGAAAGTGTAATTTTAGCTCCTACACATTCTAATACATCGTTTTTATATCAGTTTCATTACTTTGGATATTCTCTTTCACATTTATCAACCCCCTCTATATATTTTATATCCAGGAACGGTAAACACAGATAACGGAGTTGTGGAACGTAGCCATGTTTCTGTGAGGCAAAGATAGTCCACATTTGAGTCTGTTGGTAAATGCTCAATTTGTTCAGTCTTAGATATGACGCTCCGTGTGTTTATGTGTCCTCCGAAGATCCCCTTCGGTTTGGTATTAGGATGCCACAGGATGCGGGCGTGATTTACCGTTTGAAATAATTTTGTCTCTTTTTGTTTTAGAGTCACAATAGTCTGTAGAGCGGTTGCAGATCGCAGGAAGGACCAATTTGTTTGTGATTTGGCCAAACTGTTTGTCTTAATGCTACCTTGTGTTCCTGGTGAAAAGGCATCAGGTGATGAAGGTGGCATAGCGATGCCTACCTAATGTTGTTTCAGTGGAGCTAGGGGTCCGAGGTTTACTTGTACGTCTCCACAAAGTAAGGAAAAAATGCAGAAAAAAATTACACTTCCCCGTTTTGATGTATTACGTGTCAGCGGCATCCTCTGTCCACACTGACAATGTGTGTACAGGACAATCGCTTTTCTTTGATCCAAAACATGATTAAACAGAACGTACTGACTCCAAGTATCAAACGGGATGGCATGTGACATTGGTGTAGCGTATTCATCAGTAGGAAATGGAGCCGAGCGTTCCCACGTTTTTAGCCAGCTACCAAACATTTGCGTGCTGATGATTGCCAATACGTACAACAATATATTCAGTGTACGAAGCAGATGTTGAACTTTGGTGTTTTTTGGAAAGAAAGGCTTTATATTCCCATGTCCAGGTAGAGCAGAATTATCAGGCGACTTCCTAGATGTTTTTTGGAAGGAAGAAGCAGTAGCATCTGCCGAGCTGCTACACCTTGATGCCGCCATATATAATAATGTACTGAATAATGTACAAATTGATAAGGTATCTTCTAAAAGATATCCATTATTGTAACCGATTAGCACCAATGATAATTTTGATACATAACATGTAAACGTGAACAGGGTGAGCTCGGGTAAAAATTAGGACCTGATCAGATCTCATCAGCTGCTATGTTTACAAGGAACTTCAGGTGTTATATAATTTTAATTAAGATAAAAAGCTTCAGTTTCGGGCAAATCTCTGAGGACTTGCTGGATTCAATAAACTTTTTTTGCAAGACTGAAAAATCTAATCAAATAATACAAGGCCCTGTCCCAATACCCACACTACATCCTACGCCCCTCTATGAAGTGTGTACTTTGTACAAGTGCATGTAAGGGCTGAAGTGCACATGTTACAAGCGTGCAAAATTGGAGAACTGGGACAGTAGGGGTTACGTCATCGACTTGCACCCCTGCACCTTAACTGCAACATCAAAAAGGGCGGGAACCAGCGCTGTTTTCACAGTCTTGCTGCTAAAAAACTATTTAAAATTGCAACAAGCAATTGTTTTGAGGAGAAGAAAGTGCAGGAAGTGACGTAGGTTTATACCCCAGACTCTCGCCGCGCCAATGTTTGTTTGAAAGGTAACTTCAGTGTTATGACCTACTGACTGCCCAGACTCACTCTGAACCCAGTGGTTTCTTACAATGTTGAGCCTGGAAAACCAGTAATAAAAAATATGTGTCGGCTTGCTGTCTAAAATTTACAGTTCTTATTATTCTGATTTGATGGCTGGTTACGTTGACGGTTGTGATTGGTTTTTGCTCAGAACGTCATCTGCAGCAGTGAATTATGGGTAATATACTTCGGCGAAATCCGCTTAGATGCGGGCTTCACCGAAGGGTGGATGTGGGGCACAAAGGGGGCGGGGCCAAGGACAACTCTGGAGAAATGGGACACACTACGCACTCGAACCCATCAACGGGAACGCGCAATTCAGGGACACAAGGGTGGAAGTGCGGGTATTGGGACAGGGCCCAAGTCTGATGTCCTGAACTGCAGTCGGGTTGTCCTGGAAACAAAGCAGGTCTTGGCTAATAAGCATTACATTATTTAATTAAAAAACTAATTGCTTATTTACAAACCTCTAAATAAATATCTCTTGCATAAATATCATGTGTACCTGTGATATTCTTATTGTATATTTGAAAACCTTTCTGACAATTGCCTGCTTTTGTTAACAGGACAAAAATAAAAGTCACGATCACTAAAACATTCGTCACTAAAGTTCTTTGGTTTTGCAGGATGGTAAAAGTACAAAATTGAAATACTTAATACTCACATGACACAGGTACCATTGGAAAGGTTTTTTTCCACCCTCTACACTGATACCAAATAATTAGGTTTAAAGTTTTTTGCGACATCAGTATAAAAAATAACTCTAAACCTGTCACTCTGTTTGGGCTTTTCCAATTGTGTTGTGAGGATTGCTAATATGTTTATTGGTCTTAAAATTATACGCTGTGTCAAACTGCAATTTCCAACCCATTTGGTCCAAAATTACTGTCCAAATATAGGAATCCACTATTAATTTAAGCTCTCAGTCTTAGACATGGATCCAACAAAATTAATAGATGGATGGGCACCATATATATATATATATATATATATATATATATATATATATATATATATATATATATATATATATAAAAACTTAAAAAAGCATTCTCCCTATCTCTAACCCAATGATCGCTGTAGATAGGTCCAGCCCATCCTGCAACCCTGCATGGATGAACCAGATTGGTTGGGGCAAATTCTTGGATGGACAGAAAGATGTTTCGATGGATGGAGCATCAGAAACAACTTCCTGGATTAACAGATTGAAGGACGGATGTATCAATGAATGGATGGATGGATTGATGTATGGGTGGAAGGATGGGTAGAGATGAACAGATGGATGAATGTGCATTTTTTATACAGAAAAAAAAAGTTGGGTAGTTGTAGCAACTTCTGGAACCTAAGACGGACTTTCAGATGTATTACTGAATTGAATGAAGGGTGAATGAATGTAATGACAGATGGCTGGGTGAATGGATGGACAGACAGACAGACAAACACATACACAGATGGCTGCATGTCTGCTTTTATGCAAAACCAACATAAAAGCAGTTTGATTGGTTTTGAAAATTAAAATACCCACTATGTTCATAGCTGGACAGGAAACAAAGTCTTCAAATAAACATTTTTTTATATTCTTTTTCCATACTTAGATCTAAGAAACCACTTAAATTATATTTTCCTTATTTTTACAAGACGTCAACTTCAGATGTCTAGATTAGATGCATAGAGCACCAGAAGTAAACAATGTTGGATACTAAACGACAAAACAAAGAAACTTAAGACCGGAAATAAATCAAACTTTCACCCTAAACACCATGTACAGGGTAGACGACAATATAGTTCAAACAGTCCATAGGTGGATGCAAGTCTACCTGATATATCCACCACTTTGAGCTTGGAGGCCAGAGGGAACTTCTCCTTCAGTATGCTTGCGATGCGCTCCTCTCCGTCTGTTTGTGTCGACAAGCCTCTCTGCAGCTGACCGACAGCAGCTACCTGAGGAGGGGGCACAGAACAGGAGATACTGCAGAAAGCTCCAGCAGGAATTAAATGCAAACCAAACACCTCTAAATGTTGTGTACCGGGCTGGTGCGAAAAGCGCTGAATATAGTGCGGCTGCAGAGACGCGTACAGGCCAACATTGTGCATAAAGAATAGTCACTTTTGAGACTTTGAGATAACCCCACACCAGTCAGTAAGTCATGTCCCCGGAAAATGACGGATTGTTTCTTCTTCTTTAAAGTCTCGTAGAAACCTCTATGGTAAAAGCTGTATTTCTGCCACCTAGTGGATGGATCTGTGGCAACCTGCTTTACAACAAACAGCTTTATTCGTTCGTTTAGTTTTTTGTCCTGTATGTTTTCAGCAGTGTTTCTTTAAACATCATCTGTTTGCATCCACAAAATAATTTATTTGTAAAAAAAAAATTTTTATTAACCATGCATGTTTTACAGTTTACGCTTGCTGATAAATTTCACAGTGCCCAAATTAGTAATTTTGTACTGAGTAGAGAATTTATACTAGTTTTCTTCCCAGTATCCCAGAATAAGGTAAAACATACACCATTTGGACATAACATTATTATATAACAGATCATGGTCACTCTGTTATATGACAAAGCAAAACGAGTTTATTTGTATAGCACATTTTAGCAACAACACAATTCAAAGTGCTTTACATGATGAAAACAAATAACAAAAACACAGGAAAAAGGTACATAGCATTGGCATAATGAAGGGAAGTAAAGAAAAGTTACTTATTTAATCTTGTGCAGATACAGTATAAAACCCAACATTAAACCATGCTGCTACAGGGAATCACAAGTAGAAGAGTTTTTGGATCAAACTTTCCAGACCCTGCTTTAAAGTAAAGTTTGACTTCTAAGAGCCGCTCACCTTCAGTTCATATTATTCAATTGAGCAATATTTTTTAAATAGAATATATTAAATCTTCATAACAATATCATTCTTAAAGCAAATTCAGTTTCTGAGCATTTTCCTTTTCATTAAAAATCATGTTGATGAGCATACTCAGAATCAAAACGTTTTTGCACCTAATAAATAAATGACTCCACCAACAATTTTATATTTTTATTTCATTGCTGATACTGATGAACTTCTCTTGATAAATCCTTTTCTTCTCCTCTATCAGCTGATGACTGATTGCTTTCAGGTGTCCTTTCCAGGTGATTTGGATGTTGGGAATGGCTCTGAGAAACAAGGTAAAACCCAGCTTTAGTTTAAATATGTTTTTCTTCTTGTGTGGATCCAGCTGAAGGCTCTCCTGGGCTGTTTTGTCATAGTCCAAGAACACAATGGGGTTAGCAGGTCATTCTGTGTCTTTGCTGCTGATGTCCTTAACTTTTAGAGTCTCAGATGCCATCAGAGCTCTAAAAGAAGGTCCAATGATTGATGCTGAAGGAAGGGAATATAAATCTGTCAATTTGGGAGACAACAGACCAAATCACAGTGAAAAACCTACTGTCCGTGTACAGTGCACTGAGGTTTCTATGATCATTTTCATCCTGCCTGACTTCTACAACAATGGCCGTCTAGTGTCACCACAGGACCTCTTTTTGGGCGATGCCAAGTACTGGAAGAACAAACGGTGTCAAGCTATTGACACTGGTGGTGGAAAATATGTTATAGAAGCTGAGCTGCAGGACTGTGGATTTAAGTTAACGGTAAGCTGGGCACACTTCGGGGTCATGGTTGGTTATCTAAAAGAAAATGGTAGTTTTGGTGATCTTTTTCTCTTTATTGCTAGGTATCTTCAGATGATTTGATCTACTCAAACAACTTGATACTCTCTCCACCCATCGGTTCCATTGGCATTACAAGGATGGCTGAAGTTGTTGTTCCAGTTTCTTGCCATTATAAAAGGTAGCCTGTCATTTTCAGTATTTTTGCAAAGAAAAGAGGTTCTGTTCTTGATTTTGTTTGTTTCAGGACCCACACTGTAAGCAGCGCTGTTCAGCAGCAGCGCCCAACTTTGTCCATTTCATCAAAGTTTCCTTTTGGAAGCTCTATTTCTTTAAAGCTGAAAACGGGTATGTGTTGCATTTTTATGGCCTGTACCTAATATCTGGGTGGGAACTGATCCTTTTTATTTATTTATTTTTTTCTGTAAACAGATGACTGGCAAGGTGAGAAGTATTCCAACACCTTTTATCTTGGTGACCCGCTGCACCTCGAGGCAACTTACACTGGTCTGGTCCAAAGAGAACTTTTTATTGACCAATGCGTTGCCACTCTGATGCCTGACTCCACATCAGTGCCCAGATACTACTTCATTGAAAACTATGGGTAAAGACCAACCCAGTTTATCAAGATGGCTTGGGGCTTTGCTTAAATGTTGTCAGGCAATAGAAATGCACTCTTTCCTCCTCAGTTGTTTTGTTGATGCCAAAGTCGGGGGTGTACATTCAGTCTTCCTACCCAGATCAAAGCCCAGTTCACTTCAGTTCCAACTTGATGCTTTCTCATTTCAAAATGATTTAAGGAACACAGTAAGTCATCTTAAAGAACTTTATTTTTACAGTGACATCAACGTAAAGAGTTTTTATGGACCATTTGCTTTCTGCCGTATAGATGTATGTAACTTGTAAAATTAAAGCTATACGCCAGCTGTGGAAGAGCAGCCCCACAAGCAAAGTCTGCAATTACATGCATTCAAGGTGAGTTTTGCTTTCAATACACTAGCTTTTTTTTTTTTTTTTTTTTAAAACACTTGCAGAAATGTTACTTAAAAAAAATTCTTGAAGTGGTCATCTCATAACTTAAAACCTGTTACTGATAAAAATGTGCAGTCCTACAATTTTAGAATAGGTTTAGATCAAAGTTTTTCAATTCTTGATTGGTGTAGCTGCAGAAATTTCACATTGGTTTGAGTAAAACTGGGCATGTCCTGAAAGGAAGATGGCCAGCTTTGGTCCTCAAGGGCCTGGGTCCTGCTCATTTTACTATGCGTAGCTGCTAAAATGCCAGATTAAAATGTGAGAATAATATACTAGGCCTGTCAAGTTGTGCTGGAGCCTGCCAATGTAGTTGAGTAATTATCAAACATTTAAAACAAAATATTGAGTAAATCCAAAGTTTTAAAAGTAACATTTGTATAGACATTGTACAAGCATTCTGCAACAGGACTTTGTCATCTCTTTTGGTCATATAAAAACAAATGGGTAAACCATATCTTATGGCTCTGTTTGGCTTTTATTTATATATAATAAAAAATTCCAATTTGGAACAACAAAATGGTCACATAAGTAGCCACCAGCAGTAGTTGATGGTTTCTGTCTAAAACGGAGCAAAACACTAATATTGACATTTCTAAGTCCCATTAGAGGTACTTGTACTGCAGTGTAAGAACCATTGATATAGTCCTTGTGTTAAGTCAGCAGTGACTCTGTATTCTAAAATCAATTGCTTGCACAGTAATGTAGATGAATATCAAACAAAGACCATGGGTTCTGTGATTTTGTTTGTGATTCAGTAGTTCAAGATATTAAACTGACTCATAAATGCTTAAAACTGCATTTGTCATGTATATTTTGTTTTCAGCTGGAAGAATGTGGATGGGACTGATATGGTTTGTCAGTGTTGCAAAAGTGTTTGTGCAAAACGAATGCCTGAAGGTAAATGCATTTAGAGTTGGAGTTCATTACAGATCAAGTCAACTGAGAATGCAATATTTCCAATGACTTTTAAATGTAACTATTTGCAAGTATTGTCTCCTGTGACTTTTTTTTTTTTTTCTCCTTCTCAGATGTCCTTTGTGACACTTTGACTCTTGGCCCTTTGATAATTATTCCCAGGAAATGAGCAAAGTGTCCAGAAACAAAAGTCTAAGCACCACAATTACCCTGGCACAATAAAACCGTGAAAGAAAATGACTGGTACTTTACTATGAGAAAATTGCTGTATGCCTTTGAAATTATTTGTTCTGAATCTATACCCTAAATTTGTTTAAAAATACCCATCTATTATGTTCTTGCACTGCTGTGTGGAGGGGGGTGTTTGGGTATAGTTTATGGACCTAAGCTACAACCAGCAGCAATAACTTGTCTGTAGATATGACAAAAGTCCAAAGGAGCCTGAATGCCCAAAACTGACTTTTAGCTGGTGACTTGCAATATCCTTATTTCTGCTTGCCATTCTTTCAACTTTGCTGCTAGTATGGTTTTAAAAATACTGTACCACACAGCTGAAGGTGTGTCTGCAGAAATGTATTAATCTAAAGATGGAAAGTTGAGACAAATTGGTAAAAGGCAAAATATTTTCTCTATCAGATGGCAAAACAGTCAAAACTAAATATAGGTCCTTCTCAAAATATTAGCATATTGTGATGAAGTTCATTATTTTCAATAATGTCATGATGAAAATTTAACATTCATATATTTTAGATTCATTGCACACTAACTGAAATATGTCAGGTCTTTTATTGTCTTAATACGGATGATTTTGGCATACAGCTCATGAAAACCCAAAATTCCTATCTCACAAAATTAGCATATCATTAAAAGGGTCTCTAAATGAGCTATGAACCTAATCATCTGAATCAACGAGTTAACTCTAAACACCTGCAAAAGATTCCTGAGGCCTTTAAAACTCCCAGCCTGGTTCATCACTCAAAACCCCAATCATGGGTAAGACTGCTGACCTGACTGCTGTCCAGAAGGCCACTATTGACACCCTCAAGCAAGAGGGTAAGACACAGAAAGAAATTTCTGAACAAATAGGCTGTTCCCAGAGTGCTGTATCAAGGCACCTCAGTGGGAAGTCTGTGGGAAGGAAAAAGTGTGGCAGAAAACGCTGCACAACGAGAAGAGGTGACCGGACCCTGAGGAAGATTGTGGAGGAGGGGCCGATTCCAGACCTTGGGGGACCTGCGGAAGCAGTGGACTGAGTCTGGAGTAGAAACATCCAGAACCACCGTGCACAGGCGTGTGCAGGAAATGGGCTACAGGTGCCGCATTCCCTAGGTCAAGCCACTTTTGAACCAGAAACAGCAGCAGAAGCGCCTGACCTGGGCTACAGAGAAGCAGCACTGGACTGTTGCTCAGTGGTCCAAAGTACTGTTTTCGGATGAAAGCAAATTCTGCATGTCATTTGGAAATCAAGGTGCCAGAGTTTGGAGGAAGACTGGGGAGAAGGAAATGCCAAAATGCCAGAAGTCCAGTGTCAAGTACCCACAGTCAGTGATGGTCTGGGGTGCCGTGTCAGCTGCTGGTGTTTGTCCACTGTTTTATCAAGGGCAGGGTCAATGCAGCTAGCTATCAGGAGATTTTGGAGCACTTCATGCTTCCATCTGCTGAAAAGCTTTATGGAGATGAAGATTTCATTTTTCAGCACGACCTGGCACCTGCTCACAGTGCCAAAACCACTGGTAAATGGTTTACTGACCATGGTATCACTGTGCTCAATTGGCCTGCCAACTCTCCTGACCTGAACCCCATAGAGAATCTGTGGGATATTGTGAAGAGAACGTTGAGAGACTCAAGACCCAACACTCTGGATGAGCTAAAGGCCGCTATCGAAGCATCCTGGGCCTCCATAAGACCTCAGCAGTGTCACAGGCTGATTGCCTCCATGCCACGCCGCATTGAAGCAGTCATTTCTGCCAAAGGATTCCTGACCAAGTATTGAGTGCATAACTGTACATGATTATTTGAAGGTTGACGTTTTTTGTATTAAAAACACTTTTCTTTTATTGGTCGGATGAAATATGCTAATTTTGTGAGATAGGAATTTTGGGTTTTCATGAGCTGTATGCCAAAATCATCCGTATTAAGACAATAAAAGACCTGAAATATTTCAGTTAGTGTGCAATGAATCTAAAATATATGAATGTTAAATTTTCATCATTACATTATGGAAAATAATGAACTTTATCACAATATGCTAATATTTTGAGAAGGACCTGTATTTTCCAGATCAAGGGTCACAGTGAAGCAACTGAGAAGTCCTAACCTAGTGCCTGGTTTAAAAATTGGTAGATCCCTTCTGGGAAAAAATGTTTGGTCTGATTAGAAATGGGAGCTGCTTGGTATCAATGACAAATGTCCCTTAAAGGCTTCATGTATTTTTTTTTTTTAACATGGGTGAAAGTAATGGTAGATGACCTGCACTTGTATGCTGCTTTAACAAGTCTGAGGACCCCAAAGCACTTTAGTCATTTATGCAGATATTGTAACTTACCACTGTCAGTGTGTACCACCAACAAGTAAGAAGCAAGACAATCTTCATCTAAAAGGAACAAATGATCTGTTGCCAAACTGTCCTGTTTTTCAGATGTTGAGGATCTGTTTGATTTAGTTATAACTGTCTCAAACAAGGCTATAAATTAGAGCTGGGTCATCAAATAAAAAGAAAATTGATATACTGTTGTTAATGTTTCTATTAAGTGTCAGCATACTCTAAAATCTCTTGCTCTGACTCTTGTGTCCACCAGGAAAAGAGTTAACAGCGTGCTAACGTTCCTGGCAATAAATCAAATATTTACTTTGACTTTTTATTTCTAAACCATAAAAAAGAAAACTGATTTTCCAAATTTTAAACATGGAAAAAAACCCTATTTAAAAACCATCCATCAGATATTTTCTAACTAACAGTCATTAGAGGGGCTTCTCTGGATGTGAAGCTTATCTCACTCTGCAGCTTGTGGGACCTTACAGTCATAGAGGCAGAGGAGCAATCATTAGTTATTGACAAAGCAATCTTGCCTCTTTTCAGTACATGTGTGGGTGCTATTTGTGCTCAAGAATTATAGGCAGATCACAAAGGTGGGCCCCTCCTTCTGTCCAAAGTGCTGGCGTCTGAAACCTTTAAAGGTGTGATGCTGCAACAGAAGTAGAGCAGAGATGGACAAAGTCACTCTGACCACATACATTTTGATGCTATTCTTCCTTAGCTCCAGCGGTTATGGTAAGAAGGAAGAGGTTATATTCTGCTCTGAAACCCAGAAGGCATTTGGTGGAGCTTGCTATGAGTTTGTGGGTCTGCAGTTTTCCTTTCTGAGAGCTCAGACATGGTGTGAGCGAGGTGGGGGTCACCTGGTCTTCATCTTGAATGATGAAATTCAGCAGTTCCTTCAAACACACCTGGAGTCTGATAAGGATTGGTGGCTGGGGCTGGCACCTGCAGCTCCGAACCTCACACTGGATCTCTCTTCCACAGAAGGTGAGAGGATGAGTGAACTTTGTTTTATGAAGATATTTTTGTGAATCACAAGGATTTGATTATTAACAAGGTACAGGTAGTAAACATTTCTGTCAAAATGACAAAGTTTTGATTTTGTGCTATCAAAGTGACAAATCTGAGATGTTCGTCATGTTAGTAGATGGTATATGTTATAGTTCAACATGACTTCATCTGTAATCTCAGCAGGCAGCTTGTGCAGCTGATGTGTTTATTCATTAACAAATGTGGAGAGATGGGAGACATTTGGGTATCTCAAGCAACAGGTGGACTGAAAGATAATTCCTAATTTAATTAACTCCTTTATAGAGAACTGCCCATTGGTCTGATTTACAGATGTCACTTTAATTTCCCTTGGAAGCGAATCAGGTTTTGATATTCACTAACCTCATCACAAACTCTAGTATTGTTTTTTGGAAAATATTTCTCAACTTTCCATAAGCTGCCACATAAAGGTTTGATCAAATAATTCCTGTAGTTTTATTTGTTCTTTCCCAGGTTCTCTTGCATGGTTGGACGGTTCAGACGTCAGCTATAGTAACTGGGTAAACTTACCAGAGGCCCAGGAGACTTGTGGACACATCCTGCGACACACAGGTTTCCAGTGGACAGCCACAGAAAATTGTACCCAGGAACTCAACTTTGTCTGCCAGTTTGGTATGTTCCCTATTTATAAACCATATTGTTATGATTCTGAGATGTTAAAGACTTAACAACTCAAAAAGATAACACTATTGCCTTTATTTTCCACGCTACAATGATTAAATAGAAAACAAATTCAATGACCTTTTAAAAAAAAAAACAATTTTAATTTCCACACTATGCAGCTGATGAATTTGGAGGAAGTCCTTTAATTTTCACCTTCTTTCTGGAATGCACCAGTACCGCTGGCAGCAAAGCGGACCCACAGCATAATGCTACCAACACCGCGCACAATTGATGCGGTGTTCTTGGGTTTAACCGCCTTACCTTAACTCCTCCAAGCATCCGTCTAGTCATTGTGACCAAGTTAGTCATGGACACTTTTAAATTTCAGCCGATCTTAATCTTCTCAGTTGGCACCATGATTTAAAACTGACAGCAATGTGACAACGTCCCAGCAGTTTCCGTTTTTTTTGGTGGTCCCTTGATGATTCCTGAACATCCTAATCAGTTTACTATTGTCTGAGGGGACCATCTGGGCAGATGGTTGAAACTTGGAAGTTCCAGCTGGACAACGATCTGAAACACATAAAAAAACATAAAAAACAATATTTAGTTTTTTATTATTGTAGATCATTTTTCTTTGCAGATTTTGGAAGAACAGTTGCATGTGAAGGCCAAAATGCAACAATGCAGTGTGGTTCTGGCCAGGTTCTGGAGATTGAAGATGCCTTCTATGGGCGAAAAACTGTTCACTATTGTCGATCCCACTTCACAGCTTTACCCACATTCTCCCAGGAGGAATGTAGCTGGATTAATGTGCTGGAACCTGTAATAGGTACAACAGATCATGCATTTATTTATTTTTTATTTTTTTGTATAGAAATTGCGGAGGATGTTATAAAAATGTATAAATCTATATACTGGAGCAGGTTACAGTTTACAGATCCTTCTCAAAATATTAGCATATTGTGATAAAGTTCATTATTTTCCATAATGTCATGATGAAAATTTAACATTCATATATTTTAGATTCATTGCACACTAACTGATATATTTCAGGTCTTTTATTGTCTTAATACGGATGATTTTGGCATACAGCTCATGAAAACCCAAAATTCCTATCTCACAAAATTAACATATTTCATCTGACCAATAAAAGAAAAGTGTTTTTAATACAAAAAACGTCAACCTTCAAATAATCATGTACAGTTATGCACTCAATACTTGGTCGGGAATCCTTTGGCAGAAATGACTGCTTCAATGCGGCGTGGCATGGAGGCAATCAGCCTGTGACACTGCTGAGGTCTTATGGAGGCTCAGGATGCTTTGATAGCGGTCTTTAGCTCATCCAGAGTGTTGGGTCTTGAGTCTCTCAACGTTCTCTTCACAATATCCCACAGATTCTCTATGGGGTTCAGGTCAGGAGAGTTGGCAGGCCAATTGAGCACAGTGATACCATGGTCAGTAAACCATTTACCAGTGGTTTTGGCACTGTGAGCAGGTGCCAGGTCGTGCTGAAAAATGAAATCTTCATCTCCATAAAGCTTTTCAGCAGATGGAAGCATGAAGTGCTCCAAAATCTCCTGATAGCTAGCTGCATTGACCCTGCCCTTGATAAAACACAGTGGACCAACACCAGCAGCTGACACGGCACCCCAGACCATCACTGACTGTGGGTACTTGACACTGGACTTCTGGCATTTTGGCATTTCCTTCTCCCCAGTCTTCCTCCAGACTCTGGCACCTTGATTTCCGAATGACATGCAGAATTTGCTTTCATCCGAAAAAAGTACTTTGGACCACTGAGCAACAGTCCAGTGCTGCTTCTCTGTAGCCCAGGTCAGGCGCTTCTGCCGCTGTTTCTGGTTCAAAAGTGGCTTGACCTGGGGAATGCGGCACCTGTAGCCCATTTCCTGCACACGCCTGTGCACGGTGGCTCTGGATGTTTCTACTCCAGACTCAGTCCACTGCTTCCGCAGGTCCCCCAAGGTCTGGAATCGGCCCTTCTCCACAATCTTCCTCAGGGTCCGGTCACCTCTTCTCGTTGTGCAGCGTTTTCTGCCACACTTTTTCCTTCCCACAGACTTCCCACTGAGGTGCCTTGATACAGCACTCTGGGAACAGCCTATTCGTTCAGAAATGTCTTTCTGTGTCTTACCCTCTTGCTTGAGGGTGTCAATAGTGGCCTTCTGGACAGCAGTCAGGTCGGCAGTCTTACCCATGATTGGGGTTTTGAGTGATGAACCAGGCTGGGAGTTTTAAAGGCCTCAGGAATCTTTTGCAGGTGTTTAGAGTTAACTTGTTGATTCAGATGATTAGGTTCATAGCTCGTTTAGAGACCCTTTTAATGATATGCTAATTTTGTGAGATAGGAATTTTGGGTTTTCATGAGCTGTATGCCAAAATCATCCGTATTAAGACAATAAAAGACCTGAAATATTTCAGTTAGTGTGCAATGAATCTAAAATATATGAATGTTAAATTTTCATCATTACATTATTGAAAATAATGAACTTTATCACAATATGTTAATATTTTGAGAAGGACCTGTATGTGTAGAGCATTATGTATACTAGCAGCCCAGAATTGTCAGTAACTATTTATTTAAAACAAAATAGTTTTTTGTATTATATATTATTTGCAAACATTGTGGTCTTTCTAATATTTACTTTACCTAACAGGCAAGAAAGAAAGAATAATTTAACATGGTTTTCTGTCAAAGAATTCTGGGTGTTAAACTGTTTTCATGGCTTCAGACAAAATATCTCTGGACAAATTTCAGTCCTGCTGGAGGAGCTATATATGGATGGTCTTGAGTGTAAATGCTTTGGTGTTCATATCATTCATTACGCTGGAAGCATTCGTACAATCATTAACACCTATTTGCCATCAGTTCTTTAGTAAAACAAAAAAGTTAGAGAGAAAAAATAAAGTGTTGATGAAGTTATGCTTTTTGACACTACAAGTGTTTTGTGTCCCATGCTCAACCAACTGCCGTTGTTTTTTCAGCCCATTGTCGTGGACTGCAAGCCTGCCAGGCTCCATTGGATCTGAGCTCCTTAACTGAACCGTGTCTAGTGATGGGAAGTTATCTATCTGTAGAGTACCACTGCAAAGATGGTCAGATACAAAACATGTACTTCTCTGATATTAACCTGTTATATATTAGATATTTTTACTAAACAGATTGTATTTTCAAAAAGGAAAGCATCATCTCAATTTGTGTGTCTCAGCAATGTTTGTGAAGTGGTTAAATGTTTATCTTTACAAGTATTGCTTATGTTAAACCATTGTAGGACTTCACTTATTGATGACGAAACTGGCATCTGTTGTTGATAATGTTACCATCACTGTGAAGTGGCTTCTTCATTCATTTCACGGAAACTTAACTTGCACCGTCGATGCTGGAGATGGCTACGTCATTGATCCATACAATCCAGAAAAGTAAGTAACACTGATACATAAGAATCATATATTTCTTATGATGCCGGGCCAAATGCAACATTGGACCATCCACATTTACTGCCCTCCAGAAAAAAATGTGTAAAAGCCTTTAAAAAAATTATCTTTTCTTGCAGTATTGAAATGTCATACAAAAAATACCATAGTCCTCTACCTTGGAGATGTTTTTAACTCCACTACTACCCACCTCACTGTGGGGGGTGCTGAAATTAATTTGGGTCCTTGTCCTACTTTTTTCTGCCCCAGTTTAAGTCATTTTAATATTTTAGATTTTAATATTTGTTCTTACTGTGGCTATTTAGGTTTACAACTATTTTTGTAGTTGTTTCCTGATTTAAAATGAACATGTTTACCTTCCTTAAATGGCATGCTCTTTTGTCTTTCCCATTTTGAAGGTGTCTAAAAGAAATGTGCCATGTCATATTTATACCACAGGTTAAAGGAAGTCATTAATTAATAATAAGTTCCTAAACACTCTAATCAACTTAAAAAAGTAAAGTATACATTAAAAAATACTTCATTTAGTAGTAGTTAGGGAGGCCACTAATTATTAATGTGGGATTTTTAGCACACTAAACAAATGTACTCAAATGAAGGTTTGATTTTTCAACATGTTTGTAGTTTTTTTTTTTGCCTATAAATATGGAGGGTGCTTTATTTCATTGCAATAATAATACCTTTTGATGCTGAAGTAGACCAAACTGTTTAGCCCTTTTTTAGCACTAAAACATTTTGAAAAATCAGGGTAATGGGTGTCTTCAAATGGGTTATGTTCACGATTATCAGTTGGGCTACATGCGGAAGCTCAATCAGGGCTCTCTTCATTACCTCTGATTGGATGAAAATGATGCAAAATTACAATGACAGAAAAGCCTAACGGTCCTGCACTTGCACCTCAGACATTGTACTGATTTTAAAATCTTACATTTAACGTTTAAGGTCTTTAATGACCTTGCTTTAGATACCTCAGAGACTCCTTGATCTAAGATGTGAAACCCACACCATTAGTGCCAGCCTAATTATTACAAGACCACAATTGATGACCATTGGACCTTTTTCTGAACTTTACCGGCTGAACTGAAATGCATTAAGTCTATTTCTGTCTTCACATCCCTTCCTAAGATGTTCTTCAATGTATAACCTTTTGGTAACGTGGTATTTAGAGATATCATTGTTGTTTTTTAAGAACTTTCATCTGGCCTTAATTTAAACCTCCCTTTGAAGAACTTTGTAACGGTGTTTAGAAAAGCCATTTCTATTTGGGTCACAGGATGGAGTCCACCATCATACACAGATTTCAGCAGCCTGGTGTTTTCATGGTTGGGGTTGAATGCACTACCAGTGATTGGCACGTCACAGCTCAGAAAACAATAACAATTCAAGAGCCTGTTGGACAGTTCAGAGTGGTTAAGTGTCATGGCAGCAATGTGACAACGGATGACACCAAATGCAACGCACTTTATGGCGAGCCTGTTCAGATTCAGCTTGGGTTGGAATCAGGTGAGTCTTTTTCACAATTGGATTCTGCTGTATATAAATAAATATGAATTGGATATGTTTGTCTTGTAACCTAGAATTACATTCTTTTTTTTATAAATTTGTACAAAATAAACTAATAAAAATAGATTACAGTTACACTTTCTAAAGGCCAGGATAATATTTCTAATGATCAGCTTCTTAAGGCATTGCATTGATTTATTTCTCAATTTCTTCTGCTAAAAGGTACAAATGTTACCTACACAGTTTATCACAATGGATGTCAGATTGCAAACTCTTCAGTGGACTCAGGGATCACACCTCACAACATCACACTGGAGGACACCGTGGTGCAAAGTCTTAAACACGGCTGCAACAATTTGACGCTAGCTGCATCTAACGGAGTCACACCCCACCCAGTGTCCACTGACCTGCTGCTGTGCCTGCTAGAACCTGTTGTCGGCCTGCAGGCCTTAGTGATGGCAGAGGGGGATGCATGTCCAGACTCTCCTGATCTCACCATTGGTGTCTCATTGGAGCGAGGAGCCCCACTGGAGCTGCTTTTTAATCTTACTGGGTTTAGGGACGCACTGACTGAGACCAGAAACATGCTAAATAACAGCTTGCATACTTATACATTTTCAAACCCACTGGAAGGTATACTTTAAGAATATTTTCATAAAAAACAAAACTCTTTCAAAATATTTGAGCTTAAATATTTTCTTTTTCCTAAACAGGGCCTTTGAAAGTGAAAGTCCAAGCTGTGAATGTCTTTTCAACCTCTCAGCTGGAAGTGGACTTACTGAAAATACTTCAGGCTTGCCAGAATTACTCCTCAGTAAGCCAAGATGGAAATACAGTATGTCTTAGTATAAACAGCAGTAATCCTTTCACCTTGTAGATGTTTTTGAGACATGTTCTGAGTGAGTTGAGTGAGTTGAGTATTTCTGTTGTTGCCGCTACAAAACATCTTTGTTGCCATCTGCAGAAAGATCCCTCTGAAATCTCAGGTTCCTTGGAAATAACGACGACTTCTGACAAGCTGGTTAACCGCAGTCAGAGTGTTGAGCTGAATGTAGCCGGTGCTGAATCGTTGGACAGCAAAGGACTCATATTTGAGTGGCAATGTAGTAAGTTAAACAGCTCACATCTAATAGTCATCAGCTGTTTTAAAGTCATCTTAGGGCTATAGTTGTAGTTCTAGTATCTCATGTCCTTTATTGTTTCTATTCAGATTAGAGCAACAAACATTTCTAGAGTTAACATGCCTCCAAATAAAGCAATTCATCATGGCTGCTTCTTTTTCAACATTGTGTGATCAGAACACTGGGCACACTATTTACATGTCACAGCTTTTTGTTTCTATCTAAATACCGCAGAAAGCATACTCTGGTTTTTTCAAAACCATAATAACGGCTTACTGAGTGTAGGTATTTGAAAGCAGGATATGATGTTTATGTTTTTCTAAATGTGAAAATATGCATGTTGATCTGCTCTCTGGGTCAAAAAGATTTTGAAAACTCACTTGTTTCCACATTTTCTCTTAACACAGTAATGTATTTCTTATTGCAGAAGGACACTGCTCATGCAAAAATGTAACAAGGGATGAAACTCATATTATTGAAAAAGATTGCCTTCCTAATCCATTTGAAATTTTTGAATACACCTTGACTGTGAGAAAAACAACATGGTTTAGGAAATGGGTTGAGATTGCCCAAGCATCTAAATGTGTCACAGTTGCTCCTCTGAATGAATTTCAAGATGTCACAATCAGGTAAATCAGAGTTGCATTAAGTTTCACTTTCCATATGTCCACAAAGATCTGGTTCATAGATATGAAATAAACAAGTTTCCAAATTGGTAGTAATGAACCCCCAAGTAGTGTTTTTCTCTTTTTTGATCATTTCTTCTGGTTCTTGCAGTTGCGACAACTGTGATTCCTTAAAGGTGAATGACAATGCAAAGCTAAGTCTCAGTTGTGATACAACTTGCCCGGATGTAGTTTGGTATATTGAAGCTCCCAACCCTTTGACGGCAAGTTTGATTTAATACCTCTAAAACTCGGCATCTGTTTACAAATGAAAAATAAATGACTTTCTTTTGTCCCTTAGGGTGATCTCAATGAATGTTACACCAAAGCAGGAAGAAGCCCTCCCATTGAAAAACAGCATGGCAACACTGAATACACAGTTCCCAGCCAACATCTAAAAAATTCAAGGAGCATGCTGCGCAACATCATCGTAATTGCTTACGGTGCTTTCTATTTACTTCATCGCATGTGACTGCATATTGCATCAACTGCGCCTTCCAAATATATGTTGACTTTTAGAATCTGTTTCTTTTTCATTTAGGCGAGGACATCCCTGGTTTTGCCAAGTACATTATTCCAATACCAGGTCCAGACACATCAGTGCCTGCAGATGCTCCTGCTGTCCCTACATGTACCATCTCTCCACACTCAGGAACTGTGCTCGATCCTTTTGAAATAACCTGCAAGTCGATGTCTTTTTGTTCCACAGGCTGTTTTTATTGCTTCAGGACCGACACAGGTGACAGTCCGATGGCATCACCCTAATAATGTTTTCAGTAAATAAATTAGAAACATGTTTCTAAGCCCAATAATGACAATATGCTGTAGATATTAAAGGAAGGGTTTGCCAGAAGAAAGCAGAAGTTTTGATGTTTTTGTTTACAGTTTAAATAACAGTCGTTTGATTTATGGGTCAGTTAAGTTTACGCATGAATATAACATTATTTTACAAAAACGTATACATATAATTTTCTTGGACATTAAAAAACCCTGCACATAGCTGGGATAAATATTATGGTTTTGCCATTTTGTCTAAGATAACCGAGAATTAAACAAAGCTAATTCAGATTCCTCTATCTTTAAGGCAAACCTCTGCATTGCAGTTATACAAATGTGGTGAAACCAATCTTCTTGCCTCTGGGAGATGAGAAGAACAATCACGTTGTGTCTGTGGTTGTGACTATGAAAAATAAACACAAAACAGCTACTTCGACTGTTGTGACTCAGGTTTGTTGTTATCTAGTAAATATAGATTAACTTCATTTAAGCAGGTATGCAGAAATCTATGCCTTCGTATATTTGAATAAACTAAATATGTTCCCCAAGGTAAGGAAAAGTAACTTTAGCACCTCCATACCATCTCTACAGTCTGCAGTGGAAGACACTGTAGATCAATTGGAGCTGCAGGGCCTGCTCTCTGGTGAGGCACTTGGACAAATATTCACTTCTGTTTCTGACATGCTGAATTCAGAGGTGGATCAAGATCAGAAGGATGCAAAGGCAAAGGTATGGAAATGAGCAACCAACCACAGTAAAACACAGGTCCAAAGTTTGTGAGATATTGTAGATATGCTTTTTTTTTTTTTTTTTTTACATTTTAGCTCCGGGAGCAAATGTTGATCAAAATGACAGCAGTTCTGCAGGACTGTCCCAGCAACACGACTCAGGAAGTACAAGTGACGGCTGAGGCTGTGGCGGGATTAACGCAGTTGTCAGATGAGCTCAGTCCTGCTGCTCAAGTACAGTAGACCACCTTCAAGTATAAAGCTTTTCTAGTTAGAATGCCACGCAATTCATTTAGCGAGCAGACACACAGTATTGCAATTCAACAATGCTGAAAGGAACATTTTTATTTACATGTTTCCCTAGTTTACTGTGCCCTACAATTTATACTCCTTGAACTATTATCACATTGCGTCATGTTACAACCACAAACCTCAATGTATTTTATTGGGACTTCATATCATAGTAATATTACTAATTGCGAGGTGGAAGAAAATGATAGTCTTTCAAACCTTTACAAATGCATATGTAATTAGTCCCCTTGACTTAATGCTTTGTAGAACAACCTTTTAATGCTACAGCTGCACTTTTTGATGTATGTCTAATAGCTCTGCACATCTGAAGACAAAAATGTTTGATTCTTCTTTGCAAAATAGTTCAATCTGAGTCAGATTGGTGGGTCTGTGAACAAATAAAAAAGTTTAAACCACATATTCTCAATTAGACTTAGGTCTAGGCCATCCTAACACATGAATATGCTTTGATCTAAACCATTCCATTGTAGCTCTAGCTTTTGTTGCCATGCTGAAAGGTAACCTTCAGGATATTGTTTTAAAACCTAGCCCTGCTTTAAACCTCTTCGCAACATTACCCCTGACCTATTTGCCATGTTCTTTGGTCTTTATGATGCTATTTGTTCACTAATGTTTGCTAACAAACCTCTTAGGCCTTCACAGAACATCTCTGAGATTAAATTACACAATATTTGACTATTTATATTAATTATGTAACTTCTGAATGCAGTTGGTTACATTGAATTTTATTGAGGGGTGTTTGAAAAAAATGAGATTGTATACAAATACAAGCCAAACTTTTTCAGATTTAATTTTTCTCTCATTTCAATATGATGTGCTACTTTATGTCGGTCTATCACATAACAGTGAAATACACAGATGTTTGGAGTTGCAACAAGTCAAAATGGAGAAGGTTTCAAGAATATGAACACATTTGCAATGCTCTCTACTGGACATTTGTCACAGGTGGTAGGAATCCATCTTAGGCACAAAGAGCTATACGAATATTTCAAAGCACGCCTCTTCTAAATACAAGCATAAATGTTAAGTCTATGGCCTTATAGAGTACACCCCATATTTTTGGCTTTACTTTATAGGGATATACACACTTTCTCATTTACTGGTTGTCTTTATGTTCATGACTATTTACATTGTATGTAGATTCTCACTGAAGGCATCAAAACTGTGAATGAACACATATGGAATTATGTAGGAAATGATAAATTATAAAAGAACTTTAAATATGTTTTATATTTTAGATTCCTTAAAGTAGCGCCCTTTGCTGTGACAGCTTTGGCCGTCTCTCTTTGGAAAAGCATTTGAGGTGACCACCTCATGATGCTCATGGAGAGAATGCCAAGAGAGCAAAGCAGTAATCAAAGCAAATGGCGGCTATTTTGAAAAATCTAAAATATAAAAATGTTTAGAGTTGTTTCATTCTTTTTTGTTTTGCTATATAACTCCATATGTGTTCATACACAGTTTTGTTGCCTTTGTTGAGAATCTACAATGTAAATAGTCATGAAAATAAAGAGATCCATTAAGTGAGAAAGTGTATCTAAAACTTTTGATCTGTAGTGTATGTCAGTTACCTACATGTAGTCCTTAAATGTAGGATAGCTTTGTTTAACTCTAATGTAAACACCTGAAAGTTTCTCACCAAGTTCAAACAACTCAACTAAACATAAAGCATGTCCTTACTCACCTATTATATTCAGTATGAACTGTTAAATGTTTTCTTTGGAATTTGACTTGATTTTTGTGTCAAACATGCTATTAAGTCGGTTTGTTTCATGTCTTCTTCTTTAGGAAGAAGCTGGCTCATTGTTGGTAAACCTGAGCTCGTACCTCAGAACTATAACCAACAAACTGCTTGAAAGTGGAGATGAAGATGTTGTACAAGCAGCTACACCAATAGTTGAAGCAGCCAGTAATATTCTGAATGTTTCATCAAATGTATGAACTAAATTATTAATAATGAAGGATTTCTTACCTTAAATGTGGTGTCTAACAAACATGATATTATCCTTAGAAAAAAGTCTCAGATTTTCTTCTAGCTGGGATCAACAATCTTCAGAGTGCTTTGCTGAATAATAAGAAGTTGAATGCAGAGCCTGTGGTCATTGATTCTGGTCAGATCAGTGTATATGTTAATAGGTAAAAGATTCATTACACTTGGCAAAGTTTACACTAACAAATAGTGTTTATGGTTTAGTTTCCTGAATTGACTTTAATTTGTCTCCTGCAGAATATCCTCAGAAGACATGCAGATGCAGAACATAAATGTCCAGAAGAAAGGCTCCTCCAGCTTTTCCGTTCCCACGCTACCACCTGGTATTGTCTCTCCAGAAGAGCCAGTAGACATCAGAGTGAGTGTGATCTCACAGGAGAAAAGCAGAACATTTTTAATTAGCAGTGGCAAGCACAGCTTCTGGAACATCATCATGCAAAACATACAGCTATTTTTGGGAAGAACTCCAAAATATATTGATTGGTATCCTAATTGACATTTGGTAGACATTTTTTTTCATAGGTTTAGTTTCCAGTGTAAAAACAACACAGTTCCTGCTCCTTTATTAATTCATACCCAGTTTCATACTAAAGAGTTGCAATATCATGCAAAAAATCCCATTTTGTACAAATGTGCTTAACTCTCATATATAACAATTTTGGAGATGCATTATAAAGAAATGCCCAAATGTCACTTTTAATTTGTTATTTTAATTATTCTCCGAAGATCTTGTATTACATACCCTTTTGGCCTGGTTGGATCATAGGAAATATGACAGATTATGAACCCTGAGCAAACCAAAATAACCATATAAAAATGTTCCTGGCAGATGGCTCCTTTTCACACAAAAAAGAATGGGTACAAATTGCTTAAAGAAATAAAAAGCAGGAAATACCTAAGTTGCAAAATGACAAGAAGCTTTCTTTTGGCTATGGCTACTTTTTTAGTCCTTATCAATCCAGAAGCTGACCTGTTTTAAATGGATGTTTGCTTGTTAAGCTACTTGTACTTATTATTAAAGCACAAAAATTGCCTAAAGTCTAAGAATGAACCATTGTTGTCTACATAAACATGTTTCAAAAATAACCATCTAAAAGATTAAATAGAGCTACTTGAAAGCCAAGTATGAAAAAGTCAGTGATGGTTTAAATGTATTACAGGGTGCGGAATGCAACTATATTACTCTTGCACAAATAGAGCCACAATGGAAAAATCAGTCACAAATAGGCAACCTTACATTTTCTGATTACTCTGTTTCTTTGTTTGCATATGCCTACATTTGAATGAACTTGCATTGAAAAGTTATTGAGATTTGTAGACAACCTCTAAAGTAACCTGAGTGTAAACAGAAACTGACAATTTATTGATTTTTCTTATTATACCCTGCCTGTGTCTAGATGATGAGTTTTGAGAAGAATCCATATGCTTGGAAGGATGAAAACATCACAGGAACCGTCGCCTCCCTGTCTTTCACCAGAATGGACGGCACAGTCATACCTGTAGAAAACCTACTTCAGGAAATAGAGGTTACATCTCATACCTTTCTACCTCTTTATAGTAAATTCAATTTGGATAACATTTGTAGATCCTTGTTTTTTTATTATTTTGGGGTTTCAGATTCTTCTTCCCAGGCTTGACATCGGATTGCAGAACAGCACAGTCCTTGACCTCGCCAACTTCAGCACATTAATGATTGACATACCGTCAGCAGAGGTGACCCTGGTGCTGAAAATGGAGCCCTCTGAGGACATATCCTTCATGGTATTCCTTGGCTATAAAGTTTATCCAAACGATAACAGTTATGTGGCCAAGACTCGGCTCCCACTAAAGAATACAAATAAAGGTACTGAAGCCACCTGATTAGATTTGGTTGTAAAGATAGTTAGAATCTTCTGTTGAGGGTAAGAAAAAATGTCTATGAATCTGCTTTACAGTCCTTTACAGAGACAAACGAGACTTTAATATAAACACAAAACATTATAAGTACTTAGAGGAGAGCCCACATAATCTATTGAACTCAAACTAGATCTTAAAGTAAAATTCTAAAATAAAGATATTTGACAACCTGCATTGATATCACAGGACAGTACTGTTTTCAAGCAGTTATGTTTTCAGTTGAGGCAATAATGTCAATGTGTCATTCTAACACAGAGGAAAAACTTACCTGGGTGCTGAGTCCAAAAGACCGAAAAGGAGGGGCAGGAGTCCATTACCTTCTTGTAAAGCCGATTGTTAAACCAGGTGTGAAATCCGTCAATGCCACAGTTGCTATCACTTCCATTGCTGCTCAGTGCAAATACTGGAATGAAACCAGGTCCTCCTGGAGTGAAGATGGCTGCAGGGTATGCAGAAAAACAACACAACTTACACGGACAGTGACTGCATTATACATTTGTAAAACTGAAACCCAGTATTGTTTGCTCCTGCAGGTCGGCCCCCTCACCACACCTTTGGTCACTCAGTGCCTCTGTAACCACTTAACATTCTTCGGCAGCTCCTTCTTTGTCATACCCAACCTGGTGGACGTTTCCCGCACTGCTGAACTCTTTGCTACATTTGCTAACAATCCAGTGGTGGTGTGCTTCGTAGGATGTATTTTTGCTGCTTATCTGCTGGTGGTGGTCTGGGCCCGCAGGAAAGACCTCCTGGACTCTACCAAGGTCCTTCTCATCAGACATTCTGGTTTAATTTAAGACTTTTCTGCTCTTTCAAATATCAACTCAGCACAAAAAAACTAAATATCTGGTCTTAATGTACTATCTACACTGCCCTGAATCAGCTTTCAGCTTTTGTTAATCGCCGTTCACTTGCAGGTCAAGATAACAGTTCTCAAGGACAATGACCCTCTAGCTGAATATCGCTACATGCTAACTATTAGCACAGGTCATCGTCATGGTGCATCCACTACCTCTCAGGTGAGTGAAAGTACTGCTAAAAACTCTCAGAATCTACATCCACCCTGACTGTCTGTGTTTTAGGTTACCATAACTCTGCTGGGAACAGAGGGAGAAAGCGAACCCCACCACCTGGCAGACCCTGGAAAGCCTGTGTTTGAGAGGGGCGGGATGGACATGTTTCTGATGACCACACACTTTTCTCTCGGAGATCTGCAGAGCATAAGACTCTGGCATGACAACTCAGGAGACCACCCTGCATGGTGAGAGGTGGAAATACTGAGGGCTGCTCTCGTTAGTTAAAAAACAGTAGTTTTTAAAATTCTTTTAAATTTAATGTGCAGGTATGTGAATAAAGTGATGGTGCAGGATCTGGAGACTGGTAGGAAATGGCACTTTCTGTGTAATTCCTGGCTCGCTGTAGATATGGCTGAGTTCTGTCTTGACAAGGTCTTTCCTGTGGCTACAGAGTCAGATTTAAAGAGATTTAGGTAAGACCTGCATTAAACAGGGAACATATTAACTATATATTTTGAGCTGCTGTCATTTCTTTCCATTGTGTTTCCTTTTCAGTAACCTGTTTTTCATGAAGACAGCCAAGGATTTTCAAGATGGGCACATCTGGTTCTCAGTCATTAGCCGGCCTCCCTGCAGTACGTTCACACGTGTGCAGCGGGTGTCCTGCTGTTTTTCTCTTCTTCTCTGCACCATGCTGACAAGCATCATGTTTTGGGGCATTCCCACAGACCCGTCTGAGCAGACCATGGACTTAGGTATGCAACATATGTATGGTCATTCTTTAATAATTCCTAAAATTTGTAAGACAAACATGTATTTCGGTTTTTGTAGAACCTGAATGTTTTTTATATGGTTTCCAAAATACAGAGGTTTTGGTGTGTATCTGTAGTTTCCATGGGTGTCTTGTCTGTTCCTTTGATTAACTCTTTTCTTGCCCAGCCTGCTAGTGTAGGCAGACAACTATGTATTGGAAGGTTTGCAGTTGTGCCATACGTTTTTGAATGATTGATTGAACAGTACTCTGTGTGTGGAATAGTTTTATAATTTGATTCCCCAAAACTTTATCCCCGATCTGTTTGGTGTTTCTTGGTCTTCGTGATACTGTTTCTTATCTAATGCTGTCTAACATGTCCTCTCCGCTGTCGCTACATGCATGCTTAGTATGAGGGATTGCTGCAAAGTCAGTGACTGTCCACTGTCTCTACATGCTCATCCGGGAGGAGTGAATGCTACAAGTCACTGACTGGATGCAATCTGCTGGGTTTCCTTAGACAGAAAAACTATCCAATTTGAATAAATAACTAACTCTGACTGCACCGTTCAATGGTTAGGATTAATGAGAATGTATGTACCTGACTGTTGTGAAGTGCCTTGAGACAACATGTGTTGTGAATTGGCGCTATATAAATTAAACTGAATTGAATTGAATTGACAAACCTCTGAGGCCTCTACATTTTTTTTCTCTTCTTCTTTTCATTTTGTCATTGGTATGGTTATCATCCTTTTTCTGGTTCAACCTAACCTTTCTGTGTGTCCTATTTGTTTCTTCAGCCAGATGTGACCTTTTGTGTTTTTAAATTAATAATGCAATAGGAAGAAATTACATTTTCTCCTTTTGTAAAGCAAGTCTACCATAATGTAAGCATGATCCACCACATTGTTTAACATAACTTGTTAAAAGAAATTCAAAGCCCCACTAAAACGAATGATGATCTGTGCTTTATTGCAGGAAATTGGACTAAATTTAAAACCAAGTTTTATGTTGCAGGTCACATTGAGTTCACCTGGCAGCAGGTTATGGTTGGAATTCAAAGTTCCATCATCATGTTTCCCATCAATCTGCTCATCGTCAGCATCTTCAGAAACACTCGTCCTCGAGAGAAAACTGCCAAAGCAGAGGGATTGAAACAAGGGAACACAGTTAAAGTTTCTCCCTCACAGACTACATCTCCTCACAAAGAGATCAAGCACATCACTCCAGACACTGTGATTAAGGTGAAGTGAGAGGTATCCTAAGACTTTATGGATGTAATAAGCCTGTTCTTTATATGTGTAAACAGTTTGACATGATTTCTGCATTAGGACATAAAGAGAATTACACAGTCACTCTCAAAGGCCATGAAGAGTCCAATGCCACATTTTGAGCTCCATCCAGGTCAGCAGGCAGACATCAACACACTGCTGTCTCTGGTGGAGGACATCATTAGACATCAGAACAAAATGGCTGGAGACTTCTACTCAAACTGCTCGAAGAAAGACACCAACATAATCTTGAGTTTGGGAGCTGTAAATCTACAAGGTGAACTATATTTTTATTAATCTATTTCACAGTATAACATTTAAACATAATTTCTCATCTTTACATCTGTTACTATGGCTAGAAAACAGTTTGTGGGGGAGGCCAGAAAAGACATCTGAGGAAGCTCAAAAGAAGAGCAACAACAGTCTGTACCTGTACAAGCAGCTGGGTCATGTTGAGAAGGCGCTTCGTCTGTTGGGACCTTCTCGTTTTCCTAACACCAGCAGCTACAACAGGGCCATGCAGCAAGTTCAGGGAATAAAGAGTCACTTGGAGTCTTTGCTGAATGGAGATCAGGTGAACCGCAGCCCCAGTCCTGAAGACAGCATCAGCAGCAGCGCTGAAAAGAAGCACTGCCAGGGAGGGCTGCCATGGTGGTTTGTGTTTGTTGGGTGGATATTGGTGATTGCAACCAGTACTGTGTCGGGATACTTCACTATGATGTATGGGCTGACCTATGGGAAGGACCAGTCTATAAACTGGCTTATCTCCATGGTGGTGTCCTTTTTTGAGAGTCTCTTTATCACCCAACCCCTAAAGGTAGGTAGCAACATGCAGGGCAGACTGAATCAAATGGTTTCAAAGTCATTTCTAAACATTTAACTGGTGTTTGACTGAATTCTCAGTTTTCTGAATAAATGCCCAATAGGTATTTTCTTCAATAACTTAGTTAAATAATATATAAAATAAAGTAATAGCATAGATAGTTATTAAAAGTATTACACCACATTCTGTTTTATATTTGTTCTTATTTTGAATGCAGCAACTATGGTTTACAGGCAACAACATCCTTCCAAAACAGGCATCATACCATATTATTCTGGGAATTATCTCTTAAAACAAGGCTCAACAGTGTTAATGTCATTGATTAGGTAAAGGGAGAACATACCAATGTCAATTTATATCAACAATTATTGGAAAAACTACCAATTTCACAGTTTTTGAATATTAGGACACAAGATTTTACAAGAAATTCTTGTGTTTAAGCGCTGTCGTAGTCAAAATCTTTAAAAATCTTTTGTCCCAGGTTCTTGGTTTTGCTGCCTTCTTTGCTCTTGTTCTGAAGAAAGTTGACCAGGAAGAATTTGGAGAACCTCAGATAGATGAGAACCTCATTCATCCAGGCAAGTGTTCTCCATTTATTAAAAACAAAAATCTGTCATTTTAAATAAAAATATATTTGCACGTTGTTTGAAATTTGTCTTTTAGATGATCCTGATGTGGTGCGTGTAGCTAGAAGAGACAGCACATGCAGCTTCTACCAACCACCACCTCCTACTGACATTGTGAGGATGAGAAAAAACATAATTCAGGAGCAGAAAGTCTTTGACCTCATCAGGGAGATTCTTGGTAGAGTTACACTGATTGCAGCAATAATAATAATAATAGTCAGGGGTGAAAGTGAGCCGGTACGGTCCGGTACTGCATACCACTAAAAGATTCTGCGCCGGTACGCAGTACCGGGAAGAGGGAAGAATGGCTGTCTGCTATGAAGCCATCATCCAGAACCAGGTGCGGCAGCAAGAATTCACAAGCACACAAAGAAGATCAGATCCGCTACACATAGGAAGTCTAAAACACGACTTAATCTGTTTATAAATATAGTTATTTCCCCAATATTCCAAATTCCATTCCAAATAGTTTCTGAACTGTTCTGCGATGCTGGAGCCTCAATGCTCTTGCTTTGCTTCTCTCTCCTCGGAGCTCGAGGTTTTTGTGAACGGCCAGCCTTTAAAACAAGCACCGCTACGTTTAATGTCTGTCTGCTCGCTGCTAAATACCCCAGTTAAAAGCACAGGGAGAGTAGCTAGTTGTGTTTCATGTTATTTTGCTGAATTACAACAACACAGTACAGCTCGAAAACACCGCTTATGACCAGAGATTTCACATACACTACACGAGAGCGCATGCGCGCTTATCTCCAAAACAGAACGGTTGCCATGAAGATCGGTGCGTTCGATTTAATGGACTGAGAGATTTTACACAGGTGGTGCACAGACATAAAAAACGCGACTTGCATTAGGACAGGACAAAAAATAAATCACTTACCATCTACAGACTTTTAAATAAAAACCGCGAAAACAACCGAACTGTCAAATTTTTGATTTAAATGATATTTTCATGACTATGAATATTGTAGCTTCACACTGAAGGCATCAAAACTATGAATTAACACATGTGGAATTATATACTGAACAAAAAAGAGTGAAACAACTGAAAATATGTCTTATATTCTAGGTTCTTCAAAGTAGCCGCCTTTTGCTTTGATTACTGCTCTGCACACTCTTGGTATTCTGTTGATGAGCTTCAAGAGGTAGTCACCTGAAATGGTTTTCCAACAGTCTTGAAGGAGTTCCCAGAGATGCTTAGCACTTGTTGGCCCTTTTGCCTTCACTCTGCGGTCCAACTCACCCCAAATCATCTCGATTGAGTTCAGGTCCGGTGACTGTGGAGGCCAGGTCATCTGGCGCAGCACCCCATCACTTTCCTTCTTGGTCAAATAGCCCTTACACAGCCTGGAGGTGTGTTTGGGGTCATTGTCCTGTTGAAAACTAAATGATGGTCCAACTAAACGCAAACCGGATGGAATAGCATGCCGCTGTGGTAGCCATGCTGGTTCAGTATGTCTTCAATTTTGAATAAATCCCCAACAGTGTCACCAGCAAAGCACCCCCAGACCATCACACCTCCTCCTCCATGCTTCACGGTGGGAACCAGGCATGTAAAGTCCATCCGTTCACCTCTTCTGCGCCGCACAAAGACACGGTGGTTGGAACCAAAGATCTCAAACTTGGACTCATCAGACCAAAGCACAGATTTCTACTGGTCTAATGTCCATTCCTTGTGTTCTTTAGTCCAAACAAGTCTCTTCTGCTTGTTGCCTGTCCTCAGCAGTGGTTTCCTAGCAGCTATTTTACCATGAAGGCCTGATTCACACAGTCTCCTCTTCACAGTTGTTCTAGAGATGTGTCTGCTGCTAGAACTCTGTGTGGCATTGACTTGTTCTCTAATCTGAGCTGCTGTTAACCTGCGATTTCTGAGGCTGGTGACTCGGATGAACTTATCGTCCGCAGCAGAGGTGACTCTTGGTCTTCCTTTCCTGGGGCGGTCCTCATGTGAGTCAGTTTCTTTGTAGTGCTTGATGGTTTGTGCGACTGCACTCGGGGACACTTTCAAAGTTTTCCCAATTGTTCGGACTGACTGACCTTCATTTCTTAAAGTAATGATGGCCACTCGTTTTTCTTTACTTAGCTGCTTTTTTCTTGCCATAATACAAATTCTAACAGTCTATTCAGTAGGACTATCAGCTGTGTACTGTATCCACCTCCTGCACAACACAACTGATGGTCCCAACCCCATTTGTAAGGCTTGAAATCCAACTTATTAAACCTGAAAGAGCACAACTGTGAAGTGAAACCCATTTCAGGTGTCTACCTCTTGAAGCTCAAAGGTGGATACTTTGAAGAACCTAGAATATAAGACATATTTTCATTTGTCAGTCAGTCAGTCATTTTCTACCACTTATTCCATAGTGGGTCACGGGGAAGCTGGTGCCTATCTCCAGCAGTCTATGGGCGAGAGGCGGTGTACACCCTGGACAGGTTATTTTCAGTTGTTTCACACTTTTTTGTTCAGTATATAATTCCACATGTTAATTCATAGTTTTGATGCCTTCAGTGTGAAATATATATATAAACTTGCCTTATACAGACAGCCTACGGTAAAGTAAAATATTGATACATTTTAATTGGCTTGAGTTTGGACTTTGCTGAGAGAGATCTCGAGGGGGCAACAGATGAGAGTAACAATTAACACACACGTACAACATATAACAATTGCGTGTGTGTGTAAGAATGAACACATACACACACACACACACAATATATATATAAAATATGCGCCCCCAGTGCCTCCCCAGCCCCCTTTAGCTCCGCCCCTAAGTACCGGCAAGACTTTAAAACTACTTTCACCCCTGATAATAGTACAGTTACAATTACTGATATACAACTTGTTTGTGGTGCAGCTTACATGGGATTCATGTGGGTGTTGCTTCTGGTAGCGTACGGTCAGAGAGACCCTAACGCTTATTTTCTGAGCCGGCACGTTCGACAAAGCTTCAGCAAAGGAATCTCCAACAGCATGAGCATTCAGGAAGTGTTCAACTGGGCAAACACAACTTTACTGAGCAACCTTTATGGAGAATACCCAGGTAATGATCCAGTGATGAAAGATGCAAAACATGTCTTTTCAAATATAAATCTGAAATATGTATAGATGGATGGATCATTTTTAATACCTGCCTAGTGATTGTTATTTTAAAAAGGTACTTTTAGTCTGACAAACGAGCCCCATTGAAACCCATATTCTAATTTATTGAATATGACTGTGTATATTGTGAAGTATTGAAAACCACAATAATCTAAATCTTCAAGAAATTTAAAAACCCAATTTCCAACTAGTTAAATTTTGGAAAATGTTAACAAAAACGGAATGTAGTGATTTGCAACTCCCATAGACCTGTATATTATTTACAATATTATTCACAATGGACAAGTATCAGATGTTTAAAGTACAAAATTGTCCTACTTTTAAAAATAAATAAAAACATGTTGAAATTGAAGGCAGTGATATACATCTAAAAAAAAAAAAAGCTGGGACAGTGCCATGTTTACCCCTGTGAAGCATTCATCTGGGAACTGAGAAGACCATTTCTAGGACGTTTTGGACAGAAATGTGTCATTGTTGTCTTAGGATTCAGGTTGTTCAACATTCCTGGGTTGTCTTTCTTTTTGTTTTAATAATACACCAAATGTTTTCTGTTGCTGAGAGGTCCAGACCCCAGACTACATCAAAGTCATGCTTTTGTAATGAACCCAGTGTGCAGTTTAGCAACTTCTTGCTAAAATATTCATTTCCCTGAACAATATATTATTCTAATGGGAGCGTATGTTATAAAACCTATAAATACCTTTCAATTGTGGTGGCTTTCCAGATTGGTAAGCCGCCCATGCTGTTGGCACTAAAGCACCCCAATACCACCAGGAATGCTCGCTTTTGAACTTTGAGCTGACAACACTTTATTTGGACCCTCTTAGTGTGGAATTTATGGCATCTGTGGTTTCAAAAAGGATTTCAAATTTCAATCCACTTGATCACAGACCAGTTTCCCACATTGCCTGAATTTGAGGAGCCGTAGCACCCAGACGACAGCTACTGGTGGTGTTTAAGAAGGTCTTTCTTATTTTACATGATGGAGCTTTAACCTGTATTTGTAGATGGCATGAAGAACTGTGTTTTTAGACAATGATTTGTGGAATCCCATGTGTAATGCATGTAAACGAATTAGACTTGTTTTTGATGCAGTGCTACCTTAAGGCCCATGTATCACAGGCATGTAATTTTGACTTTTGGTCCTTTACAGAGAGAGATTCTTAAATTTTTTAAATAAACTATCATGAATATATATGATAGGATGTTTAAAATCTTCCCAATTTTTCCACTCAAAAAAGATTATTTTTAAGATGTTCCACTTTTATTAGATGCTGTTTGTCAGACTCGAGAGCATCTACCCATATTTACCTCTGAGAAATCCAACCTCCCTAAGAGGCTCTTTTTATGCCCAGTTTTCCTATTCATATGTGATGATTTAATTTAATAGATGCTAAATTCTTCTCCAGCTGTTGCTTATTAGTACCATTTAATTGTGCAGCCTTTCATTACCTAACCATTTGAGGTTTCTTCCTATGATCAAATTCTAAATCACGTTCTTTGTCCTAAAAATTGTGCAATTTATTAGTCTAAACATTTGATGTTTTACACAGCATTCCAGGCTTTTTGAAAATGTGGTTGTGAATCAAAACAATGTTTTATTACTTTTAACCAAATAGTTCAAATTAAACAGAATTAAGATTTGTTGATCAGTATCTGTCCTATGCTAAGGTTCTTTTTATCACATTTGTGCAGGCTTTATTACAGATGGAAACTCAAAGCTGGTGGGTAATGCTCGTCTCCGCCAGGTGAGAGTGCAAAAAAACACGTGCCATCTTGCTCGCACCATGCAGAAGTCTGTGCCAGACTGCCATGCTTCTTACTCCTGGGAGGCAGAGGACATTAGCTCCTATGGCCCAGGTTGGAGCCTGCCTGTGGGAGATAACACATCACTGAACCACCATAGCCTGTGGGTGTACAGATCTCAGAGTGAGCTGAGGGCTTTTCCCATCTGGGGCAGCGTAATGCTCTACAGAGGAGGTGGCTTTGCCATTGATCTGGGGCCAGACTTACAAAAGTCAAGGAGGTAGGATTTTTTTATTATATGAAAAATGTATCACATTTAAATGGGAGGACATAATATTAATCCTGTTTCCTCCATGCATCCCTAGAATCCTTAGGTACCTTTACGACAATACCTGGTTAGATGTGTACACCCAAGCCATCTTTGTTGAGTTCACTGTGTACAACGCAAATGTGAACCTCTTTTGCATTGTTACACTCATGCTGGAAACCACAGCCATCGGTTAGACCCTTAGGTACAGCCTAAATTCTGTGAGGGCTGCCCAACAAGAACTAAGATGTTCGTGCTTTTATTTTGATCCAGGAGCTTTCCAGTTCCGCAGTGAGCTTCACAGTGTTCGTCTTTACCAGTCAACGGGTGGCCTCCACATCTTTGTAATGGCCTCTGAAATCGTTTACTTTCTCTTCATCATCTACTATATGCTTGTTCAGGTGCATTAGCATTATATTTTTTTATTAAAAAAATTATAAATTCACTCACTGGAATGTATGACATAAGCTCCTCTTGGTGTCCACAGGGAAAGCTAATGAGGAGCCAGAAATGGGCTTATTTCAAAGGAAAGTGGAACCTGCTGGAGTTGGCGATCATAGTCCTCAGCTGGAGTGCGCTGTCTGTCTTCATCAAGAGAACTTTATTGGGAAAGAGGGATATAAGCTTTTATCAGAACAACAAAGACCAGTACGAGATGAGAAATATCCTTATTTCAAATTTAATACATTTTTATTTAAGGAAATTAAACCGTAAAGGACACTGCTCTTGAAATGCACAAAAAGCTTACTTTGTTGTCTAGGCTAATTTATGCCTTATCTGTAACCTGATGTGCTGATTATAAATATAAAAGTATGCTCTGGTGCTGTATATAACACTAAATAGGTATGCTTCTGATATGCCATGCTGCAAAGGATTATGCTTTGCTCTAATACCACGGTTCCCAAACTGTGGTACTTGTACCACCACTAAATTTTTTTGCAAGCTAGAAAAGAACAAACTAAATGTGATTTAAAGCTATTAAGCATCAACAGACAAAAAGTTTAAATCTTTAACGGACATTAGTGCTTTATCAAAAACTTCTCAAAGGAGAAGTGCAGTGGATAAAACTTTTAAGACTCATATTTGACCTCCGGTACAAATGTAACTAAAGACCGGTAAACCAGGAATAAAGGCTTATGCTGTATTCCATTTACACTCTGAAATCAAAACTTAGATCAGAGAATGAGACCAAACACAACTTAACAGTTTCCTAAATCATAAAACCAGAGAGATTTGGACATTTCTAAGCTCAGTGAGCAGGCTAACCAGTATTGGCTAGAAAATATATTAACTATGTTTTTCTGCTTCCAACCTTTGTAGTAACACGTTCACTAAATAGAGTTAATGAATGTGAAAAAATTATTTATTACAGAAAATCTGCAAATAAATATTTCTAAGGCCATGTTGCATGCACCTGTGACGTAACACTGAAGTTATTTCTCTACTGGTAGCTACTCCATGAACGGACCTAACATAAATGCTTTTGTAAGAATGGTCAGAAATTCCCACAAAAAACTCCTAAACCATGCTGAAAGTCCTCCTTTAAGGGTTAAAGCTGTTATAGCTGCAAAGGACGGACAGATTCATATTCAAGCCGATTCCTTAAGAACGGGATGCCACTGAGGTTCATAGGTGTCTTTAGGCAGACTAGTGCAAGGGTGGCACGTGGTGTCAATTTGTGTAAATCACAGAATTAAAAAAGAAATTAAAATGGAAAATAAGACCGAATAGTTGTTCTATATCTGTCATGGATTACATTTTTTAAAAGGCTCATTTTATTAAGATAATAGGTCCTAGCCTTTTTTTTTGATAAATGCAAAGCTCTTTCTCCATAATCTAATGTTCAGGGTCATTCCCGATTACACGCAGGGCAGCCATGTTTGATTTTGAGGTTAAGTTGGTAAGAAACCTTCAACTTTCCCACTTGGAATGCCAACTTTATGGGAACTTTCTGTTAGTTTTTCTAACTTAAAACTTACAAATTAGAACTTCTGAGCAAGAGAATGTGTAATTAAATTGCATCCCTCCAACAATCACACAGTGCCAACTGATAAGAAAATTGTGTTTTTAGTGGAAGCATTTGAAAAGACATAAAGGCCTTCATATGTTTGATTTTACCTGAACATAATATGGGTTCTGTTTAAGACTTAATGTAATAAAATGTTCCTGTTCACGAATGACCAAAAACTGTATGGATCTAATTTCAACTAAATAGACATTATAAACGGTAACATGACCCTTTTCTCTCTTTGAATTAAGATTTGCCAGTTTTCATGAGACAGCCCAGGCAGACGCAGTGCTCGGGTATCTGATTGCTTTTCTGGTTCTGCTGGCTACAGTCAAACTGTGGCACCTGCTGAGACTCAACCCGAAGCTGCACATGATCACGGCAACACTGCAGAGAGCTTGGACTGATATTTCAGGCTTCCTGGTGGTCATGACCATCATGTTCCTGGCATACTCCATTGCAGTGAGGACTTTCCCACGCTTAACATCAACACTTTGCTGGAGTTTCAGCAAACCAGTACATTTTGTCAAATAGACTGCATTTGAAAGCCTTGGTTGACAGACACAATCTCTCCTTTTTTCAGTCTAATCTGATGTATGGGTGGAAGCTTTACTCCTACCGGACTCTGCTTGACGCTGCACAAACTATTGTCAGCTTGCAGCTTGGTATTTTTAACTACGAAGAGGTTAGTATGAGGCAACAGCAGATAATGACGGATGATCCCTTTTAATTGCATTTCTTGTGATCCGCCAGGTTCTGAACTACAATCCAGTGCTTGGGACTTTCCTTATTGGCTCCTGCATTGTGTTCATGACCTTTGTGGTGCTGAACCTCTTCATCTCTGTTATTCTCGTGGCATTCAGTCAAGAGCAGATACATCACAAGGTAAATTATTATTTATAATCCTAAAACGTCTGAAAATTCTTGTATCCACTTACCACATGCTTTCTGTTTTTACAGCCATCAGAAGAGGAGGAGATTGTTGACCTGATGTTGATGAAACTCTGCAACTTCTTCGGAGTTAAATGTCAGAAACAAGTGGTTTCCTAACTGGGATTCATCTGAGGATAAAGAATAATATCATGTTCAGAGTCCAACATTCAAGCAATGCAAATGTGTTGGTTCAGCCACAGTTGCTGTAGCTTGCTTTTATTTAGTTGCCAATAACCTTTTTCCGTGTATATGAGTCCATGCAAGTTAATTAATTGTTTATCTCTGAGGCTGCAGATCTATAACTATTAAATGAGACACGTTAACATTGTCATGTAATGGCAGCTAAGGATATTGTGCAATGAGACCTTACATATGTTATACAAATAATTAGTGCAATTATCAAAATATCTTGTATAATTTGCTTTTTGTGACTATTACTTAAACCGAAGAAAACTCCTTCTTCACTATATGTTTGTCATTTCTGCCAGCTCTAATCTCTAACTGGTGAGCCATTTCTTGCTGATGATAAATAAACCATAGGAAATGGAAATAAACACTGGTTCTGCTTTTTGTAAATAAGCATAGAAAAGTAGGAAGAAAATATTCAAATTTAAAGAAGATGAGCATGCTGGGAACATGAACTGAAGGACAAGTTCACAACAAGCCAGCTACATGAAAAATATCCTACTTTGGATGCTGCATTTTAGATTTTAACAGTCAACATCACATTTTACTCCATGTACAGGTCCTTCTCAAAGTATTAGCATATTGTGATAAAGTTCATTATTTTCCATAATGTAATGATGAAAATTTAACATTCATATATTTTAGATTCATTGCACACTAACTGAAATATTTCAGGTCTTTTATTGTCTTAATACGGATGATTTTGGCATACAGCTCATGAAAACCCAAAATTCCTATCTCACAAAATTAGCATATTTCATCCGACCAATAAAAGAAAAGTGTTTTTAATACAAAAAACGTCAACCTTCAAATAATCATGTACAGTTATGCACTCAATACTTGGTCGGGAATCCTTTGGCAGAAATGACTGCTTCAATGCGGCGTGGCATGGAGGCAATCAGCCTGTGGCACTGCTGAGGTCTTATGGAGGCCCAGGATGCTTCGATAGCGGCCTTTAGCTCATCCAGAGTGTTGGGTCTTGAGTCTCTCAACGTTCTCTTCACAATATCCCACAGATTCTCTATGGGGTTCAGGTCAGGAGAGTTGGCAGGCCAATTGAGCACAGTGATACCATGGTCAGTAAACCATTTACCAGTGGTTTTGGCACTGTGAGCAGGTGCCAGGTCGTGCTGAAAAATGAAATCTTCATTTCCATAAAGCTTTTCAGCAGATGGAAGCATGAAGTGCTCCAAAATCTCCTGATAGCTAGCTGCATTGACCCTGCCCTTGATAAAACACAGTGGACCAACACCAGCAGCTGACACGGCACCCCAGACCATCACTGACTGTGGGTACTTGACACTGGACTTCTGGCATTTTGGCATTTCCTTCTCCCCAGTCTTCCTCCAGACTCTGGCACCTTGATTTCCGAATGACATGCAGAATTTGCTTTCATCCGAAAAAAGTACTTTGGACCACTGAGCAACAATCCAGTGCTGCTTCTCTGTAGCCCAGGTCAGGCGCTTCTGCCGCTGTTTCTGGTTCAAAAGTGGCTTGACCTGGGGAATGCGGCACATGTAGCCCATTTCCTGCACACGCCTGTGCACGGTGGCTCTGGATGTTTCTACTCCAGACTCAGTCCACTGCTTCCACAGGTCCCCCAAGGTCTGGAATCGGCCCTTCTCCACAATCTTCCTCAGGGTCCGGTCACCTCTTCTCGTTGTGCAGCGTTTTCTGCCACACTTTTTCCTTCCCACAGACTTCCCACTGAGGTGCCTTGATACAGCACTCTGGGAACAGCCTATTCGTTCAGAAATTTCTTTCTGTGTCTTACCCTCTTGCTTGAGGGTGTCAATAGTGGCCTTCTGGACAGCAGTCAGGTCGGCAGTCTTACCCATGATTGGGGTTTTGAGTGATGAACCAGGCTGGGAGTTTTAAAGGCCTCAGGAATCTTTTGCAGGTGTTTAGAGTTAACTTGTTGATTCAGATGATTAGGTTCATAGCTCGTTTAGAGACCCTTTTAATGATATGCTAATTTTGTGAGATAGGAATTTTGGGTTTTCATGAGCTGTATGCCAAAATCATCCGTATTTAGACAATAAAAGACCTGAAATATTTCATTTAGTGTGCAATGAATCTAAAATATATGAATGTTAAATTTTCATCATTACATTATGGAAAATAATGAACTTTATCACAATATGCTAATATTTTGAGAAGGACCTGTATACAGTCAAAATACAGAGTATCATACCATTTGACCTGGAGCTGAATCAGCCATAAACATCATTAATCATCTAAGTTGTCAGCAACTCATGCACCTGTTGCTCAACTACAAATTTACATACCATGAAAGAACATTTGTGTCCTAGCTGTGACAGGAAATTCTGTGTCGGCAGCAGAGGTGAAAAAAGGATTTTTTTTCAGTAGAATTTTTCACCTTTTGCTGAAAGCAAAGACTGCTACCTCTTACGGCTGCTATATTTAATTTTAATATGGACCCCAATAAACACATTTTACTCAACTTCTGTTGTGTAGACCTTAAAATGAAAATTAGTTTTCAGTGTCAGGGAAGATGTTGGTGTTGGGAAAACATCATATCCCCCATCTTTGATTTCAATATGGCCAGAATTCCCTTACTCATGAGCACTACTTGCAGGTCTGGGAAACATGTTTGAGATGTCATAATGGTCACTATTAAATGGCCATTCTGAACTCTGTAATATCATTAGATGTCAGGGTTGTGACAAATACATGAACAGTTGGAGTTCAGCAAGTCCACACAAGAAGCATATCTCACTAATTCATTTGTACTGCAGCATAGTGACAAAATGTATAAAATGTAACTTTTTAACAATGAAAGAAAACTATTCAGTTTTTGCTTAAGCCATCATATGTGTTTTGAGTATTGTATGTGGTGTGTCCTTTCTTTTTTTCCCTTGAATGTAGTTGGTTAGCCTGGAAATGGGCAATCCAAATGGAAGAAAAAGCCTCATGGATAGCTCAAAATCTCCTGCTCTTCCATGAAAAAAATGCACATTGAAATACTATTTGTATGCCTTTCATAAATAATGTTTTGGTAAAAAAAAAAAATTCAACAAATCTAAATGAAATGTAATCAGTGTACTGTAAAACTGATGTTTGTCCTTTGGTTATGTCTCCAGCATTCTCTGCTGTCAGTTTGACAAATCATTGGTTATGTTGCTGAAATGAACTGAAGCCATTACTTTAAAATGTCTTCAGTTCATCTGTCGCAAAAGAGCCATTTTCTCCCCATCTAAGGCTAATGTTGTCCTCCATTCATTTTTTTCCCCCCGGATTTGAGAGATTTCTTCCTTGTAATTTGGTGGCTAAGGATTTTGTTTAATCAGAAAATAGTAACAAATGAACCAGAAGATAAGTGGGCTATTGTATAAGACAAAGTTATTTCATCAGCTCACATTAGTTATGTTGAAATCAACATTTAGGTCCACTCAAAGTCATGCTTCTAAATACTTTTAATCAAAGTTAAATAATTTAAATTCAAATAATCCTCTTTTATCAGCTACCTAATTCAAATCAGTTGAAGAGCAACAAAAGGTTTACTTAATGTACTCCGGTAATTAGCCTTAAACAGAATTATAAGTTCAAACAGCTAACTGAAAAAGGTTACCAGATTTGTATCAGCTAAACTTTCACACAGGGTTAGACAAAAAGAGGTTTATAATTATTAGTATAGGTTATATTAGCTTAAGTATAGTATGCAACTTGTTAAATAGCTAATTATATTTGTGTTGGTAACTTAGATTTTTGGGGCAATCATTTTCATGTCTATTTTTAAGTTGAATCGATAAGTTATTATACTGTAGGACCTTGAAATGCAAAAGAAATAACCTTTACTGTCCCTCAGTGGGAAAATTCAGATATACCAGCAGCAAAGTGACAGACATATTCACGTTTGACAAATGTATAGCAAGCAAATTTATCATTTCATAATTTTCTTACTTCTGTTTAGAGTCATGGGAGGTAAAGTGGAGCTGATCTCAGCAGTCACTGTGTAAAAGACACTCAAACAGGTCATTTCAGCAATCAAGAATGTAATAATTATCATTTTAGAAACAAAACAATTCCAAATTGTGGTAATATGATTAATATGATTGTAAATACTGAAAACTGTCATATTTTGATTATTTAAAAGGCAATTAAGACATCAGCAATAGGATGTTAACATGATGGGACACAATTTTAACATGAAGCAAGTTCACTGAAATGTTGTTTGACATGACAGCATAATAAGCTACAATGGGAAAGGGTTCATTTAGGCTTCTATGGAGAATGATATTTGAAAAATCTGAAATGTTGAAAAATGCTGAAGAACATACAAGAAAAACATAATTTACAATAAATATCTATCGATCGATCGATACATATTAAAATTAAAGTTGTATTGTATCTTGAATACTTAATAGGTCCATTGTGTTTACCAGTTTAAAATACAGCCTAATAAGATCTCCAAACAAATATGGCTTTCAAAGTGATCTAAATCCTTTTCTGGAACGCTTGCTTTTGAGATGAATTAATTTAATTCTACCTTGGATGAAAGAAAGTTGTGATATAGTTTATTAGAAGACCGGATGATCTTTTTCACGACCTGAATTAGTTCTATAGGTAATGCAAGAGTTTCTCAAGTTATTTTTAATTTGAATTGCAACGTTATATTTTGACAAACAAAAAAAAATGTTTAGGTACATTACACATGAATAAATAAATAATCTGGACGTCGCTCTTGCGTGTTGCGTCACAGGCGTGGGCGTGATTCCCCTCAGGTCGTCCGTTGACAACAA
This sequence comes from Girardinichthys multiradiatus, assembly GCF_021462225.1. Classification (NCBI taxonomy): domain Eukaryota; kingdom Metazoa; phylum Chordata; class Actinopteri; order Cyprinodontiformes; family Goodeidae; genus Girardinichthys; species Girardinichthys multiradiatus. The sequence goes on from NC_061797.1 coordinate 27,505,080, forward strand.
ACATGAGTCGTGGGCGGACCGAAGAGGGACTCACAGGCAGAGTGGCAATACAGACAGTAACGACGGAAAAACTGAGGCCAAAACTGTTGCCCGTTCCTCACAAGTTCTGTAATTTATTAGCCCTCAGACAGGGAACAGTGTTACCCGGTTCTGTGACGCTGTAAGTAACCGAAAGTGTCCGGTTTCTACAGCTAGAGGGATTGCGATGCCCTCTGACTTTATCTCCCTCTTCAGCGGGGACCTCGACCTGAATTCTCCCGGATCCGTGTACTCTAAAGGTAAACACAGTTCCTCCACCCTGTTTGTTCTGTTGGAAACTTTCTTCATTTATTATTTTAGTGTGTCTACATATGTAACAAACTTACATGTGTTGCGACGCAACATGTGTGCGTGTGGGTGGCGTTCACTTCAATGCCATCCATCTGTAAACCACCTCCTCTCACATGCTTGCGCATGAGCCGAAGTAAAGTTTTGGCTCTCCTACGTAGCCTTCACGGATACCCGTTGCGCTTCTTCAGTCTCAAGCTCATGTTCTCGGCGGGCTGAAGCCCTCAGTTGCTGCAAGCACACCGGTCAGATATGTTTACTATCTCCCATGCCAGCCTAAAAACGCCGCTATTTTCTTTGGACTATTTGAATAGGCCATCGATGCCCTCCGACCCCGCCAGGCGCTTGACACATGCACACATATGCAGGCACTGCACTGATCCCAGAGCGGCGCTAGTGGGACTATTAACATAAACTGTGTAATCATCAGCAAGGGAAACTCAGGCAACCTGTGGATAGAAAAACTGAACTCTGTTGATCTCACAACACCAGGTGCAATTGCTCTGAAGACGGTATTCTTGTGTTATCTTCTGCTTTCCTTACTCCGTAGTGTGCAGTAGCAGAAGTTTAATTTAAACAGTTTAGTTTATCGGTTGAGGTTTTGGCAGAATAGGTGCTGCATCCCTGCACCTTGTAAATTAAACATTTTAATCAGACGTCTAAGAATGCAGATATGTTTTTTTCTATTTATCAGTCATGATGCACAAAGTTGGTACACATTTTGTGTACTAAGAAATAAGAAAATAAGCTATTTGAGTTGCTTTTTTTCTCCCAAGTGGGTGTGGTGGCAGGGATACCTTGGAGGGTGCAAAAATCTACCAAAATCTACCATTGTCTCTTTCTCCTGACTTTCAGATGCACAGCAGAAGAAGGTCTTTCTTTTGAATCCTATTCCATTACATTACTTTTTGTGTACATAATCCAACTCACTTGTAAAGAAGCTAATTGGAAGGCTATTTGCAAAGTGCAGCTTTGTTTAAAAGATGACACTTTACTGCACAATGTTAAAGAAAATGACCTGGACAAGCAAGTTGAAATCCAACCCTTTTTTTCTTTCCAAATTATATGACAAGGAAACAGCTTTTGGTTCATGGGTGATGAAAGCCAAAGTTACCTTATCCAAGCTTAGTTGTACATAATGCTTGGGTCTTAATTTTGGATATGTTTTTGTAACCACTGCCCTGAACTGTTGTACAGGGAAACCTTTGTAGGAGATGTGCAGACCACTTTTTGTGCAAGTAATATGTGCAAAAACATGTTAAATCAAGGTCTGTTCATTTTTGAGCTCATTACATTGTGCAAAAACAACAAAGCACTATCTGACAGCCTTTATTTGAGCTGCTTGAGGGAGTCCTAAAGGCTAAATGTCTCCAAAGAAGGTTCTGAGGCATGCTGCTTATCGTTATCCATTCATCCATCAGCGTTCTATACCTACTATGTCCTATAGATATTGGGGGTATTTACAATGGTCAGTGGGCGAGAAGCGGGGTAAAACCTTAACAGGTCACCAGTCTATTGCAGAACTACAAAGAGACAGAAAATCATGCAAACAAACACACTCACTTACACCCAAGGAGAGTTCGAGTGAACTATTATATAAAATTCATGTTTTTGGAATGTGGGAGGAAATCGATTTAACTGAAAAGAAGCTTGCATTACTAGTTTTTTTTTTATTATTTCTTCATTGAACTCAGCATGCCCATCTACATCCACTCTGCAACCACCCAATCCCTTTACTTCATCCCTTCTTATCACTTGTCCACTTCTTAGCGCCTTTTCCTTTAAATTGTCATAATTGTCCTGAAGAATAAAGTTTAATGAACAACAACATCCATCCAGACAATGAAAATCATCTCAATTATAATGCTGGTGTACAAGCTTTTAAGCTGCTACTCAAAAACTAACCTTGTATTCAATTATCTCAATGACACATTTCAAAAATGGCATCAATATATATCCTTTAGATATATTAATGTAGAATACATATAGAAAAAGAAACGCATTTTTACTGAGTTTGCTACCTTTAAGACTACGTGGACAAATGAACAGATGATGAATAATATCTGTGTCTTATAGTGTTAAAGGCCAACACACTACTACAGCCTATACATGGGCTGTAATTATTTATGATTCACCAATAAACTCAAATCTTAAGATCATTGTTTAAAAATCTCTATTTTACCAATAAGTGCACAATTTATACCTGTTATCAAGGAGAGCTAAGTATTATAACTTGAAATAAACAACAACATGGCTGCTTGTTTTACCAGTAGAAGATATTTAAAAAAAAAGAAATCCTAGTATTTCTTTTGCATATCAGATTAATTATCTTCAAGCCTTAAGGTTCAGATTACTTCTAAATACTAAGTAATAACCTTAGGTTGGCATCCTTTTGTAAGACGAATTCTTAGGCTGTAGATTTACTCTTTTGATGGGAAGGAAAAATAGTAGATTTGTTGTTCTAATTATTTATTTTTTGCCTGTGTAGCATCTAGTTTTGTTATTTTGTTCTACTTTGGGCAGTAAAATCTTTATATGGAGGTCATTTTTAGCCTGAGAGTAGTCCAGGGAATACCAAGGAAAAACTGAATGCTTCAACAATAGCTCTCAGGACAGGAAGGCATTTTGTGCTGCTTTTTTGTAGTTCGTGAGGGACTGCTGGGTAATGATTGTAACAAAATGCCTTCCCAGCAGTTTCACTGTAAAAATGATGAATGTTATGGCTTCAGTATAGGTTCTGGTAAGCCTGTTTAACAATTGTAAGCCCTCAGATCTTTACATAGTTCTTTTTTATTTTTTTATTGACACCCACCTTAGCTTGGTCAATAATTAACTATTGAGCTCCTCTGTGTATAAACTGAGGTTTAAATAGCACTCTATTACTATTGACTCTCCTGTGTCAAGCAAACTTGGCGTCATGCGCTTAAATATACTCAACTGCCTTGAAAGCTGGTGGATAAAAAGCAAAAAGCACCATGGGGGGAGGCGGGGGGGGGCAGTATTTGCATCGTGTACCCAATAAAGTGGCTGGCAAACAGCTAATTTTGAATAAACCACCAGTCTTCAACCATTTCAAGATCACATAATAACCTTTGCTTTTATTTGGTTGCAGAAGCAATCAACAACCAAAGGACTAATGCAGAGAGTTTATTAATGTTAAACTGATTTTCATGATTTATTTTTATCCTAATATCTGTTTTTGTATTTGTGAAATCAGAATCTTGGATTTCAAACAAAGTTTTTTTTTTTTTTTTTACTTGGAATGCCTGAAACCTTGTTTTTGCAAACAACTCAAACAGGTTCCCTGCAGAAGCGCCCAGCTTTTATTGGGATCCCTAATGCTTTCTTCTAGGTTCTGCCTCTCAAACTATTTTAAAAGCTTTCTTGTTGACCATCAGTTTTGTGTACAGGGACCTGTTGTGGTGTGAATCTCCTTGTTTGCTGGGATGCCAAGCTTTGTCTCTGCTTCAGAACTTCACCTTTTATTGTGGCTGAAGAAATTTTAGTTTTGGTTGCTCAGCCTTCACAGTTTCTATTTGGGAGTTGCAGTGCATGGGAGTCACTTCTTCTTAGTTACTCTGAGATTATATCTTGAGTAGCATGTTAAAGACCAGGTTGAAGGGAGTAATGTAAACTGGAAGTGCATTATAGGCTTATTTGGACCTAAAGTATGTTTGGTTTTCATTTCTACCCCTTTCCTGCTCTAAATATGACCACAGCAATGCACCTGTTTATTTCAAAGTATATTTTGTTTATAAAATGAATCAACCCAGTGATGCTTGAAATCCGCACCTGTGTGTGTTTGTTTGTGTGTGTGTGTGTGTGTGTGTGTTTACACCCTTATCTTCTGTTCATTCTCTAAAATTAATCATTAATGCTAGCCAAACTTCAGTAAGTCTAATCGGGGTCAGGTCAAAATATCACCTCCTTTGGTATTTACTGCACACTTGTGACTTTGTTTGGGCCGCGGCAAATCAATGTCTGAGTGGTTTAACCTGTTAAAGAGCCCCGAGGCATTACTTGGCTGTCCGTGTTTTTTGAAATTGCAAGTTGTAGTTGGAGTCTCGAACAGCTCTGTATTTTAATATATTTCTTTACATTGATTGACACGACTTTTGTTGCCTATTTATCCAAGTACTTTTCAACACATTGGTAATTATCAGCAACTTTGGGCATGTGTACAAAAAATAATATTTAAAAAGTTGCTAAACAGATTAAAATAACACCAAAAATGTCTGATAATATTAAATCTAATATTGCTCTTTGAAAAACTTTGCAACATACACAAGTGTTAATGCAGAGGAAAAAAGATGCTTTTAAATCTGCATCTTGAACATTTTGCATGCACAGCTGGGCACTATAATCAATTTTATACTGTGCAACTCAGTTATTGCACTCAGACAACCTCTGAAGCATTACAGGCATGCTGGTGTTGCAGGTTTTCAGTTCTGCCAGAGGCATTTTTTAGAAGAATGGGAGATCTTTGTCTCCTGGCTCTGTTTCAGATTAGCAGGTTTGCTGTGTTTATGTAATGGAAGCAGATTTTCACATGTTGAGCACTGGTAATTTGTTTCTGGACAAATGTTAAAGAGGATCAAGGTGTCACTGAGAAAAAAGACAGTGGCGTATAAAGTGTGCATGTTTTCATTTTCTTTACCCAGTAATGCCTTCAGTCTGTTTCCCTTTATTTTATTATGGAAGACCTTTTTTGTTTTGGGGGTAGTTTGCAGGATCAAATTCTAAGCATGTGATTTCCATTCATTACCGTGCAAATAGTTTTGTCTCTCCACAACCATATGCAGATTAAATATTCATTTTTAGATCCAGCTGTCTGAGTGTGGACGGTCTAAGGGAGAGCTGCATCATTCAGTATGACCACCGCTTTTGCGTGCACTCATCTTCAGGAAGATTTCTCTCACTCTTTTGCGAAAAGCCCAAAGCACCTGTGAGATCTAACAACCCTTTTACGCTTCTCTGCAGCAAGACGATTGTAAAGTAAGACATTAAATATTAAGTGGGGTGAATCTTGGCTGGCTGCAGTCTTTCCACTGGCAGACGAGGTGCAGCAGTTAAGATGTCAGACTTTCATAACCTCGCTGTACAGACAGTGTTACCAGGTTCCAGGGTATTTTATGGCTCAAGTGAGAGAAAATAACTTCCTAAACACATAGTCTATTCAACTTGAAGTTATTAAGTGAGTTTTGAAGTCTTTTATTTTAAAAAAGAAATGTCCATGGAGGGTTTAAAATAGTGGGCTTGATGTAGTAAAATAGTGCAAAGGTCTAAAACAGATGTTTGTTTTACCCTGAAACCGTAGAAACTAGAACATTAACAAAGCATGTAATCCAATGCACCAACCTTACAATAACCCCCCCACGCCCCAACAGAAATCATGATGCTTGTGCGTCTCCATCTCAACAAGCCGCAGCTTTCCTCAGCATGAGCAATACTGTGACTCCGCATATTTCTCTCTCCATGCTTCTGCCTGACTTTGCTACCAATTGTTTATATGGACTTAAATCATGTCCTAGCATGCGTAACCTTGACTGAGCAGTAAGCGTGCAGTTAATGAAGGTGTGTGTTTCTGCTTGTGAGAACTGGAATGAATAGTACCTGAAATAATAATTTCTTATATTTCTCAATTTTGTTTCCTTTAACAGTCCAAAAAAGATTGTCTGCTGCTTATTGTCGTCTCCTTTCCCAGACCATTGGGATTTTTCCCTACAAATCAGCAGACATTCTGAATCTTTAATTAGACTGTACAACACATTTTCTTGATTAGTAATAACTAATCTTACTCTGAGGTCTGCATAATAAATTCCCTCAGCTACATAAAAAGAGGGAAACACAAGACCGTATGAGATATGTTCCAGTGTAAGAGCTTTGTGAGGTCTGGGATGACCCGTGGGTTTTTTTTTTTAATTAAAGAGGTGATTGTTTTGAAATATCATCTCTGTTTACAAAAAGGTGCCGTTAGGTTTCTGGTTCTGCATTCTTATTCTCAACTGGTCTTTTGTTAATTTCTGGAGACTCTAAGACACCTTCCCAGTGTGTGTGTTGATCTGGTGCCAGGTGTTCATCTTTCAGTCAGTTTCAGTTTATTCCCTGCTTCTTATTATAAAGCCAAAAACTTCCTTCAGGGATAGTTCATTTATATTTCAGAAGTAGAGCACCTCAAGCTGTTTCCAAATCTTCATTGAGCTTGTAAGTAGGCTGTGCACCGTGCACTGCTTTCCTCTTCAAACGAACTTTGGCAGGGGTCTGAAAATATTTACCACCGGATCACATTGTGTCGCTTATTGTAATTTTTTTCAAAACCACTCTTGGCTTTCAAAGTGCCAACATGGAAACCTGTGGGTGTCCTGCTGGCACACAGAGACGACAGCAGGTGCTCTGGGGTCCTTTTGGGGTTGGGCCTGTTTCGATTGGCCTTATTCTTGAACCTCGCAGTTGGCACGGTCAACAATTTGGACATTGTTGTTTGTGTTGGTGTTGTTTGTCCTTGTTGTTTGTGTAGGTGTGGCAGTGCACATTGTCCTGGAGGCTTCTGCACTTTGTGCTCATTCTGCAACATTTTTTTCTAGTGGTATGTACCACTGTGACATCTTTATGAATTCCATTCTGCATTGTAACAAGATAATCTGTGTTTCTGAACAAAGAGCCTCCTTGCATTGCCAGTGATTAATGTTGACACACCTCCACCCCTTTTCCTTCATTAAAGTTCTAAACTGCCAAGGAAACTGGTAAATAAACTTGACTTTTTATACTTCAGCTGTGTGAACCTTAAGAAACAAGTTATAAGATGCTAGTTATTAATCTCAGTGGGTGTTGGTAGGTGAGTCTTATTAACTTCACATCTGATTTGATGTTTACATCTGGGCATGGCCTCATATTTACTGCACATGCTAAAAACTATTACTAATCTTCCTGTCCTACAAAGGATTCGTTTCTACAATGTGGAAATATTTAATTTGACTAAATATTTTGTGTGTGTTTAGGATGTCTTAACTGGAATCTTTGTAATAGGTTAGAACACAATTAGTCATCAACTTTGTCATTGGTGCTTAAAATATGATTAAGAAAGTAAGAAAAATGTGTGTATATATGTAAATTAAACAAAAACAATCCATATAATGTTTGACAGGGATGTTAAGGTAGTAAAACAATATAATAAAGGTTTTGCTCCAACAAACATGGAAGAATACCTGAAAGTATTGCATGTAATATCAGCTCATGAAAATAAGATTGACTGATTGATTGATTGCCAAATGTGGTTAAGCGTGGTGATGTTAGACGATCATTGAATCTTTGCGTGCACTGTTGCGAAAGACTTTTCCTGTTGCTTTAGCATGGTTTTCCTGAGCCCGACAGAAATGCCTGTATTGGCAGACCAGCTCCAGTGTAGTGTAGATAAATTATGTGAGTATGTGCTTGAGTTTGAGCGGTCATTTGACTGCGTTTTGTCTGAATCGGGCTAGACCAGTCATAGCTTCTCACAGGAGCCTGATTTCATTTGAAGTGTTGTGTAGATCTATGGTTATGTTCCAGAATCTGTAGGTGTGGGAGCCTGCTTGGGTGGTGTAAATAGTTTGAATTCTTTTGCTAGCTTGGACATAACTGATTTATGTGTTGATTCTACTTCTAAAACATGGGTTACAAAGTGTCACTCTACACTATAATTTAACCTATACCTCAAATTAGTCTCCACCAGGTCATTTGGAAGAGCATTCACCCTGCTGCACAACTGTATAGAGAATAGCTACAGCAAACAACCATATTTGTGTGCAGATTGGGCTTATAGTTTGTGTTTGGCTCTCACTTCATGTGAAGGAGATAGTGGTGGGTGCCTGTTGAAAGCATGTAAACTGATGCCTGGTGGCTGTTCATTGTTCGCCTCAGGATTAGCTGCTCTGAAACAACTACATGCCACAAACTTTACTCACAAATGACTTTGCCTGTCCCAAAGTTTCACTGACCTTAACCTTTTCAGATGACTGCTAGAAGACTTTGTTATGAAGCTGTAAAAAGGGTCAAAGTTAGAGTTTAAAGAATATATTTTAGAAATTGTCAGTCATTTACTACTTTGCAAATAATTATGATGAATGGTACAGTTGTATTTTTGGGAAAGCTTAAGCCACTTTTTGCATTAGTAACTTTTTGTTTGTGGTTCCAGTGGGGCAACTGGGAGTGCGGAAAAGACCATAGATGTTTTTTTTGATAGTTGTATTGAGGGACCGGGGTATAAAACCAGAATGCAAGACATTTGACAAAATTATGAAAAGGAGTGTTGGTAGAGTTCACGCTAAACCAGAACCTGTTCAAAATTCTGTTTACGTTTGTTAAAACTGAAATAATTCATGTTCATAGTTCATAATTTGTTCATTCATTCGTAGGTCTTTAACAAGTGTTTTTCCAAAAGCTAAACATTTCTGACAACATATCATGATTTAGTTTGTAGGTTTCATCAATAGATTGAATATTAATCTAAACTCTTGGGGCTTATTTATGCATTCTCTTTGGTTCCGTTAAATCAAATAAACGGTGCTGCATGCAGGTTCTGGATAAAACTCTTCTGTTTTACATATTTTCCACTTGAAAAATGATATATTATTCAGATATTATGAGTTAAAAACATAATCCTACTTTAAAGTAATGCAAAAACACAAAAAAACTAAACGGATTAAGGCATGTAACGTGACCTACATAAATTAAACACAACACCAGTTTAGTTATTTCCACTGTACTTGCCTGTAATACTTTTAGAAAAAAAGTAACAGAATATTAGGATGCAACTTCATATTTGTACTTTTATCTGCTGCACATGCAAATTCACACCTGGACTCCCTCTTTCCGGCTTAGGGACAACAGAAACGGGCATGTAGACTTTTCATAGCAAACTGTATGAATTTTGATAGTTGGGATCATGCAATCCTATATTCTTTAAGTTTAAAGTATCATGGGAGGAATGCATTGGTAATAATATCAGTAACTGGTCCTTACAAAAACTAGTATGTATATGTGCATACCTGCTTAAAACATTCATGCCAAACATTCATAGAAGTCAGCAATAAAAATATTATAACTGTTATTTTGCATAAAGTAACTAAAGTCTCTAAGTTTTCAGCAGTTCGGAGTTTGGTCCCGAACTTTCAAAGCGCTCTCAAACGTTATCACAGTAATGTCCACATTCATTTAAACAACACTGATCACCAAATATCTTGAGTGCAGGTTTATTTTCGGGGTCCTTGCTTTCACTTTAAACCATTTAAAATCAAATACATTTACTCCTGCAACTACTAATGAAATCACCACACATGCAGTTCACATAATCGTGGCTTCTGTAGTCCAACTACTCCTGTCAGGTTTATTAGCAAGCACATTTTGTCAGGAGCATTAGGATGCTTCCTGCAAGCAATAACCGATTTATTGCAATGATGTGGTTTTTCTTCATGACTGCTGTTGTGCACGAGGCTGTAAGGTAACCAATGTGAGCCTCATAATGCAACATTCTTGAGCCATTCTCTCAGAATCAGTCAGTTAACATCAGTGTTGCATCAGTAGCATTGCAGGCAAAAAATGCATCAGTTATTGTCAAAAGACTAATATTGCTGGCTTTATCTGTGTATGTTTCTTTTCCCATGCTCCTTGTTTGTTTTTTTAGTCTCACCCACTATATGTCTTGGCTTTCACACATAGACTCCTGCAACCATTTTTGCCTAAACAACACTCACAAGTGATGTCAAGTCTGTTAAGGTAATTTAGCCCAACACTCAGTATGTTGTTTATTTAATTGTTTTGCTGTAATTGAACTGTTTATTACTGTATCTTGTTCCGAGTGCACTTTCACTAATATTGGAAATGTATTAATATTTCTTTGACTTTTGGGGAAGCATGCTGTCACAGCATTTCCGTTAGCTGACCGGAGTCACAGTAGATTGTCACAGTCATAGCATTTTTGTCAATTGTCATAATTCTCTTTAGAATGTGAAAACAAACTCGATGAAAAAGGTGAGCTAGTCATTTGCAGTCAATGTGTAGGTAAAATATGTATTTTTTAATGCTGCCTGTTAGACTTAGATATTGTAGAGCCCAAGTATGACATCTATTGTAACTTAAAAAATTTTGAAACATAAAGGCTTGAAATGTAATGGCATCAGTTCCTTTCTCTAGCTGTTTTTTTTTTTTTTTCTGTTTAGCTCTAAAACAATGCGGATACATCCAGAAATATATAATTTAAGGAAAAAGGATTTCATAGAGCCCTAAAATGTTTTCTAAAATTATGATTGCAGTTAGTTTAAATATCCATGGTTTTGTTAATATTGTGTTACCCCCAAAGTATTGCACATAAAAAAGCTGGATTATTATCAAACTGTGGATAAATTTGAGATTTGTAATTAAATAAACAAAACTTTAAATAAAAGTTAACTGCATAAATCACAAGATGACATGCAGAAAAATTTAAGTCGACTTCCTTCTGTTGAAGGATACGTTAATGAATTGCTTCGTTGCAAACAGCCCTGTAATACATAAAGTCTTAAACTGTTGAACAAATATAATTGGATTAAAAGTAATTTAATACCTTAATGATTTATTTATGTTGAACCTGAGATACTGTAAATCTGTTGTAACTAAACAAGAACTCCCTGTTAGGTTGAGATCCTAATTTTATATCTGGTGGCAAAGTTTTATAAAGATAATTGAGATTGCATAGCTGTCATGTCAAAATACTCCATGTTTTTAATCCCCAGATCATTATTTAAGCATGGATGATGCTGTTTTATCTCTATTCACTTTCACTGTGCTAACTCGCTAGAGACACAGAGACTCAAAAGACTTGTCCCCTGATCTGTGTTGCTATGGAGTCCCTGGCAGCCCTTGTGTAGGCTTGGCTGTAAACATTTTATGGTTGTTGTACATGGTTTGGTGCAGGTGCCAGCCCCCTCTCCTACTTTTTCCCCTCAGATGTTGGAATACTCTCCAAATGCAGACTAGGTGAGCTTAAGCTTGCCCTTTTAATCACGTCCTCTTAAGCGGTGTTTGTGTTAACTTCAGGCACTCCACCTTGTATAACAGTGCAGCCCACAGAGACGTTTAGTGGCTAGGTTGTACTACTGTTTTGTTTCTGCCCGACAGGATTCCACATGACAATGCTGCTAACCTGTCAAGCAAGATGCAGGGCAGAAAAGGGTCTGGCATACAGTAAACAAGCCAGGGAGAGAGGTGGTTGGAGTAGAAGAGGGGGACACAGAAAGGAGTTAAATCACTCACTCAGCCAAAAAAAGAAAGGGTGCCACGCCCCAGGTGCCAGGGTTAGTAAGAGCAAGCAGCAGGAATGTGAGGGGAGATGAATGGGGAGTTTAATTCCTGCCATTCACATGGTGAGTGCCTTCTTTTTTCACCTTTAGGCTCTATGACTTACCATATAAACATAAGAGGAGATGGTGTGGGTATACATGGCATAACTCTGTACCATGATGCAGGATTTCTTCCATATTGTAACCAGCTGTGATTTGTCTTTGAAATATGAGTGAGAGGAAAGTCAATTAGCTTAGGCAAGCTATTTAAATCAGGTATTTTAATGGTATTAGCAGGTCTCATAGCTAACCATGGGTATCTGGTTTAATAACCTGTTACGTTTTTCGCAGATGGACAGAAAATTAAAGTTTTTCTGTGGTCAGTCTTCAAAACATAAGTTTTAGACTAAAAACAAAACAAAGTAGTGTATGTGAGTCAATATCGTTCATTTTCCAGCTTACATGCTGGTATTTACTGTATTTGTTCATTTCCTCCTCTGTGAAAGAGACTGTTTGTCACATATAAATAAAAACTTGCGCTCTGTCTGCTTAAGAGGACACAAACATGCAGCAAAATGAGAGTTTTTGTTTTTTCTGCCTCCAAAAGCGTCATAGGAGCTGTGGAAACACTTTGAACAGGCCAGCCAGTGATTCGAGACCACTGCTCTGAGAGGAGAGTGCATATTTTCTGTTTGTGCGGTCAGCAATCTGTTTACTGGAAGGGCTTTTTCAACTTGGAGCACATGTTGCTGCATGTGCAGTCTCTCAGAGAGCCACAGGACAACTACATTTATATGAATTCATGTATGTTTGTGGGTGTGGCAGGAGTGGGTTTTTTTTTTTGTGCTGTTCATACATTTGTGAGATATTTGTTTTGAGAACGTAGCAAACACCCAGAACACTAAAATCCTCTGTGTATGTGTGGTGTGGAGTGAGTCCAGTCGAAGCTCCGTTTATGGGAACGAAGTCTTCCTGCTCCTCTAAAAGCAAGTTTTTAGAGACCAGAGGCATCTGACAATGAAGAGGTATGGGTTAGTTTCAGCAGGTTCCAGGTTTGTCTATTGTACGCAGCGAGTGGTAACAATGGGAGGGTTAAGTATCTGATATACACACCGAACCCTGGGATTCAGCTGCAAGTAATTAAAGCTGGCAGTTGGCAAAGAAGAGAGTCAGGCGACTGTAATGGCTGCTCTAAGTTCATACCATAATATTTGGATGATGAATCAGTCTGCTAGTAAAAGTGCTGTCATGCTGTTGACCTAAGCCTCCCCCCTCCTCTTCCTCATAACCCTGAGGCAGACACGGTGAAGGGAGAGAAATGGTTTTGTGTAACCCTGTTGTCTGTTTTGTAATGAGATCTTCTTTTTATTTGATAGGTCACATCTTTTGATTCGACCTCTTCATAACTTGTTTTATTCCACATCATCTCAGGACAGGATTTACCAGTGTTGTAAAAAGATATTCATACATGTTGGACAAGGGGCTGTTTTTTAATAAAATGTAGTTTGCATACAGTATGTACCTTGCAACAAAAATTTTTTATTAAAGATGCTACAACCCTAAAATGAATTTAAATATTTGCCGATACTGATGTTTTTACTTAAACGTTTGTGCTGTTTTTTTCCTGATGTTGTTTAAGCAAATGTAAATAAACCACATGGGCATCATCAGATATGCTGCTGCAATGTGTGCCTGTACCTTATGTCGTATTAATATTTACCAGATTGGTACTTACATTCAAAGCCCCAGATGGACTTTTAGACCTAAATTAACACTATGCTACAGAGCTGCTAAATCTGTATGCAGTGTGTTGAAATTAAGGGAGTGAGGAGCAAAACGGACTTGAGAACAAAACATAGTTAAAAAGCTGCTTCTGTCAATGGTTTAGCTCTGTGGCCTTGAACAGTTATTAATAATCCATCAGGAGCCGTTACATTGTGTGAACGACATCTCAATAAAATGCCTGTTTACCTGTTTTACCTTAACAAAACCAAGAAAATATAGTTAGGACATTTTAAACGTGCTTTATCAACCTGTAACTGTAACAGTGTTATCATGTAATTTCTAGATTCTTCTAAAGACAGCTGATATTTCTAAATCCCTTATACTCCATGGCAGACGGGGTTTAAAGTAAAAAAATAAAACAAACGTAGCCATGGCCTAAGTCAGCTGCAGCAGGCTTCTGTTGCAAACACCGCTCATATGCTTTAACTTAAAGTAATCTGCCAAACTAAAAGATTAAAATAACAAACTCTACTGTCATCTCTTATGCAATTTGAAATTACCATGTATATTTTATGAAAGAATGCTAGATCTTTTTGGCTGGCATTTTAAACGTCCATAGTAAAGTCAAAATATGACCTCCAGCACAAGGTCCTGGCGTATGGATTGACAGCATTAGCCCAGTCCGGCCCCATCTTTGATTTAAATAATAGCTGATGTAAAAATGTCAAAAAGTTACCACTGTAGCTCTGCTATTTTCTAATCTGCCAGTTTGTTTTGATCAGGTGTTTTGTTAGGGTTTTATTTTGTTGCTTTCTTTTTGTCTGTTAAAAATCTTAATCAGTCATTCAACATTCAGTACCCTTATCATATTTCTCCCTATTTACAATCATGTGGAACAAAGTAATACAAAAAATTATTTGATAATTACCAGCATGAATCATAAGCCTCCAGAAAATGCACCAGTATTTCATATTAAATAGGAAATATGTATGCAGCAACATATATATTATGTAATGTACACAGCCACAGGGGCTTTATACACTGCTCAAAAAATAAAGGGAACACTCAAATAACATATCGTAGATCTGAATGAATGTAATATTCTCATTGAATACTGTGTTCTGTACAAAGTTGAATAGGCTGACAACAAAATCACTCAAAAATCATCAACGGAAATCAAGTTTATTAACCAATGGAGGCCTGGATTTGGAGTCACACACAAAATTAAAGTGGAAAAACACACTACAGGCTGATCCAACTTTGATGTAATGTCCTTAAAACAAGTCAAAATGAGGCTCAGTATTGTGTGTGACCTCCATATGCCTGTATGACCTCCCTACAACGCCTGGACATGCTCCTGATGAGACAGTGGATGGTCTCCTGAGGGATCTCCTCCCAGACCTGGACTAAAGCATCTGCCAACTCCTGGACAGTCTGTGGTGCAACGTGGCGTTGGTGCGGCCCTCCAAAAAAATGTCACCCCACGCCATTACTGACCCACTGCCAAACCGGTCATGCTGAAGGATGTTGCAGGCAGCAGATTGCTCTCCACGGTGTCTCCAGACTCTGTCACGTCTGTCACATGTGCTCAGTGTGAACCTGCTTTCATCTGTGAAGAGCACAGGACACCAGTGGCGAATTTGCCAATCCTGGTGTTCTCTGTCAAATGCCAAGCGTCCTGCACGGTGTTGGGCTGTGAGCAAAACTCCCATGTGTGGACGTCGGGCCCTCATAGCATCCTCATGGAGTCGGTTTCTAACCGTTGATTCAAATTAAAAGAACCTCACTGTAACAAATTTCTGTAAAAACGACATCATGATTTTACAGTAAGCTGGCTGTGTTTTGAAAATACAGCTTTTTGCTGTGAACAGAGATGTGGATGGAAAGAATATGAGATTTAATTGGACCGCTGGATCACGTGCAAAGCTGTACTGTAAATTTTAAACGTACAGTTGCATTGTGGGATATTAACCGACCGGCAGGAGGCGACTTTTCGCGGGCGAGAAAGCGGGGCCAAAAGGGACTTTCACCGGGTAAGTACCTTTTTAATCAAACATTTTCATTGCATTTTGTGTCTATTAGAGGACAAAAACTTATTTTATATGGTTATATTGAGCTAGCTTCTCTCGCGCGTCTATCAGTTTGTCTGCTAAAGCTAACTTCGGTTATTTCTAAGCTAGCTTCATGTGCAACACAAGTGCTTTTTGGTTCCGTTTTAACGTTTGTTTTTCATCCAGAATTGCCGGTGGTTACATTATTAGTTAACAATAATATTGGGAGTGACTTCGGGGTAAATCCTTTATTTTTTTCTGATATGTCCGGTGGCAGCCTTAAACTGGCATGTTCTGATCCCAACTTTGGCATACTGTGTCTCAAGCGACTTTACAGTAGTTTGTAAGTGAGCATAATCCAGACAGTTGTGTGTTAATCGCTGTTTTGTCCGGTTAAACTGTAATTGTTCTTCCCAAAAATAATTAGCATTTTAGTATTTTATAATTGCGGACCAGACATCCTGTCACTGCGATCACACTCAATCAATGTAGTTGCCATACGCAACTCCACCAATGAAAAACAATTGTACTTTGCTGTACTTAACAAATGCATTTAATCATAAAGTTTATTCTGCTGTGCACCCATCCTACACTTAAAACTGTTGTCAGAGTAAGCGCATCTCACTCCGATGATTTGATGTCAGAGTTTAGGCTGCCTCTCACTGAAGTGATACTGAGCTGTTGCTTAAATTAAAAAAAAATGTTTCGTTTTCTTGTAGTGTTCTTACATTCAGTAATGGGTTACTGCTACATTATTGGATTTTAAGTTGCGCGACACAAAGATATAGGTTCTCCGTTATAATAGTACAATTAGCAGATTAATTATTATTATTTTGTTCTTGTTTATATGACAACTAACATTTAGCTGTGAAAAAAAAAAACCAATAGATTCGCGCCCTTTTTTCCCTCCCGCCTTTCAGGCACGGTACTTCCACTGTGATTTTTTTTAATTTTTTATTACACTTTACTGGCAGCTTGAATGAGCGCTCACATATATTATTAAAAAAAAAATCCCTACTATTCACAGTTAGTTTTTTTGTTTGTTTGTGGTGGTTGTAGACAATCCTGATCATTTTTACTGCTGAACGGTTCGAGTCTGCACTCTGGACTAAAGTAACTTGTATAAGTTCAGGATCAAGATGATTTCCTGTCAGTTTTGCCCACATAAAACTGAAACTCTTTTTGCCTATGTGAGGCACATGACATTTCACAGGAATTTGCCAAATGTCATTTTTCGATGTGGAATGACGAACTGCAGCATGGTGTTCAAGAACTTCAATGCTTTCAAATCACACACATACCGATATCATAAGCAGCAACTTGCAGCTATGGCTCCAATCTACACCAATGATTTAACCTGTCATGTTGAATATTGCACTGTGCATTGTGATGACCTAATCAGCTTTCTTTCACATTTAAAAACTAATTTGAAGGAAGGTAAAGGTGTAACTTGTCCATTTAAAAAGTGCAAAATAACTTTTACTATTTTGTCTACATTCACATCACATGTTTTTGTTGTGGGTAATCGTATGTTGTGACTTCACTTTTACAGAGGTGTGCTACAGCTGCAGATCTTGAAGGAACACACAACCTGCCGCCAAGTCCATGACTCATTGCCCTTGGTAAGTACAACATATATTGTACAATGTATTGTTCAGTGTGTCTCACTGTATCTCCTATCCCTCTGTCTATAGACAAATGGATGTCAGATACATTGGGACTCTGTCATCTTGCTGTGTGTGTCATCCCTATTTAAAAACTGAAGATGCAGTGAGATGATGTGGAGGAAACAGTATATGGACAGAGACAGGATGTATCTGAGGGTTGGCAGATACATCCCTTCAGAGGGTGGGGGATAGACAGGGATGTATCTGCCTCCCTTCTGTCTCTGTCTATAGAAATGTCCTTCTATAGACAGTGGAACACTCCACATCATCTCACTGTATCTGTGTCAATAGGCAGAGGGATGGCAGACCTGCTGTTTCTATAATCCCTGTCTGTAGAATTATAAATTGTCTGAATTGAATTAAATTTACTCACCTAGAAACACAGAAACCAAGAAAATTGTGAAAACAAAGAACCTGAACATCAAATTAAAATAATATCTGTTAATATTGTTTTTTTGTTTTGTTTTTTTCTAGGAGACGGCTTTACTTTTGACCAATGGATGATAAGCATTGAGGGTGAAATTGTTTCTGAGGGGACTCAGCCTACCTTCCTGGCTGGTCTTGCAGCACTTTTTGCTACCTTCTATGTATTTAACCTTGAGTATCCAGAGGAGGCGACATGCACACTGGAGTTTATTCAAAGGTGAGAACTAATTCACTAATGCTTTTGCTAAACGTATTTTGTAGTTTAGAAGCGTCTAATTTAAAAATGCAATATGCACCTTAAAATAAAGAAACAGGTAGTTTGAACGTTTTCTCCGGGTACTCTGGTTTCCTTCCACAATGCAAAAACATGACTGTTAAGTTAATTGGTCTCTCTAAATTGCTCTTAGGTCTGAATGGGTGTGTGCATGGTTGTTTGTCTTGTGTCTCTGTGTTGACCTGCGATAAACTGGTGAGCTGTCCAGGGTGTACCCTGCCTGCCTCTTGCCCGTAGGGCACCAGCTCCCTGTACAAAAGAAGCGGGTGTAGAAAATTGATGGATGGATGGTAGTTTGAACTCTGAGCTATGTCTCTCGTCTGTTTTTAGGCGGGTTTTTAGGCCTCAACCCTGAAAGAGACAGACGGCAGTGAACCCACGTCTCCACTCTCCTCTGCCAAATCATGGACTACCAGTGGAACTTTTAAAATGGTAAGATTACACATTTACCCAAAATCTGTTCTCTCTGTTATGTGCTCTTAGTTTTTTTCTCTATTCTACCAGCTTCAGGAGCACAACCACTGTTTTAGACTCTGTTTAGGGAGAGTCTAAAACAGTGGTGAGGAACAGTAAAATCTCTGTCTCTCTCTCCCTGTGACATAAGTGCGGTTAAATCTGCTGTACATTTCATGCGTTGAATAAAATGTTTTCTTTTCTTTATCCTCTAGCAACCCTTTGATGAATTACTTGGATCAGCAGCAGGACCTGGATCAGTCTACCTTATTTTCAGAGGTGTGTTCAGGACTCATTACTTGTTCTCGTTGGTTTTGTTTGGCTGTTCACAACGTTTTAAACTGGCTGACATTTTAAAGATGTACCAGCATGGTTCTTATGCAGTGTGTATGTGATTTAAATATTTTACAGTTCTGGATTAGTTTGATGAAAACAACAGAGTATTGAAATTGCTTATATTCCTAAACTTTATTCCCTGTTGCACTGTCCATTATTTTTCCATCCATCCATCCGGTCTGGAAATTTTACATTACAAGCTTGTAAAGCTTTGTTCTTATGCCTTTGGTTGACCAGCTGTTTTTTTTGTGTGTAACTTTTAACCTTTGGCACTTCTACTTTTCTGGTTATTTAACAGCTTGTGTGCATTATGTTATAACCATGGGAGTTATGCATTTAAAACGGTGTATGAATATATATTTTTCAGTCAATTCTTGAGTATTTTTACATTCAGGTTGCAATACCTTTTGACATTTATGTCAAAAGCAAATGTTGCTGTTCTTTAAAAATGTAATATTTTGTTGTACTGCTGTGTGTCGGTTTTAAACATTAACACTGAAATAAAGTATGTTTAAAATGTATTGGTTTTTTTTTCCTTGAAATAACAATTGTTGACATTTATTGTGAGTTTAAATTGAGTTGAATTTTGATATTTCAATTTTAACAGCTAGCAATAGCCAGTCAGTTCAATTACTGTTGAAATTACAATTTAGGAAGTGTTCTTAGGCTACTGTAAAATAAAACAATAATAATAATAATTCTGTTACAGAATTACAGTAAAACTGTAATAAAATCACAGTAAAATGATAATATAATTACAGTAAAATTGTGATAAAATTACAGTAAAATTTTAATAAAATTACGGTAAGATTGTAATAAAATTACAGTAAAATTGTAATAAAATTACCGTATTTTCCGCACTATAAGGCGCACTTAAAAACCATTAATTTTCTCAAAAAATGACAGTGCGCCTTGTAATCCGGAGCGCCTTATATATGGATCAATTGGTTAATTGGTTGATCCATACTGGTTGTACACGGCGCTCTGTCAAAATGTTTCAGTACGACTGGTAAACTACAAAGCCGCACCGCTTGCAGCATTACGGCTATCGTAGTCAGGGGTGTCGCCGAAGTAATAGCGGTAAACACCTGTACTGTGCTTACTCCTAGTCCAACACCACTTGTGTGTGTATAACGACCCCAAAATTGCACCTTTCAAGAGACACACTTACGATGCTGAGTTCAAACTCAAGGCTGTCAGCTACGCAGTCGAACATGGGAATAGAGCAGCAGCGAGAGAATTCAACAGTTAACGCTACTATATTGTGAATGTACTAACGTTTGATTTAGTGCATCAAACTGTTTCTTTTACGTGTTTACTGAATCAGGGAAAAGTTCCCTTTCACGTTTTAACTAACATTTGATTTCAACTTCAACTTCATAGACTCCAATGCATTCCTAACGTGTGGTTGGCTCTATTCAATAGAATTCTATGTAGAGGAGACCTTACCATGAGAGTGAATGGAGTTATCAGAACGCTGGTTTGTAGTGTATTAATAAAGTTTGACTGACTTATCTGACTGTTTTGTTGACATTCTCTTTAGCACAGCTCCATCTAGTGGATGCATAACGCAACCCCAGTCAAACGTTTGACTGCAGTAGCTTCTATTCTATGCGCCTTATAATCCGGTGCGCCCTATATATGAAAAAAGTTCTAAAATAGGCCATTCATTGAAGGTGCGCCTTATAGTGCAGAAAATACGGTACATTAAAATTGTAATAAAATTACAGCCATTTACTGTAAAGATCACAGTAAAGTACTGGCAACCCTGCTGCCAGTACTTTACTGTAAATTTTACAGTGCTGCTGGAGGTCATTTTCCAGGGCTCTGGCAGAGCTCCTCCTGTTCCTCCTTCCACAAAGGCGGAGGTAGTGGTCCTGCTGCTGGGTTGTTGACCTCCTACAGCTTCCTCCACGTCTCCTGGTGTTCTGGCCTGTCTCCTGGTAGCGCCTCCAGGCTCTGGACACTACGCTGACAGACACAGCAAACCTTCTTGCCACAGCTCGCATTGATGTGCCATCCTGGATGAGCTGCACTACCTGAGCCACTTGTGTGGGTTGTAGAGTCCGTCTCATGCTACCACAAGTGTGAAAGCACCACCAACATTCAAAAGTGACCAAAACATCAGCCAGAAAGCATTGGTACTGAGAAGTGGTCTGTGGTCCCCACCTGCAGAACCACTCCTTTATTGAGTGTGTCTTGCTAATCGCCAAAGATTTCCCCCTGTTTATTCCATTTGAACAACAGGATGTGAAACTGATTGTCAATCAGTGTTGCTTCCTAAGTGGACAGTTTGATTTCACAGAAGTTTGATTTACTTGGAGTTATATTGTGTTGTTTAAGTGTTCCCTTTATTTTTTGAGCAGTGTATATTCTCCTTAAACGCCATAAGTGATGTAATTAAGAAAAAGAAAAACCCAGGGGTGTGTCAGTAGTGAGACAAAAAGAAGCTACCCTTCCTGTCATCTCTGGGGCCTTAAGGCAGTGTCAGTCTGCAGATCTATAACACACCCACCTCTAACTGCACCGTTGGCGGTTTGTCAAGATGGAGGCAATGCAGATATCATGCTTTGAAATGCAACGGGAATGGGTGAAAGACGAGATAATATCTCTGGTTCTTCTCTACTGGCTTTGATGCCCTTTTTTGGAAAAAATCTATTAGTCACATTGAAGCATAATATAAAAAATGAATTTATGCTGCATTTAGTGTTTTTTTTAAAGCTATATTTTAAACCTATTTTAGTTTTTTCAGCCTGCATGGCATTTTACTTAATGTTGTATAAATGACTTGTGCTGTTGTGCATGTATGTAGATTGTTGCAAAGTTTAAAAATGATGCAAATGTGGAAATCCGTTTGACATGTGAACTGATGATAAAGCGTTCTAACAGCTTTTATGGCCACTATTTCGTTGTTGTTTTATCAGATGCAACCAGGTCATAAGTTGTTCCTACAATTTCATATTAGTGAGGCTGCACAGTCGCTTCAATGTTATTGTATGACAAAAGACAGACAAAAGAATGATTTAAAGCATCCCTCATGTCTCATGTAATCTTGGTGTTTCCCGTTAGCTACCAGGCTGATTCACTGGGATCTCGATCCTTCACTCAGCATTCCACAAAAAAAGTCCTATTAGTACGTCACTGTTTTATTACTTTTATTGGTCCCCCTACTCTCACAGCAGAGTCAGTGTATGACATTCTTGCCAGTGAGCTGCAGTTGCCTCCCACCACTCAGCAGAGTCAAGAAGTCATGAGTCAAAAGGCAAGCCCTCTCATTTCAGCTCCTCTAGCATCAGGTAGGATCCCGCTTCTCCTTTCCTTATTTCTCCTCCCCGAGCAGAACTGATCTTGCCCCACCCAAAAAAAAAAAAAAAACACTACTCGTCTAGCAGTCTGTACCTGTAGGTGAACACAAATACCTGCATGCAAGAGGAAAGCCTTTCAAACAAGCAGCCTGCTGCTCTTTGATTTTCCACATGTGAGAAAAAAAAAAAAAACCAGGCTGAAGAAGGAAGTTATTGTCATTGGAATCAGGTCAGCTGAACATGCCTGCTTGCCTGTACCTGCTTGTTGGGATTTCATTTGAGTTTGTGGTTGCATGCTGCAGGGCAAACAGATCTAATGTGCAGCATGTTCAGCACATAGACCGTAATTATCATCTTTATTATTAATGCGTTAAAGATAAAATTTGGGTGTTGCTGAACATTATGATAAAATTGGAGGTATTGTGAAAGATGTTTTTGCCTAAAAGGTTTTGCTAAAGTGGCTTTAGTGGAAGTGGAGTTGTTGTCTTACAGAGGAAAATCTTATTAGCGGGTAAATATAGAAGTCCAGAAACAAGATCTTGGGTTAATTAGCTTTTCCACTGCTCCGCACGACGACAAAAGGCTCCGTTTTAATTAAATAATCATAATCATGTTTGCAGCTTCGGTGGGTAGAGAAGGGACAGGCACTTTGTTTTTGCATGTTCTTGGGTTGATGGATGTGTGAGGATTAAACAGAAATGAGAATGCTCAGGTTCAAAGTATTGATAGGAATCAGGAAAGCATGCAATGTATTGACATTTTGAACACTTTTGTTTTTTTTACATCTTGTATAATGTGGTATTATTCTCTAGAAATTTAAAACTTGTCTGGTGTCACATTGGTAAATATTCAGAGAAAAACTAAACAATAAATTAGAGTAGTGCAACCACATCATTTTAAGGCCTTTAATCAGCAAATGTTTGGTTATGTCTTTAAAACTGAGTATCTTCTGGCATGCTATGAATCCTAGCTTTCCATTTGGCCCCTTCTGCTTGTAGTGCATAAAGATGAAACAAACTGATTTTTTGCAATGTATACTAAGATTAATAAAGTATTTTCGAATTGAATTGAAGTGCTGCAGTCATTATAGCAGTCATTCAATGAATCTCTTAGTATTTGTTATAAGTTTGTAGGTTTCAGTTATGTTTTTAATAGATTTCTAGCATTGCTCAGACCGACATTACCGTGTTTGCGTTTGGTCTTTTTTCCCCTTCTCCAATTTTGTAATCTGCAAATTTTTGAAACACCAGAAAATCCAGATTTTCAGCAGCAGCTTAACCCCTTTGTGCTCCAGTCATTATCTAAAAGTGCAGCCTTTGGGGGAGGTGAGGGGATTGTTGCATCATACTGTGAATTTCTTTCTTTTAATTTGAATCAATGTTTGCTGTTCAGCTTTTATTGCTGATTTGCTGTCTCACATCCATATTCTAAGACGTTCCCTCTGAAGCAGGGAGTGTCTGCATATAAAATGGTCTGCAGTTTTCTGCTTCGTAGGTCAGAAGCTTGTTTTTTCTCAGTGGCTTCTTCAAACCAAAGAAGAGAGAAAAAAAAAAATAGCTTGTTGCTAAAAAAAAGAAAAGCTCCAATAAGTAAAATGCCACATATTGTTTGGGCAGAACAAAATGCTAAAATTGATTAGACCTACATAAAGTAATTACATTTTTACTTGTGTAGTCTGATAAAAGTACAAATAAGCTGCATTTTCCGCTTTTATTTTATTTGTAGCTTCTTCTGAGCATCATGCAGCGTTCACAACAGAATTTACACATGCTGCATAATTAGCACCATAGTAAGAATGGGTAGTGTTATCTTAAAGAAAAAAATGCATTAAAAAAAGCAAAAACTTGAAAAAACATCAACTTTCACTGCTTACATGTGACTGCTACCTAACATTAATTCAGCCTGTATTTACTGTCTAATTATTTACACTTTAGATGCCTTGTCCTCTTCTCTGACCACGGAAGGGCCTCGCAGTGCTTTTTCCATCTCTTCCAGCAGCACCATGCATTCCAGCACTTTGTCCAGTGACCTGAACACAGCTCACAGCAGAAATGTTGATCCCGAGGATAGCAGGAGTAGCCGAGTGGTACCGGAGATCGTCGGAGCAGAGGCTGGTAGTGGGAAGAGCAGCAACGGTGAGCTAGCCGGAGGACGCGGTGCAGCCTCTCAGGACAGCCAGCCACACCATCAGCTGACGCCGTCCAAGCGTCGCACCATCCTCAACATCTCCCCGCCTCCACAAGACCTGTTCGACGACAGCCATATGTCCTGCCAGGATGCGCCGGCGTCCTTGGACTCCGAGCAGAGTAACAGCATCTGGATGGAAGACTCCATGTCCAACTTCAGCATCATGAGCACTTCTTCTTACAATGACAACACAGAGGTGCCACGAAAGGCCCGCAAGCGCACACCTCGACAGAAACCAGGACCTAAGGCAGTGCGTGCAGAGAAAGCCAGCATGGATGTCTTCGATGCGGATAGCGCCAAAGCCCCACACTTTGTCCTGTCTCAGCTCGGCTCCGAGAACAAGGCCTCAACTAAAGGAAGGTTAGTAGTTAGTTCACAATCACAGACATTGAGCTGATGTGTTATAATTAAAAAATCCACCTCAATCCCCTCTATATCTCATGATGCTGTCAAAATGAGGTGCCTAGTAAACATATTTATACTCCTTTCCATGTTTGCTGTTACAGCTACAAACATCATTGTATTTCATTTGGCTGTTAGACACAAAGTAGTTTACATTTTGAAGTGGAGAGAAAGTTAGAATGGTTGTATGCGCATGTAGTCAGCCCACTGCACTCTGATACTGCTAAAAAAAGCCTGTACAACCAATTCCTTTCTAAAAGCACTTGATTAGTAAATAAGCAGAAATCTGGCTTTTATGGAATAGTTGGAAGTAAGCCATAAGAAGTCTATTACAAGCCAGAAACTATGTAGAAGACAATGAATACGTGAACAAAGGTGCTCTGGTCAGATGAGACTAACATTTTGGGCTACATGCAAAATGTAACATGTGTCGAAAAGCTACACCCTGAACACGCCATCCCCCGTAGTAAAACAAGGACTCATACAGGGATGGATGGAGATCAATATAGTGCAATACTGGAAGAAAACCTGTTAGAAGCAATGACCCTACATATACAGCCAGAGCTGCAATGGCATTATTTTGGTCTAAGCATTTTCATGTCTGTGAATGAATTCGGATTTAAATCCAAGTAGGAATCTGGGCCAAGACTTACAAATTGATGTCACGGAAGCTTCATCCAATTGGAGTGATTTTGAGCCGTTTCGCAAAGAAGAATAGGCAAAACCTTAAGTTTTTAGATTTTCCAAGCTGGCAGAGACACATCCCAAACTATTTGCAGTTATATCTGTGGATAGAAGTTGTTGTAATTTTTATTAGACCAGTTTTCTCCCACTTCTTTGGTATTCTCCACTCTGTCTTGGCCTATCACCTAAAGTCTTAGTCAAATACGTTGAACTTTGTCGGGTATGAATCTTTTTGCCTCGCACGGTACTGGTACTGGTATGGCAAGATAAAGGCTCTCAAGTGTTTCTTTTATTTGACTGTTTTCGTATAAGTCTTTCAATCTCATTCAACATTCATATGAACTGTGACTGCAGGTATTATTGGGAAACGACATACTGACACTCACCAGCAGATGGAAATCTTTAACAAACTTCTTTGGCTCCAAATTTCCCACCACAGTTTGACTGCAATAGAGCGGGTAGATCAGAGGGGAGGGAGGGGCAGGATACTGAAGTACAAACAATGGTCAGCCACAGTGAATCATAGTGCCTCTCTCAAAGACCTAGGATAAGCAGAGCAGATTAAATAAACAGATAACTCTGAACATTTTAAGAGCTGAGGTTAGAATATGCTTGGCTGATGGAGAGCCTCTTAAATCTGCATTGCTCAGAGCACCATGGCAACTTCAGAGTGTTTCCACTGTTGCAGGAAGGAGACTACAACCCCTGACAGATATGTGTATGTCTTTGTAGACACATAGATATTTTATTTTAAGAAGAGTCAATTTGTATCTTGCCTTTTGTATGTTCTGAACGCTGTCGGAGATGCCTGGTAGGTTACATGTACAGTATAAGACAAAGAAAATTTTGAGAGGGTAACTGATCTGTCAAACTGTGCTTTTTTCTTTTGTTGCAGTTCTGATGATCCTCAGACAACTAATCAGAAGGGAGGGACGCTTACGATGCAGTTCCCATCGAAGTGTGAGGGGAAGGAGCTTAAAATCCTTGTCCAGCCTGAGACTCAGCACCGGGCTCGCTACCTAACCGAAGGAAGCAGAGGCTCAGTGAAGGATCGGACCCAGCAAGGCTTTCCTACTGTAAAGGTACCTATAGCAACCATGTCGCTGTGTTTTTGTAATATTTTTATAGTGTAGGCTGTTTGGCCACAAGCTTTAATATGTATCAGTTAGAATTTTTCTTCTTTCACACCCTTTGTGGAAAAGTCAAGTTAATAGGTCTCATTGCAGAGATGTTAACTTGACCCAGATAGTGTGTGTTTCCTCATATTCTCAGTATTGTGGGATTAATAACAGGTCACTGTAAAACTGCTGTGGCCATTCAGGGTCAGCATTAGTGAAGAACCTGATTGTTTACAGACACCAGTTAATTGCATCAGGTTAGAGGTGTAGTATAAAGGGAGCCTGCAAAATGTTAGATTAGAGACAGTGATACTGATACTGATGGAGACAACACTTTGTCCTGTCTAATCTAAATAGATGAAATCTCATGAGGTGTTCTGCCTGTTTTAACGTTTAAAAACATCCATCAAGTCCAGGTGTAAAACACTGGGCTACGATTAGTCTCGATTAGTCTCTCATGAGCCTATCTCTTTTAAAAGAGA
Organism: Girardinichthys multiradiatus; assembly: GCF_021462225.1. Taxonomy (NCBI): domain Eukaryota; kingdom Metazoa; phylum Chordata; class Actinopteri; order Cyprinodontiformes; family Goodeidae; genus Girardinichthys; species Girardinichthys multiradiatus. The sequence goes on from NC_061797.1 coordinate 27,531,811, forward strand.
TAGGTGTTTAAAGGCAAGGCAATTTCCTAGTTCTATCTCTTTTTAGGCTCATGAGAGACTAATCGTGAGCCTAAAAAGAGATAGAACTAGGAAATTGCCTTGCCTTTAAACACCTATTTTGCCACTTCAGTGATCATGCCATCTCCTCAATGCATATGGAAGCTGGATCAATCTGGTGGGTTTGTTACTGGCTTTATTGTACCATGAAAGGTCACAATAATCCAGTTTAAACTAGACAGTTACAAGCAGAAGATAAAAGACAGAATAAAGCTTTTAATAGGCTGACATATGAGCTCCTTTACAAGGGCGTCCAACTTTAGGGTCTCTTAGTTTGCCTTGCAAAATGGTTCATACACCCTTGACCTGTTCTCTGTTTTGTCATCTTAGAACTGTAAAGTTTATTGTATTTTATGGAGACTTTATGAGTGAGAAAGCAAAGAAATCAAAAATTGTGAAGAGGAAGGAAAAAGATGTATGGCTTTTTAATGTTATTACTAAAGAAAATCTGAAAGGTGTGCTTTGCATTTGTATTCTACCCCTCTGAAAGGAGAAGAGTGGCAAGAAGATAGTCATTGAAATAAAGCCATAAGGTTTTTTTTTTATAAGCTATGGTGGAAACAGCAAATATGTGAGAAAAAATGCAATTTTAAACTTTTTAGGGGGAAAACCATTTAGCCAGAGCTACAATGGAATGGTTCACATCAAAGCATATCTATGCATTAAAAGGGCCCCGTGAATATTACAAATCTGTAGAAAGAGTTAAAATCAGTGTTCAACCTATCATGCAGTCTGACTGAAGAACTGAAGAGCACAGAAAATATATCTGTGTTAATTTAACCCAGAAAATAGAAAAACAAAATTTAATCAAATGCTCCATTTGTCCTTCACAGCTAGAGGGTGTGAGCGAGCCAGTGATTCTCCAGGTGTTTGTTGGCAATGACGCCGGGCGCGTGAAGCCTCACGGATTTTACCAAGCTTGCAAAGTTACCGGTCGCAACACCACTGCATGCAAGGAGGTTGATATTGATGGCACAACTGTGATTGAAGTGTCCCTTGACCCAAGCACCAGCATGACACTGGCGTATGTAGCAGTTTAGCTATTAATTAGCAATTTAGTTGTTTTAATGGTAAATATTGCTGTAAACCTTATGTCTTGTAGTTTATTACATCAGAAAGTTCCCTTTTCTGAAACAAATTTTTTATGTCTTTAACTGTACCTCTGTGATAAGTCAGTAAATCTGTTTCATAATGGATACACGTGAACTATCCACTGCATAAACACTTCGTTTATTCCCTTGGGAAGAAGAATAATCTATAGTGACATCATGAGGTATTAAGTCTTTTAAAGAGCTGCTAATGTTATAAATACTTTAATACTGGTATTGACTTTGGAAGTTGAAACAAGTCCAAGCAAAGCTAAGTTCACATATTCTCTGTGTTTAGAGTCGACTGTGTTGGGATCTTAAAGCTCCGTAATGCTGACGTCGAGGGTCGTATCGGTGTGGCCGGGTCAAAGAAGAAGAGCACACGCGCTCGCTTGGTGTTTCGGGTCAACATCCTCCGCTCAGATGGATCAGTGCTCACTCTGCAGACTCCCTCATCTCCAATCTTGTGCAGTGAGTTGATTTTCCTGTTTGTCCTTGTGTATATGCTGAGTTATAAACTCAAACTAAGGTAATACATCATTTGAAAATTTGTAAATTAGGGGATATTGTGAGATGCGTACAAACAAATCAGTCCAGCCCTGCAAGAATCAAACTTCTTGAATAGGAGAAAAAGAATAGGTTGAACTAAAACCTACTTGGTTAATAATTGCCATTGAATCTTTTTAGATCCTGTTTGTTAATTTTAATATACCCAGAGGTCAGCAGACTGTTCGCTTTTGATGTTAGCATTTGCAGACAATGCATGGCTATCCTATTAGATTGTGTTCTTTAATAAATGCCTGCAATATGAGCGCGTGGTCGGTTTTCACAAATAGGAAAAACTCTTAGGGCCATGTGTGGATTTGAGACAACTGCTTTGAGGTTAGCAGGGAAGAAAAAGAGGTACTGACCTAAACAATAGAGGTGTGGAAGTCTGTTGTTGATGCCAGAGCTTGCATGCAATCTAAGGAAATGTCTTTCCACAAAACAAGAAAAGAACTAGTAATCCCCCCTGGTTTTTGATTGTATGTTTGTGCGTGTGTGTACATGTTCATAGTGCACAGGAGAGAGATGTGTTTAAAAGTCGTCCTGCCAGCAACAAATAATTACCTTAGGAAAAAAGAGACAATTAAAGAGGTAACAAGCAACTTTCTAATTATATGTATATTTTTTTGTTATAAGATCTAAGAATTCACAAGTTTATTAAAAGCAAAAAATGTGCTCTGATATTCATCTTATCCTAAAGTTTATGTTGTTGTTCAAGCTTTTATTTTTATTTTTTCACATGTTATGTCCTGGGAGCTCAGTCAGATCACATAGCTGGGTAGGTCTGTTTGCATTGTGGTGTCAGAGCAGGTTTGTTTTATAAAGAGGGCATTTTCCCCCTTGTTGCATAACTGACTTTGTTGAATTAAAAGGACGATAAGCAGCCTTGAGTACAGGCAGCAAACCAGCACAGCCACCCCCAGATCCACAGCATCTCTTATCTGACCTCTGCAGAACAAAGGATCCACAAGCTAATAAAAAAAAACAACCAATATCTCCAAGTGATTTGTGAAGAATCTTGGCTTCACCTCCTCTTATAATTACATTTATACAGTTAAATAAAATAAAAAGTATATATTTAGTAAAATCGATACATTCAGAATTCTTTCATCTGTGAAAAAATCATAATCTTTTTGATAGGTTTTTCTGTGTATAAAGCACAACTTGAGTGATCAAATGATTAAAGTTCACAAAAAATATTACAATGCATAATAAAGTTGTAGTTTTAAACAATCACGCCTAACTACAAAAAAATATTTAATAGAGTTTCTGTGAACACCCTTGCATTTTACTGGAAACACAAGGGTGCAAGGTCCAAATCCCCTGCTGACAAAGTTCTGGCTGCCACTGATGTAGCTTTTAATCCACAGTATGCTTTCAGGCAGTCATTAAAGTTGTGGCTTAAGAGTTTATAACTAGCAAAAAACCTGATCCTACCCATTTTTGCTTATTTTCCTTATAAAAAAACAAAAACAAAAAAAATCAATCAAAAGTGATGCAAATCTCTATTTTGAAAAGGTGAAAATTTGCTTAAAAAGTCAAATTGATTTGCAACCCCTCCCCCACAGGTTTCTCATTGCTGTGTTAGAGGTGAGAGGGCTTTATTAGAGAAGCAAAAATCAATGATCAGTCAGTGATGTGTGCATCATCTCTGTTTACAGCCCAGCCTGCAGGGCTACCAGAAATACTGAAGAAGTCACTGCACACTGGTTTGGTAAGGGGCGGAGAGGAGGTTTTTATTATTGGCAAGAACTTTCTGAAAGACACTAAAGTCATATTTCAAGAAAATGTTTCAGGTGAGAAAAAAACAATCTTTCAGACATTTTTGGGGTGGTCAGATTCAATTCAGTTTCAATGAGATGTAACAGCCAGTGAAAACATCTCTGTTCCAGATGAGAAATCGTGGAAGTCCGAGGCTGAAATTGATATGGAGCTGTTTCACCAGGTAAATAGTTCCTCTTATTGTTCTGTCGTATTTCTGATTGGTTAAACATAATTAGAAATGAAAAAAAACTGGACAGATAAGCTTCAGCTGAGTGTTGTATAGCGCTTTCAGATATAATCATCTTAAATGGCTTGTGGTTCAAAGGTGTAAGTAGTTTCATTGTGTTCTGACCTAATTACTTTCAGTCTCAGACACTCTGCTGAGTGTGTCTTAACAAGCAGGATTAAACCTTTGCCCTTGTAAATGAAAAGATACTGAAACTTCAACTGCAGCTCTGTGAATTGGAAGTGCATTTTATGACAGAATACAGAGTAAGCAAACAAAGTCCAGGACAGGTTCCTACAATGAATGCAGCCACATAATTCAGCAAGAATAATAATGTTTCTTTTTCATTCCTCATAAACTAACTGTTCTATCTTAAAGCTGCTTTCAGATTAATTTCTCTAGGTTTTCTGTTCGATTGATTTTTGTTATTGTATTTTTGTGACTGATTTTATTTTGTATTTATTTTGTGTCTTTACCCCCCCCCCAAAGAATCACCTGATCGTGAAGGTACCCCCATATCCAAACCCGGCCATCACCTCTCCCGTCTGTGTGGGAATCTATGTGGTGACAAACGCTGGCAGGTCCCATGATGTCCAGCCATTCACCTACACTCCAGATCCAGGTTTGCTTGAGTACATTTTTTGTCTCAGACGCCACACCAGGCCTCTCAGCTAAAGATACAAGTGACACCGTAGTTAATTAAGCCAAAAACAAAAATCTCATTTAGATGTGATTTACAAAATACTAGTTTTGTGTTTATGTTCAGAGAGGCATCCTTAATGTCACAGGAAATCCTTTCTACCTGCAGCTATTAAACTTTACAATTCCTGCCTATGAACACAAATGTGTTGGCCACTTACACTAATACTATTTTTTGTACAGTGTTGTTTGATTCTTATTGTGTGATTCTATTATTAATATTATTAATTTCTTTTGTTTTATATTCTATATTTCACATATATACCTAGACTAAGTGACTCTAACAACATACTTTCCCCTCTTGGATTGATCAAGTATTGTTTCTGATTAAAGTGTTTGCTAATAAGAGACAACACCGCCATCTACAGTTTATTGTTAGTAATAACTTTTCATAGCTGTAGTGCTCCATCTTCTTTCTAAAAGGGAAATCCCCACACAGTACCTATATTTATCTGGTGTTCTCTTAGTTTTAAGGTTGTTCTGGGTAAAACAATGAAATATCTAACTAATAGGTTATTTAACATAAACAATGAAAGTCTGTGAATTGTGTTTTATTAAGATGCCATCATAGTATCTATTCTCCTGCTTTATTTTAGACACTCTTGCAGTACAAAATGAAATTCCTGTAAAGAAAGAGATAACTTCTCCAGTGAAGACCTGCTCCTATGATGAGCAACTCAAAGGTTAGATTTTATTTTTTTAATTCTGTGTTCCCCATCATTGCTTTATATCTGTCAGATAGACAATTTTTCAGAAGACGAATAAGTTCAGTACTTGTGCAGAGGGTTTTACTTGTCTCTCTTCTGTAAGGCTTTTATGCTTCCTATGTCCCGACTACAAAAAACTGGTAAATTAACATTTGACACCCATGCTGTTACTCCTGCAGCTGTAGATAGTGCCTTGATGCCTTCGATGTTGCCTTTAGTGAAGAGAGAAGATGTCACCCCAATGGAGGTGACAAACAACCTTCAGGCCTCTGGAGTTTTTAAGGTAAATTACTGAGCTGTATGCTGCTTTTGTGCATTGAAGTTAGCATATGCTCAGTGAAAACTGGTTTAAGTTTTTAGCAACTTGGTTTAGTTTACTTTTTGCTTTACTGCACTGAACCGTTTTATTTTTGTGGATGCGACTTCAGAAATTAGATGCTGCATTTATGACACATAACTTAAAATCCCAAATTGAGCTTTTGTCGTTTGTTTTCCTTTCTGTAGCAGAATGGTGATCTTTGTGCACCGCAGCCAAACCAAGAAGTAGCTACAGCACATCTAAATAAAAGCCTAGTTTTCAGCAATAACTTACCTCAGCCTGCAGGCGATCCAGATAAAACCCAGGCTGCTGCTTTTACCAATGTCGAGCCTTTAAGCACCATCCAGAAGCAGGATATTGCTGCTAGCAACTCATTCCCTTTGGCTGCAGACTCTCTGCTCCCACAAGGCTCCCAGCAGTTCCTCTTGGAGCCCAGAGACAGTCTCATGCAGGAGAGGTCAGGCAGCACTTCTGGAGGAGTGGGCAGGCTGTGTGTTGAACCTGCACCCCAGCAACCGCAGCCACAGCCACAGCTACAGCTGCAGCTCTTCCCCGCAGATGAAGTAGCTCAGCTGGAGGAGGCAGTGAGACAACTTAAAGCTAAAGGATACTGTAACTTACCAATTCAGGCAGACAACCCTATAAGCAAACAACAACAAATCCAACACCAGCAACAAATCCAAAATGAGCAAATTCAGCAGCAACAACAACAAATTCAACAACAGCAACAACACATCCAGCACCAGCAACAGATCCAAACCCAGCAGATTCAGCAGCAACAACAGCAGCAAATTCAACAGCAGCAGGTGTTGGAGAATTTACAGCAGCAAATCTTTCAGTCTCAGATCCAGATGCAGTGTGGCATGTTTCAGGATACTGCCCAGACCAAGAACTCTGACCTTCAAGGTTCACCGCAAGGAGTGGTGACTAACCAGGCATCACTTTACCCACCGGAGCAACAGCAGCAGCAGAATCAGCAGCAGCAGCAAGCTGCACTTTTTCAGCAGGCAAACGATCTTTGTTCAATGCAGACCGGCTTCCTCCAGCAGACCCCTGCGCATCCCTCTCCAACCATGTTCCACAATCCCAGTCCTTTGGCAGAAACACAAGATCCACAGGCATCAATGTTTCAGAAAGCCTCCCAGGAGCAAGTCCAGGCTGCTCTTTTCCAGAGCACCATGACAGTGCTACAGTCTCAAGAGCAACAGCAATCCCCCACTGGACTTTTCCTTCCCCAAACACCACTGGCCACCCAGCTTACAGCTAGCAGTTCTAAACAACAGCAGCAGCAGCAACAACAACAACAACAACAACAACAACAACAGCAGCAGCAGCAACAACAGCAGCAGCTGGCCTTCCTTAATGCTCTACAATCCTCATCCCCTGAACCACAATCAGTATTTCAGACCCAGGCCCAGATGTCCCCCATGCAGCAGAGAAGCCCCATGGAGCAGCAGCAGTCACCACAGCCTCCGCCACTTACACAGCCATCCCCACAGCCAGCCATGTTTCAGAGCATATCCCCTCATTCATCTTCAAACACACTCGCTCCAGGCCAGCAGCAGCAACAGCAGGCTGGCTTAATGTTCTGCGATAACAACCTGTCCACACAACCCCAGGCACCTAACCTCATTTTTGCCAGTCAAGGCCAAATGCCTCCCCTCACCACCAGCAGTCTAGTTTCACAGGAGTCCCAAAACCCCTCTCTGCTGTTTTCCCAAGGCAGCACGGTGGCTGTTAATCAGCAGAACCAACCTGAGCCCATGGCCTTAGGAAATCTCACAAATTCACCACAGCAAGTCATTTTTCAGGAGCAGCAGCCAATGCAGTTAGGCGGCAGCCCCAACAACCAACACGATCAGCAAGTGGGTCTCTTCATCCCTCCATCCAACATGCCTCCTCTGCAGGGGGGACTAGCTGTGCCGGAGCTCACACAGTCGGCCATGTTTGCCTCCCAGAACGGTGTGGCAAACCTTCCAGCGACAGCCTCCTCTCCTGTCCAGCAGCCAGGAAGTTTGTTTCAGCACGGCGTGAGTGGGAACATCAGTCAGCCCAGCCAGCCTCAGCAGCCTGGCCTCTTCATCTTTGGGATACAGAACGGTAAGGGCATTTTTAATCAGATGAACGCCTGTTAAAACTGATGAGTTATTAGAGCAAAAAGCTAACCCTAACAGCAAGCTCTATCCATACCCCTTGAACATTTTAAAATTTTGTCAGGAAAGACATCCATTGAGATTATTAATCTCTTTTACAAGGATGTCCTGGCCAAACTTTTATGTTTTTTATTAGGATTTTATATGATAGAACAGCACAAAAATGCATAATTGTAGAGTGGATTCTTTTTTTTTTTTTTTTTTTTACCAACAGAAATCTGAAATGTTTTGTTGTTCTGTCAGCCTTAGAGGTTTGTTAGTTAACATTAGTAAACAACCAGCATCATGATGTCTGTTCTGACCAATGAACACATAGACAGGACAGGGACAACGTTTTGGAAAGGTATAAAACAGGGTGAGGTTATAAAATTGTCCAAATCTTTTAAGGAGAGAACTATTCAGAGAAGCAGCTACGATTCAATGGTAACTCTGGAGGAGCTGCAGAGATCCACAGCTCCGAATGGAAAATCTTTGGACAGGGCACTCCACACATTTAGCCAGTATGTAAGAGTGGCAATAAGAAAACCATATTTGAAGGAAACCTGTTTGGAGTTTGCCACAAGCCATGTGGGGAACTGGTCAAATGAGACTAAAGTTGACTTTTTGACCTACATGCAAAATGCTGTAAGTGGAGGACCCATATTACAAGAGGATAGCGACTGTGAACATACAGCCTGAGTTACAATGCAGTTGTTTAGATCAAAGCATACTCCTGTGTTAGAATGATCTAGTCAAAGTCCACCCCTTAATCCAGTGTCTTTTCAGCCTGGTCCTCAAGGCACACTGTCCTGCATGTTTTAGATGTTTCCCTGCTTCAGCACACCTGAATTCAATTAATGGCTATTTAACAGGCTTTTGCTGAATTTTAATCAGTTGAATCAGGTGTGTTGAAACAGGGAAACATCTACAACATGCAGGGCAGTGTGCCTTGAGGACCAGGGTTGAAAAACTCAACAGACAATCTGTGGCAAGTCTTGAAGCGTGCTGCTCTCGGATGTAGTCGCTCGAATCTGACAAAGTTTTAACTATTTTGCAAAGAAGAATTGGCCAACGTGTCAGTCTCTACAGGTGGTAGAGACATAACCTAGAAGGATAGCTGTGAATGCAGTGAAAGATGGTTCTTTAAATTATTCTCTCAGGGCCCATTTTGAATACAAATGCACTTTTTTCACATTTGTTTTGTAAAACAAATGTGAAAACCATCTAAACCTTTTCTTCCACTCTATGGTCTAGCACATAAACGTTTTTAGTTGAAACAAAACTAAATGTAACAAAAAAATCAAGAAGAGTGAAGAGCAATCTTTTCTGCAGTGGTTATACAAGGTAATATTTTAAATAAATCTTTTTTGTCAAATCAACCATAAAATGTAATATTTTTAAATAGAATTTACTTGTGAAAGAAATAATACATCTCTCTGTCTAGGATGTTTATCATGTCCATTTGGCAGTGGACCTACAATGTCAGGTGGTCAAAATAATAATATTTGAACTTGGGAGCAGTCATCTTCTTTTGCACCTAATAGAAATGTATGGTGATTTTGTTTCTGAGTTATTTTTGTCCGCTTCTTGCAGGATGTGACCAGCTGATGAACAGCCCTGGAAACACGGTTTCAGATCAGATCATAGCAATCAGCCAGTCGAGTCAGAACCAGCAAGAGAGCGAGGCTCGCATCCAGTCCCTGCTCAGCCAGTCTATGTCCCAGCCAGGGACTACTGTACAGGGCAGCATGGAGGTCTCCCAGAACATGGAGAAGATCAATGACCTGCTAGTCAGCCTGCATGAATCAGGCGGTACCCTTACTCGGTCGTTCTAGATGATAGATAGAAGCTCATGAGTTTGTATTTTATTTTTCACTGAAGAAATCTGGAAAAATTGTCAAATATGCGGGAAAGGTCCAAATGTTATGTGTGATTACTACACGCAGGTCTGCTTCTGCCGCACCAACGATGTATTCAGATAGCTGCTGGCCTTTTCTCAGCCAGTCTCTTCAGTCAAAAATAGTGACTAATGACTAATGTAAATAACAGTGACTTTGAAGGCAAACTAGATCATTACTTTATATGCAGATACAAAAGCCAGGATTTAGGAATGGGTTGACAATGACCAAGCAGACATCTTTTCATATCTCTCAAAGAATGGCTGACTCCCTATTTTTAAAACCCATGTGAAAATAGTGACCAACCGCTTGGCGTGTCTGATTGGAGAAGTGGTATTGAAACCTTTATTTGCTTTCGCTTTCTCTCTGGAAAGACTTTAAGCTTGTCAGGCCTGATAATCATCGGACTTGTTTTTAACTGTAAATAGGTAGAACTTGATGTTATCTTTAGCATGCTCCAGTTGTTTGTGTTTTGTCTCTCATAGAGTTAGCAGTTTCTGTGAATATATTTCCCTTAAATCTTATTTTCTACCTCGAATTAATGTTATTATGTTGCATGAAAGATGGACCGTGTGGCATAGATTTAAACGTCATGGTGGTATGTTTGGTTGAACTGGAAGGTAGCTACTGTTTGAAATAATGCTTGTCTGTAAAAGATGTCTATAGAGGAAAAGAGAGAAAGCAAAGAAATATGAAGTTAAAGAACTGTAGAATTGAACATAAAAGGTTTAATGTAACTTTGTTATGGATGTATGATTCTGTGGCCTTTTCTAATCATCTCTTTGCTGCCCTAATTAAATATATCTGCCCTTGTTGCTTATCTGCGGCACCGCTCACTGCTACAGCTTACACAACATAACTGTTGATATCACATAAGACGCAACACATAGTCAAGGATAAACTGATACAGGAGGATGACACCCTTTAGGAGGGTTAAGAACAGGCATAGATAAAAGCAGGACTCACGCTCCATTCTTTGCTCCTCTCGGTTCATCCCTAAGATGGGCTGAGGGGAGTCCGGTACCAAAGGTGAATGTCACTCTGTATCTGTTTAATTGTAGACTCTGTACAATGATCTTTTTGGCATGAAATCTTGATTTTATACTTAACCATATCTCATTAATTCACAAGGTAAATACTTTGCTGGTTTTACCTGTTGGGTCTCGGAACTGGAGAGAAACGGACCCGGTGGTGCACAGGGAGGAAATAGAGTAAAAACTCCCATTTTACAACATTGGGGGCTCGTCCGGGATGTCCGGGTTCCAAACGAGACCAACCCTGCAAGGAGGACCCCAGACAGCGGCGGCGGGGGGACTGAGCCTTCAGTACAGACCTTGGTCATCTCATCAGGTAGACAGAAATACCTGGTAGACTGGCGGTTTTACTGCAAGGCTCGGCTCTCACGTCTCTTTTTCTGGACTTCCAGTGATCCAAATTTAAGTACGGAGTGACATTCACTTAGTCTATATTGCTGTAGAAAATGGTGAAAAAGATGAAGAGGTTAAAAGACGTCAGAAATAGAGAACTCATGCATGAGATAGAAAAAAACTAATCAGTGATTTAATGAAGAAAGGTTTGAATAAGATAGCGGATTCGGCTCGAGGAGAGGGGATCGGTGGACCTCAGGGTTGGTTGATTGATTGATTGATTGATTGATTTAATTGGTGAATTGATCTACACTTAACAAAAATATAAACGCCCCATGTCAAATATAAGAGTTTTATTAACATTTGGGTTATGCAATATATAGAGAAACTCAAAATATATTTTCAGCAATTACTTATCTTCATATCGGCATTGATAACATTGTGGAATGGCCATTTGTAGCGCATTGACAGTCCTTTGAACATGATAGGGGTCAGGTTGAGGAATTTGATTTTTCAGTATCTTGCGTGTCTGCCAGCTGCGTCTCTCAGAGCAAAACACCTTCTTCGCATAGAGTTAATCTGATTGTCTAAGGTGGCCTGCAGAATGTTATTCCATTCCTCCTGGAGTGCCACACGGTGCTGACCCACATTGCCTGGAAGTGGAACACGGTCCCAGACGCACCTATCCAGAACATCCCAAAGATGCTCTATTGGGGACATGTCTGGTGAATATGCGGGCCAGTCCAGAACTTCAGTGTCCTCTGTTTGAAGGAATTCCATGCAGAAGCGGGCAACATGAGGTCAGGCATTGTCATGTTGAAAGGTGATGTCATGCTGGCGCACAAACGGCACCACAAATGGGGTGAGAATCTCGTCCCGATATCTTTGTGCATTAAGGTTCCCTTCAATGAAGTGCAATGGTGTCCTTTGCCTGTATGTGATGCCTGACCACACCATTGTGCCACCACCTCCATGGGCAACCCTGGGCATAACATTTGCATCTGCAAACCGTTCACCCACACGTCGCCAGACACGCTGTGTTCCATCTGCACGATACAACTGGAACCTGGATTCATTCGTGAACATCACTCTTCTCTAGCGTGCCAAGGGCCATCAGACATACGCATTCACCCATGCGAGTCGGTTCCTATGCCGGACAGCAGTGAGATCCAGACCATGGTGAGGGCGCCAAGCATGCAAGTTGGCTTCTCGTTGGCGGTTACGGACAGTCTGAGGTGTGATGCATCTGTTGTGCAGACCAATCTAATCAGCTGTGTGTGTCGCTGGTCTTAGCCGATCTCGCAGATGGACGAACCGGATGTGGCGATCTTGTGCTGGAGTGGTCACACGTGGCCGACGAGGATGAGGTCAATTTGCAGTAGAGCCAGTCTGTTGGAAACGAACGCTTAAACGGCCTATGGTTCGATAATGGACATTGAGCCGTGCAGCTACTGCTCTGGTGGACATCCCTGCATCCAACATTCCCGCATAACTTGCAACATCTGAGGCATTATGACTTTTTGGGCGGCCTTTTATTGTCCGCAGTCCAAGGATTGTCCAGCTGTTGCTCATTTTGTCTTATTACCCACTGGACTTGCCCCGCCCATGCACTGAGCAGAAAACAACTCACTGAGTAATGCTCACTGACAGATAGTTGGATTAAAGATTATACACAAATTACTTGTGTACAATAAAATGTCAGCAAATGCTCATTTACAGTTGTTAACTCCACATGGCAACAATATTTTACTTGGGGCATTTATATTTTTGTTCAGTGTATATGGATTTAATCTGTGGATTGGTTGGTTGATTAATTGATTGATGACTCAATGATCTTGACACTCCGGGAAACTTGCGTACAAAGTTAAACAACATAAGTCCCCACCTGTTTTTACAGGCACGCCCCAGGGTAAAACAGTAGTATTGTGAATAATGATTAATGTTTTTACATAACTTGTGCCATACTGTGTGAAAGAGATCGGTGGATTGAGGAAGTGTGTAGTCTGAAAACCTAGCGGTGATAACAAGGACTGCATGCTGAATCCATCCTCCGGTGGAGTGAATGTGTTCTGGTGTCTTGGAAGCCAATTAGAGCGCTTTCAATTGGACCGGGAGCTCGGAACATAGCGTGTCATACGTCCTGGTTGGCCGGGACGTATGACACGCTCATTAATACTCACTGAGAGTGGGTATTAATGAGAGTAATAGGCTCTATCGAACAGTGAATCTTAAATCCAGTTAAAACCACCAAACAACAATTAGAGTCAGCTGGTGCAAATACATGTAGGTTGTGGGAATGTTTTGGAAATCCATGGAGATTTTATAGTTAAATCATTTTCTCCCATTCTGTCATACAGCAGCCGTGGGACTGCGATCCAATAACAACAGGTGAAGAAAATAGTTTTATAATTCAGTGTGCGCCTCCCCCACTTTCTGTTAAAAACTCATGAAACTAACCTAGTCTACTCAAGCATGGTGTCAGACTACAGGGGTTGGACAATGAAACTGAAACACCTGTCATTTTAGTGTGGGAGGTTTCATGGCTAAATTGGACCAGCCTGGTAGCCAGTCTTCATTGATTGCACATTGCACCAGTAAGAGCAGAGTGTGAAGGTTCAATTATAGAAAATAGAAAATTAAAGAACAGCAAGAGCAGTCTTTAACTGACAGCCATAATGCTGATGCCTGTTGAAAAGCACATGGCAGAACTTTCAGCTTAACTGAAAACTTAAAACAAAAAGGGGGCAGACCGCCACCCATCCCAGTTCAGAACACCAAGGTAGCTCCAAATTACTCAGGAGGAGGAACCTAAAACTCAGGCCAGTGGCTAAAACCAATCAAAACTCCCACAAGGTGAAACAGGTGCTTTAAAATCATTCTATGGTGTTACCAGCGACACTATAATAACATGCAGAAGATTCATTTTACAGGGAAATAATTCCATATTTGACCCAGATTATGTGCATTTTTGATTTTTCCTCTTTTGAGAGAAGTTAAATTCTCTCCTTGGCTCTGTGAAATGACTGCACCATTAAACTTGACACAGTCATGTAGCTGCCTGAAAACAAAGATAAAACTTCTGCACACAGCAGAAGCCTCTGCTGAGAGCTCTGATAAAGATTGTAACTCTACCCTGCATGTGTCAAACTCAAGACCCGTGAGCCAAAACCAGCCCACCAGAGGTTTATGTGATTCTCTAGCAGTAGAACCTTAGGTATGATAACCTTTTCTCTCTCAACAGGAGGAAGTAGGAAAACAGCAGACATCTCTGTGCTGGTTCAAAGCAACAAGTCCCATTTCTCAAAAGTCATAAATTGAAGGATAATTTGAAAAATGTCACAACATATTTTGTGCAAACGTGTGAAATCTGCAATTAGTTTAATCAAAAGGTTTCATTAAAAGCAGGACTATGCAGCGTTCCAGTCCACAGTGCTCCATGGAAGCAAATAATGATTGATTTCACTAACATGGGAGCAGAACACAAAACTGAAGGAAAAGGTTCCTTCTAAAAAGGGAAAGACCAGGAAATCACACCATGGGAGTGCCTGAAATCATGAGATCTGACAATGGCACTCATTTTCTCCAATAAAGATCCAGGGGAAGTTGAAAGATGAATGGGAGTAAAACGTTAATTGGTGCAGGTTTTCAAACCAGCATCTCATGGGTTAGTATGCAGAGCTAACAGAACTATGTATACAAAAAAGAAAAATTGGCTAAATTCTGCAGACACAAAATTAACCTGGATTGATGCTCTAACTATGTTTATTTAATCTGAGATCCTCTCCAAATGCAACAGTATTTGTTAGTCTACATGAGAAACTAACAAATTCACCTACCGCAGAAATATCATCACACTGTGTGGAAGTTTTGCTGACTGATCATAGGCTGGATCTATGAAACATGTGCACAGACCAAACAACCCAAGACCAAATGACTAAGGTTTTGACTGACTTGTGAACCTCACTGACCTGACAATGATGACGCTTCTGATTTTATACTTAACCATTTCTCATTATTTCACGAGGTAAATACTTTGCCGGTTTCACTGGTTGGGTCTCGGAACTGAAGAGAGACGGACCCGGTGGTGCACAGGAAGGAATGAGAGTAAAAACTCCCATTTTACAACAACTTGGTTAATATTTGCAGTTTGAAGCAGTCTGATAGCAATGTTAATAGCGATAAATTTAATCTAGATCTCTGTAATATCATAAAAGGAGGGTTTGATTATAATGTAATTAAAAAGCTTTTTAGGTGCTATATAAATATAGATTTATGTGTAGTTGTTGAGGTAGGAAAACTTTACTAGCTGTCAGTTAACTTTTACATTACTCCTCACCTCTCCCCGACTCTTTTATTTGGCACCCAAAGGACAATCCTCAGTCAGAGATCAGTTGTACGTTTCCACAAGTTTATAAAAAACCAATCTGAATTCAGAGAGGAGACACACACTTACACTGGTACCTGGAAACGTCTGTGTGTTGTCCGTTTTGGAGGGGCCACAATATCTTTATATACCCTTCGCTGCTATGCAGTACACATACACAATCATCCTGTCTGTAAATATCTCCCCAGCAACCAAAATAACCTCATATCCAAATAAGGAGTACTTCTGGTTGTTATCCTGTCTGGTTCCAGCCTTGTCTCCTTCCCCAATTTATGACCTTGCCCTCTCTGTCTGCTGTTCTCCCCTGTCTTCTTCTCCCCCATCAGTGATTCCTTGTCCTTCACTAATTTATGACTTTGGACTCTCTACTTCCCTCCCTAAGGACCTTGCACTTTCTATGCTTCACTCCCTAAGCTTGACCCCCCTATGCTCTATGTACACATGCCAGTTACACACAGAGATAGTTAATATTACACACATAAATAGTTTATATTCTACATAGTACATTTTGGCTTTTACACAAGCCTGTATAAATTTGTCTCGGTTGATGCTGGCGATTTGACAAAGCAGATGGTTAAACTAAGAGACATATTTTAAAATGTTAAACATTTCATTTATTTTTTTATTTCAACATATTATAGAGAGCAACATGTGCGCGAGGGTGCAGATGTACCAACACTGTAGTCGGTTAAAATGTTCGGGTCCATGTGACAAATCCGGGTTACAACTTGCATGAAAAACCATTTATGTTGTTGCTCTTTCACCACTCCTTTTTGTGAAGGGTTGCTGCAGTGTCATTAGGAGACTGCAGACTGTTTTTGTTCTTTTTGGCTAACGTTCACATATTGGAAAAAGCATTCACAGCTAAAAAAAATTGCCGTCTTCATCCCTAGGTTAAAAGACAAGTGGATGTTTGGGGGGAAAAAACAAATGAGCAAAAACACTTTACCTTGAATTTCCATTAATCTGTTTTAGTTAAATATCTCACAGCCAGTTAGTTTATACTAAACTTGTTTGTTTTTTTGTGTTAATTTTTTGGTCATACAGTTGTGCATCATATTACTAGCCATGTTGTAGGTATTTATTACCAGAAACCTAATATGTTACAACAACAAAAAATGAACAAACGTGCATTTTATTTTATTCGGATAGTTGTTTTTTTTAACTTGTCAGTTATATTTCATCAAAAATGTACAGTTAGAGTAGAGGACAATTAACTTAGAGCAAGACTATTTTCAGTTTAATGGCTTGATCATCAGTGTCTCTGTGCTTTGGGCACACAAGGACCAGAGTAGTATTCGTAAACCAGCTAAAAATGAGCCTTTTTGCCAGTTTTATAAAAACGTTGACCTTAGTGAATGTTTAGCAGGAGAAATGCTTTGTCTGCAGTTGTACATCTCACACAGGTTATTGTATTAAAATGCAGAAATTGTGCATGTTGAAGCTCTATGGACCTCATGTCTTTTGTCTGCTGGTGACCAGTGGCTTCAACACCAAAGTTTGAGTCTTTGTGGACATCCTGGTAAAGTGCCAGTTTTATGGCTCATTAATGGGGGTTTTTTCTCCTTTTTTTAAAGTCTCTGTTTAAGATTTGCTTCTTCATAATCCAGAATGCTTTTTGTCCTGTTGCTTTACTTTAGTGTTTTTTTTTTCTCTTTAAGACAAAACATTTTGGCTGTCTGTAGTGTTAAGTAAGTGCATGTACAAACAAGAGGCTGGTCTCTTATAATAATTGTAATTAGCTTTTTTTTTTTTTTTTCTTGTTTTCTGTGTACATGTTGAAACTGATGCATTAATACCGTTACATTTAGTATTCACTTTAAAAACCCAGACAGCTGTTGTTTTAGTATGGAGTTTATGTAAATTTGACTATGTGATTTGTGGAGCTGTGGGTGGTGTGTGTAGTCTAAGCAAGTTGAGTGTTTATTTTATTTTATTTTTTAGAGGGAACTTACTCCTGAAGGAAACGTGATTTGGGAGAGAATAGCTATCTTGCTTTCTTCAACTTGTGAAATAGAAAAACTATTTGCAATGTTGAATATTTATGATTTTATTTGCTTTTGTTTGTAGAGAGATAATTATTAATATGTATTTCATTTTTTATCAGTGTAGTAGGTATGTGTCTTAACAGAGAAATATATCTAATTTATTTGTGCTTTGGTGGTTCTCAGAATTGTTTCATGCAGTCATGGTTGTTTTTCCTTCTAATTGTATTGATGAATGTGAATATTGCCCCCCTTCATCTGCTCATTCCTTTACCACCTGGGAGAGCCCTGCACTGGGACCAGTCTGCGGCCGGGGAGGAGGCGCCCTTGTTCTGCTGTGACTAGAGTGAATGTCTCATTGCTGCACTTAATTATTGTTAAATCAAATCCAGTTGGAGCTCAGAATATTAATATTACAGGCTCAGTAATACCAGTGTTTACTGACTTCCTTGTAATCTATTTTACTCTCTGTTTTACAGTTTTTAGTAAGTGGAGGTAAATCTTTTAACTCTGTTGTCCACTGATGAGGATACTTTTACCAACTTTAACTTTTCCAAATTCTCCAAAGCGCCTAAACTTGTTCATGTTGTTTTTGCAGCTGTTACTAAACTTGGGAAAACCTCACATGGTAAATTAAGGGTGAACCATCTTGTGCTGCTGGTGGTGGTTCCTTATTTTAAGGAGAGTGAAATGCTTTATACTATTAAAGATGAACATACAAATCACTGTGCATAGTTACTTCTGTATATACCAACTCAGTGTACATATATCAAGTATGCTCTAGACTTTTCTGACCAAATAGTTTTTAGCAGAGTAAAATGGCGCCATACTGTGAGACCAAGAAATTTCCAGATCCAGAATGTTTTAGCTGCACATAATGAAGAGGTATTTAGTTATTCGAAATTACAGTTTTCTCATTTGCGTACGCATGACTTTTATTAGTCTTTGCCAAGTTATGGAAAAGAGGGATTTTTTTGTGAAAGTTCTCATATTTTTATCTGTTCTTTGCATTTGAAGTTTTTTGCATTTGAACATTTAAAGTTAATATCAAAAAATTGATTCACAGCTTATCTGACATTGCACTTTCTCTGTAAATATTCTTAAAACACTGCAGAGATTGCACACACAGCCCAATATGTATTTATTCAAGGAGAGATAACTCTAGCAACTTGGCTGAATTATTGTGGTTGCCTTTTACAGTGTCTGACTAAATCCTCAACTATAATTTTAAGCCATAACACCTAAAGTGTGCTTTGAGTGTTTGACAGTTGTTGCAGTTATCAATAATTTGTCATTAATTTCGTATTGGCAATTTCTCATATGTATCTTTCCTATTTGTACTAAATCCCCCCCCCAAAAATCCATTGCATTAATGATAACTAACATAAATGCAAATGCATTTTCTCAGAAACTGCTATGCAGCTGATATACTTTCATTTTTGTTCCGTTTAATGTTTTTTTTTTCTTTATATCCCTTTGTGTTTAATCCACAGAAGAGAAGCTAAAGAAGATATAATATTTATGTTGCTTTTAAAAAAAAAATTTTATTCCTTGATTGAATCACAATGTTATTTCTTCTCTCAACAGCGATCAAAGTCATGAGGGGTTTTTTTCTGTGAGGAAAAAGTCAAGTTTTCTTTTAGGTTTTCCATCTTGCTCACTGAGTTTATATGAATGTCTGAAAGTTGGTTTTGCTCTTCACTAGAGCAGTGGTTTCGCTAAGGCCATTTCTGTTATTGTTTTGCATTTTTCAGTCAGTAATAATCCAAATCTGTTCTTATCAGATCAGAGTATTTATAAAGGAAACGCTGACCAAAAGAAAAAATGTATATAGTTTTGAAATTTTATTTTGCTACTCCTTTGCAAAGTATGTAAACTAGGTCAAACCATTCGTCTAGTAAACAGTTGGGAAAAGTTTTGTTTCTAACCATCTGAGTAACTGTTAATCATTCTTCATTAGAGGAAAAGTCTATATATATTTGGAGTTTGTTTTTGCAACTTTTATTTTCTTCCAAAAATGTTTTGTAAACTTTCTGCAATCTGTAATTAAACTAATAGACTTTAAGCATTAGTGGCATTTTCCTTTACCCATGATACTGGATGATGTTTCAAGTTGGTTTTCCTGCCAAAGTGCCTAATAGGTAAATTACTGGTGCTAGTTTTATCTCGGAGTTCAGTTCATATTTGAATATTTATGTAATCTCCTCTTTAAAGACAATCAACATAATTTCAATGCTTAGTTCTGAGTTAATTTGATCCTATTTTATTTGCTTATAATCAGAAGAAAATACCAGCCGAACAAAAACATAGGAATTAATTATGAATCAAAAAACAACAAAGCTAATTAAAAATAGATCTGCAGCATTTATGCTGTTATTTTAGCAATGTTAAGACATGTTTTTGATGTGAAATGTACCACATTTATGGTACATGCTTTTAATAGCATGTACAACCCTCTATTAAAAATGCAGAAGCTCTTAGTCTTCCCCTATTCTTTTAGAAACTATGGTATATAGGCTACTCATTGTCTAAACTGTACCTAAATCCTCTGGATTTACATTAAGAATTTACCCCTTATTCCAATAGATGTGGCTTTATATGCTGAGGTTCATAAACAAAACTCAAATTAAGTACAGTGCAGGTTATGCATTTTAAAGCCAGTTCTATGTAGAAAAGAGCACAAAAAAAAGCCCAAAACATTTATAAAAGGTTGCTTGGTGTTCCAAAATTTCTAGTTATAAATTAGCCAAAATGTCTGTTTCAGATGTAAATGAGAATATAGTTTTACAAAAAGATTACTATGTTCTGTTGTACTGAAGACAACTATAGAAGACTGTGATTTAGAACAGAAATTTGTTATGAAGACAGGTCAAGATTTGTTAGTTTTTTATAGTGTTTCCTTCAATGTATTTTGCATGAGCAGTCCAGTTTTTGTGTTTACGGAGCACATTGATAAAACCATAACACCATAGTACACACTTGTATATCAGAAATCTGTTAATAAAAATGATAGCACTAAATTACAGGGCCGGTAAACTGTTGGTTATGTTCTGATTGTATCACACAACTGTGAAAGCTGTGAAAGTCTTAAAGTAAACGTGTTTTGCTTTTCTTTTCTTTTTTTTTTATTCCCCCAGTAGATCATGTTTGTAGAAATATGGTTTTGTGAATGTTTCAATGTAATTTTATCTTTCTAACTTTAGAGTAGGACAGTAAGAATACAAAGCAGAACAATGGAAGTTGGTTAAGCACAACGTTTACTGTTAGACCACATGTCTTACCCAGAATGGTACACCTAAGATTTTCTATAGAATAAATACAGGTCCTTCTCAAAATATTAGCATATTGTGATAAAGTTCATTATTTTCCATAATGTCATGATGAAAATTTAACATTCATATATTTTAGATTCATTGCAAACTAACTGAAATATTTCAGGTCTTTTATTGTCTTAATACGGATGATTTTGGCATACAGTTCATGAAAACCCAAAATTCCTATCTCACAAAATTAGCATATCATTAAAAGGGTCTCTAAACGAGCTATGAACCTAATCATCTGAATCAACGAGTTAACTCTAAACACCTGCAAAAGATTCCTGAGGCCTTTAAAACTCCCAGCCTGGTTCATCACTCAAAACCCCAATCATGGGTAAGACTGCCGACCTGACTGCTGTCCAGAAGGCCACTATTGACACCCTCAAGCAAGAGGGTAAGACACAGAAAGAAATTTCTGAACGAATAGGCTGTTCCCAGAGTGCTGTATCAAGGCACCTCAGTGGGAAGGAAAAAGTGTGGCAGAAAATGCTGCACAACGAGAAGAGGTGACCGGACCCTGAGGAAGATTGTGGAGAAGGGCCGATTCCAGACCTTGGGGGACCTGCGGAAGCAGTGGACTGAGTCTGGAGTAGAAACATCCAGAGCCACCGTGCACAGACGTGTGCAGGAAATGGGCTACAGGTGCCGCATTCCCCAGGTCAAGCCACTTTTGAACCAGAAACAGCGGCAGAAGCGCCTGACCTGGGCTACAGAGAAGCAGCACTGGACTGTTGCTCAGTGGTCCAAAGTACTTTTTTGGATGAAAGCAAATTCTGCATGTCATTCGGAAATCAAGGTGCCAGAGTCTGGAGGAAGACTGGGAGAAGGAAATGCCAAATTGCCAGAAGTCCAGTGTCAAGTACCCACAGTCAGTGATGGTCTGGGGTGCCGTGTCAGCTGCTGGTGTTGGTCCACTGTGTTTTATCAAGGGCAGGGTCAATGCAGCTAGCTATCAGGAGATTTTGGAGCACTTCATGCTTTCATCTGCTGAAAAGCTTTATGGAGATGAAGATTTCATTTTTCAGCACGACCTGGCACCTGCTCACAGTGCCAAAACCACTGGTAAATGGTTTACTGACCATGGTATCACTGTGCTCAATTGGCCTGCCAACTCTCCTGACCTGAACCCCATAGAGAATCTGTGGGATATTGTGAAGAGAACGTTGAGAGACTCAAGACCCAACACTCTGGATGAGCTAAAGGCCGCTATCGAAGCATCCTGGGCCTCCATAAGACCTCAGCAGTGCCACAGGATGATTGCCTCCATGCCACGCCGGATTGAAGCAGTCATTTCTGCCAAAGGATTTCCGACCAAGTATTGAGTGCATAACTGTACATGATTATTTGAAGGTTGACGTTTTTTGTATTAAAAACACTTTTCTTTTATTGGTCGGATGAAATATGCTAATTTTGTGAGATAGGAATTTTGGGTTTTCATGAGCTGTATGCCAAAATCATCTGTATTAAGACAATAAAAGACCTGAA
Source organism: Girardinichthys multiradiatus (assembly GCF_021462225.1). Lineage (NCBI taxonomy): Eukaryota > Metazoa > Chordata > Actinopteri > Cyprinodontiformes > Goodeidae > Girardinichthys > Girardinichthys multiradiatus. Next base: position 27,553,785 of record NC_061797.1, read on the forward strand.
ATATTTCAGTTAGTGTGCAATGAATCTAAAATATATGAATGTTAAATTTTCATCATTACATTATGGAAAATAATGAACTTTATCACAATATGCTAATATTTTGAGAAGGACCTGTAGTACCCTCACTTATGGCCATGAACTTTGGGTCATGACCGAAAGAACGAGATCCCGGATACATGCGGCTGAAATGAGCTTCCTCCGTAGGGTGGCCGGGCACTCCCTTAGAGATAGGGTGAGGAGCTCGGCCATCCAGGAGGGGCTCGGAGTAGAGCCGCTGCTCCTCCACATCGAGAGGAGCCAGTTGAGGTGGCTCGGGCATCTATACCGGATGCCTCCTGGACGCCTTCCTTGGGAGGTGTTCCAGGCACGTCCCACCGGGAGGAGGCCCAGGGGACGGCCCAGGACACGCTGGAGGGACTATGTCTCTCGGCTGGCCTGGGAACGCCTTGGGCTCCCCCTGGAGGAGCTGGAGGAGGTGTCTGGAGAGAGGGACGTCTGGGCGTCTCTGTTGAGTCTGCTGCCCCCGCGACCCGGTCCCGGATAAAGCGGAAGACGACGAGTACGAGTAAGTAGTATGGCTTTATGTCTAGTAACGCCCTGCCTCAGAGCGTACCCCTCACAATCTCTAGATCGTCCAGAGTCCTGGCTGCTTTCTTCTGCCATCTTCTCTTAAAGTCACCAAACAGGTTTTCTTTGGGACTGAGATGGCCATAAATTTGGGATTACCATCTGTTTTTTAAGAAAGACCTGGCCAAGAAGACATACCATTACAAAGTATACTCATGCCTTAAAAAACACTTACTGTAAGGCACACAGTTACTCTAATATGCAAAACTATTTTGCTTACAAAAACTAACTGTCCAATAATAGGTTTTGTACAGTGGAAACGCGGCATAATATCAATGCTTTCAAAAGTTATAGATGATATTAATCCTTAGTTGTTAACAGATGTTACCAATATTTTTTTTTACATGCAATTATCTAATACAAGTCCTTCTCAAAATATTAGCATATTGTGATAAAGTTCATTATTTTCCATAATGTAATGATGAAAATTTAACATTCATATATTTTAGATTCATTGCACACTAACTGAAATATTTCAGGTCTTTTATTGTCTTAATACGGATGATTTTGGCATACAACTCATGAAAACCCAAAATTCCTATTTCACAAAATTAGCATATCATTAAAAGGGTCTCTAAACGAGCTATGAACCTAATCATCTGAATCAACGAGTTAACTCTAAACACCTGCAAAAGATTCCTGAGGCCTTTAAAACTCCCAGCCTGGTTCATCACTCAAAACCCCAATCATGGGTAAGACTGCCGACCTGACTGCTGTCCAGAAGGCCACTATTGACACCCTCAAGCAAGAGGGTAAGACACAGGAAGACATTTCTGAACGAATAGGCTGTTCCCAGAGTGCTGTATCAAGGCACCTCAGTGGGAAGTCTGTGGGAAGGAAAAAGTGTGGCAGAAAACGCTGCACAACGAGAAGAGGTGACCGGACCCTGAGGAAGATTGTGGAGAAGGGCCGATTCCAGACCTTGGGGGACCTGCGGAAGCAGTGGACTGAGTCTGGAGTAGAAACATCCAGAGCCACCGTGCACAGACGTGTGCAGGAAATGGGCTACAGGTGCCGCATTCCCCAGGTCAAGCCACTTTTGAACCAGAAACAGCGGCAGAAGCGCCTGACCTGGGCTACAGAGAAGCAGCACTGGACTGTTGCTCAGTGGTCCAAAGTACTTTTTTGGATGAAAGCAAATTCTGCATGTCATTCAGAAATCAAGGTGCCAGAGTCTGGAGGAAGACTGGGAGAAGGAAATGCCAAATTGCCAGAAGTCCAGTGTCAAGTACCCACAGTCAGTGATGGTCTGGGGTGCCGTGTCAGCTGCTGGTGTTGGTCCACTGTGTTTTATCAAGGGCAGGGTCAATGCAGCTAGCTATCAGGAGATTTTGGAGCACTTCATGCTTTCATCTGCTGAAAAGCTTTATGGAGATGAAGATTTCATTTTTCAGCACGACCTGGCACCTGCTCACAGTGCCAAAACCACTGGTAAATGGTTTACTGACCATGGTATCACTGTGCTCAATTGGCCTGCCAACTCTCCTGACCTGAACCCCATAGAGAATCTGTGGGATATTGTGAAGAGAACGTTGAGAGACTCAAGACCCAACACTCTGGATGAGCTAAAGGCCGCTATCGAAGCATCCTGGGCCTCCATAAGACCTCAGCAGTGCCACAGGCTGATTGCCTCCATGCCACGCCGCATTGAAGCAGTCATTTCTGCCAAAGGATTCCTGACCAAGTATTGAGTGCATAACTGTACATGATTATTTGAAGGTTGACGTTTTTTGTATTAAAAACACTTTTCTTTTATTGGTCGGATGAAATATGCTAATTTTGTGAGATAGGAATTTTGGGTTTTCATGAGCTGTATGCCAAAATCATCCGTATTAAGACAATAAAAGACCTGAAATATTTCAGTTAGTGTGCAATGAATCTAAAATATATGAATGTTAAATTTTCATCATTACATTATGGAAAATAATAAACTTCATCACAATATGCTAATATTTTGAGAAGGACCTGTATAAGGATTAAACTGTGGAGGACCTCGGCATTTCTGGCAGTTATGTAGGTTTGGAGATTTTCTTTTTTCTGCCCTTACAGTAGTTGACCAGCAGGTGGTAGTGTATTTGTTGGACTGCTTAAAGTCCAACAAATACACTACACTCCAACGACTTATTTGGGAGTATACCACCACAAACACAGTTTTAAGCAGAGGAAAATGCTACTGCTGTCTCCTTTGGCCTAATGAATATCAATAAACCAGATTACAAAGTGGAGTAGACTAGGATTAGTTGTCACAGGGTTTCTTACCGCCACACTACTGTAATATTCTGTTTTCATATTTGACCAGGAACTGTCCTAGGTCAGCGTAAGTTTTTTATTTGTTTTTTTTTATTTGTTTTTGTAGTAAAATCCCACTAAATATTAGCTATTTAAAGAAATCTGCCTTTTACTGGCAAGCCAGGTGGTATGGTACCTACCTTCAAATGGTACCTATCTGAGGTTGGTTGGAATGTGCAGTCTGTTCTCAGTTGTTTCTGTAGCTTTAATAAATAAAGAGTTCATTAGTAAAGTGCTGTCATATTTAGTATGCGAAAGACTAAAGTGCAGAGACAGGTTGTGGCAAAAAGAAAGTTATTTAATCAGGAACAAAGATACGAAAAACTTACAAGGGAGATCGTAGGAGGAGCAGGTTATGGAGCACAGGAAGTGTAACAGACATAACAAGATAAGCTGAGCGAAAAATGGAGAATGACGTAGAAGGCAGGTGTGTGTAATCAGAGAATGATGTGTAGGCTGAGGCAAAAGGATAGCAGGGAAGCTGATGAAGGGATACTAATTAACACTAATGGACCAGAACAGAGACACAAATAAACCCCAGTGTAACAGAGATCTAACAGAAATAATTATAAATTTACACAAAACACAAAAAATAAACTAAAAAAACCTAACACAAAAACATTTTATAATAAAGCAACACCTTTCTATCAACAATGAGCAAAGGAAAATTAACCGAATAAGGAAAACATAACAAGAAAAGGATCAAAATACATCACAAAAGAAAACCAGAAGCCAAACACCTGTGGATTGTGACAAGTGCTGTAATTTCACTTAATTTTACTGTTCACACTGCCAATAGAATTATTCCAGTAATGTGCACAAAGGATAACTGGTTCAAAAACCAGTTTTAAAGATAACGTGGATTAGCTGGTATTCATTTCTAAACTTATTCATCTCTGAATGAAAAAAGTAATAATTTTACAACACCACTGGGGATGGTTATCATGAAGTCTCTGAAGTGTCCTTGATGTGTAATTCGTTTTGTTACAGTCAGTCAGTCATTTTCTACCGCTTCTTCCATAGTGGGTCGGGGGGAAGCTGGTGCCCATCTCCAGCAGTCTATGGGCGGGAGGCCAGTCCATCGCAGGTGTGGGAGGAAGCTGGAGGACCCGGTGAGAACCCACACATGCACGGGGAGAACATGCAAACTCCATGCAGAAAGACCCCCGGCCAGGAGTTGAACCCAGGACCTTCTTCCCAACTAACTCTGTGATGTGCTCTGCACATGCTCTGTGATGCTTTCTGTACAATACAATTGCTATAAAACAAAAAGCACAGTTATAAACAATGATACACATAAATAATGTCAGATTAGTCAATAACATTTTAAATAGATAGCCTGTGCAATTTTTTTTGACTGATAATTTAAACAGGTCCATCATCCAGCAAACTCCATCTGTTCTGTCCTGTCACAAATCCAATACTTTTCAATACAGTCTCCCTTATGGGTCTAAATATATATATATATATACATCATCTAAGATCTTGCAGTGATTTATGAAAAAAGAATATTAAAGATAGTACTGTACACATTTGGAAGTAACTCTAAACCTGAGCATCATTTTGTGTCTGGTGAACTATTTACTATTTCTGTGTTGATCTGGGTATATATTTTGCATCAAGATTAATCTGAAAAAACTATTATTGAATTATTTTCAGATTTCTGTAAGAAGAAACTGAGTTTGTATTTAAAAACCAAGTATTTTTATAGAGTTTATAACATCGTGTCTCCGGGGCTTTTGAAAGAGAAACAGAAAGTAACTGAGGCACAATCTGATGCAACATGAAAGCAATCTCATCATGGCAGTGTTTTTGAATTGCGTGTGTGGCTTTCACCTGTCCTTTCTGTTTGAAATATGAGAATGTTTGATGTGTTAGATGTTCATAAAGTCGGTCTCAAAGAAAAATATTAAAGTAGGCATACACAAAAATAATATAATATTATGGATTAGTTTAGAATAAACACTTTGTTGTTCAGTATGTTGCGTTTAAAGTCACACACAAATGATAAAAATAAAACCTTGCTTTAAATGTGTCAGTTATGTAGAAATGGCATCATAGAGCATATTTTTTATGTGAAACATAAGGCCAGATTAGGCTAGCTTTAAAATAATTAAATATGGATTTTTAGCTGATTAACTATGGGTAAATCTTTCTCGTTTACTTTCGATAGCATAGTTTCCGACTTTTCCATAAACGCACCATCAATCTCTCCAATATTTTCTGCGCACGCATAGGACGCATTTCAGAGCAGCTCTCTCTTTCTGCGCGCCGCATCGAGAACATGGCTGACGTAACAGCGGTGGGCGACGAGAAACTCAGCAAAAAGTGAGCATATTTCTTTACTACTACGCATTTTAACCTACCGCTGCTTCCTAATATGTTGTCTATTCTGCAAGGTTGTTGCTCTTTAGTTAACAAAGACCGCTTTATTCTCGCTTTGTGAAGTCTTGTGACAGCTAAATGAAGGTCCCATATGGAGGCACGCTTCAGACCTACACATCCCATGTTTAAGTTCGGTTTTCCTTCTGGTAGTTGTAGTCCTCAACGGTAACGAAACCCAGTCCCTGTCGATCGTTTGACGAACAGTTAAACTACAAAATTTACTTCCGCACTTCAACATGTTGCCTGATTCCTTTTTCTCCTGTAAAAATTAGACGATTTATATTTTTCATAGCTAAATTGCTTGTGTAAAATGTGGAGATAGCGTAGTTTTTAGACTAATTGTGTTTTGCGTATCTGCTACGAACAACAATAAGGCTTTTTAGATTATTATTAGTATTAAAATTATTACTCTGAGATCTTGTTTTGCAGAATTTATTCTCACATTTAGTTTTTCCCCCTCTGGTGAGCAAAGACAGCCTTTGATGCTCCACTTTGTCTTTGCATGCATATGTCTGTTTTCTCAGGTGTGTCTGCTGACTGTGGTAGCTCAGCATGCTGTGTCTGGTCAGGGCTGCCAGGCAGCAGCTGTGTCAAGCGTTTGCTGTCAGAGGACAGTGGTTAAAATATGCATCCCCGTGTACAGCTGCAGCCCCAGCTCAGTTTCACGGAATCCGATGGAGAGGTGACAAAAGGTTGGTGGCTTTTCCGTTCCTGTGTGAGAAACAACCAACCTTTTGTCATCAAACTAGATATTGACACCCCTTGTCATCATTCTTGTTCTTGTCCTGTAATAGTCGACATTAGACTATAGTAAAAAGCAAGGGGACATCATATTGACGTGTTATGTTGGTAAACCTTGGAAAAAAAGCTGAACATCCTTTTTAGAAAGTCTTTGGTTCATCTATTGTTTTTCAATTCTTTCAGTGAGCAGAAGAGGCGAATGAAAGCTGAGAAGAAAGCAGCTGAGAAAGAAGCAAAAGCAAAGGAGTTGGGGGAAAAGACTGAATCCAATGACCTAGACGCACAAAATGCCAGTGCCCTGGATGATGAAACACTCGATCCCAATGTAAGATAGTTATAAATCATCACCTAATATACACTTAACGTTACATTTACTATTGTAAGAACACTAAATCTGCACATATGTGTCTCCTGCTTTCTGTCTACAGTGTAATGATCATCATGTATCCAATATATCATTTTAACTATTTGTTTTTACACTGTTTCCTTTTGCACTACTTCACGACTTTTGTTTTATTGAATGAGTAAATATCACAGTAATAACCGTCAGCAACAGACTATTTTTTTTTTTATGAGCACAGAACATCTAGTAAGCTGTTTTAATGACATTTTCAAACATGAAATATTTGAAGTTCAGGATGGATGTTTAGGTTTTTATTTTAAAGTCTTGAAGGATGAAGTCTCTCAGTTTATTTGCCCTGTGAATATTTATAACAAAACACAACTGTCTGACTGCCAAGTGTATGCAGACCAAAAAAAAAAGAAGTTTACGATAGCGGAGGATGTAAGGTCTGCTGTATGATGAAATGCTTGAGCCCACTGTAGGATTTTTACTGGGTCACAATTCATCATTTAACATCATGTTTCTTTGGTGATAACATGTTTATCTGGTACTGTGTAAGAAACTGAAAGAATCAAAGACAAATAGTGCAACTACAGGTCTATTTAAATGTATTTACCTATTATTCCTATTGCTACATGTTTTTTTAAATAAAGGAACAAGGAGCCATTCTGTTCATATAACAGTATGGAATTATTTTAATAATTGTTAATTGCATTTTAAATGGAAACAATGCACACAAACCAGGCTGTTCGTAAGACCCCTTACTTCCAACTACAAGCTAATTTGTTTGGCATTAGCTGCAAACAAAGTGAGTAGAGCTGACAGGTTGATGCTGATGACAGTCGTTAGATCAGCAAGATGATGTGTTCAGCTTTGCATGCCATGCAAACAAAATGGGTCATAATTTTGACAACTTTCCTGCAGAAGATGCTATAGGCTGGCTAATAATGTGTCTGTTTAACAGCAATACTTCAAGATCCGCACCCTAGCCATCCAAGACTTGAAGGGCACAGCTGAGGACCCGTACCCACACAAGTTTCATGTAGACCTGTCACTTACAGACTTCCTTGAGAAATACAACCATCTCCAACCAGGGGACCAGCTGAGTGATGTCGTTCTCAGTGTGTCAGGTACTAGGAAGAGTTTGTGATCCAATTATTTCCAAAGTCCACTCACTCGTCCTCTGTTTAACTTGACAATTATTTGGCAGGTCGGATTCACGCCAAGAGGGCTTCTGGCACCAAGCTGCTTTTCTATGACTTGCGCGGTGAAGGAGTCAAGCTACAAGTCATGGCAAACTCAAGGTGCACCATCTGTATATTTAGTGTACATTGATTAAGATCGTGGATTCATTGACCTCCATTTTCTACCTTTTTATTTAATTTTTTGGTTACTCTGGCAGGAGCTACAAGTCCGAGGAGGCGTTTGTGGCCATCAACAACAAGCTGCGTCGTGGTGACATCATTGGTGTCCGTGGAAATCCTGGAAAGACAAAGAAGGGAGAGCTGAGCATCATTCCCATCGAGGTGACCCTGCTGTCACCATGTTTGCACATGTTACCTCACCTCCACTTTGGCCTCAAAGACAAGGTAAAGCACAACACAATGATACCTGACCTGAACATGGCTGAGTGTGAAACCTGTCTCTATCTTTGGAACACATTAAGACATTTCTACCATCTTATAGTGTTTTTAATACAAATGTAGCTAAGCATGTTTGCAGTGGCTCAGTTAGTATTTACACTCATTTAGCAGCAGAGCCTGAGTTCTAATGAGCTCAGCTGCAGAAATAACTCCCCCCCCCCAAGTCAATTCACTTCACTTTGCACCAGTATCAATAACATGTCATAATATCTGAGATTTCATTTTGATAAAACTTGTTGCCACAATAAAAAAAAAGCACTAATGATCATATTGTTTAATGTCACAGAAAACATGAGGGTACATGACGTTTCTTTTCTACCAGAGACGAACAGATTTGGCATCGTTTTTGTGTTTTTTTTAATTTTTCTTAAAGGAAACTCGATACCGCCAGCGCTACCTAGATCTGATTCTTAACGACTACGTGCGGCAGAAGTTCTTCATTCGAGCCAAAATCATTACATACCTGAGGAACTTTCTCGATCAGATGGGGTTCCTGGAAGTAAGTTTTCTTTTGGGATGTTGACGTTGATCCGATCACACAGCTAACCTGCTGAACCACATTTCAGAGTGTAAAACCTAGCTGGGTAAGAAAAGGAGTTTGTGCAGATTTTTGTTACATCAGTTCAATCAGTTTTCACACTTCAGACAGTGTGTTGTCAGTGTTTTCCTGCTGTCCTTACGTTTGTCTTAACACTTTAGATTGAGACACCAATGATGAACATCATTCCTGGTGGAGCAGTGGCCCGTCCCTTTGTCACCTACCACAATGAGCTGGATATGAACCTCTTCATGAGGATTGCCCCTGAGCTCTATCACAAGGTAAAATGCTGCCAGGATTCAGTTGTCTGTTCAAAAAACAGACTTTCTCAGTAACCTCCTCACTTTGAGGAGGTTTGGGAGTATGAAAAATCAAAAACGTTTAATGCTTCTATTCGATCAATGGAGCCTTGTGTACCTTCTGAACTCAGAACTTCATGTTTTCTTCCCAGATGCTTGTGGTCGGTGGACTAGACAGAGTGTATGAAGTTGGTCGTCAGTTCAGGAACGAAGGCATCGATCTCACTCACAACCCAGAGTTCACCACCTGTGAATTCTACATGGCGTACGCCGATTACCACGACTTGATGGAGATCACAGAGAAACTGCTGTCAGGTAAAGGGAAAACCATTTTGAGCAATGTTGTTTCTTCAAGGCTTTTACTCATAAACATTGACTTAAAAATACATGTTTCAAAAAAAATGTTGGTGCTTAAAACTCTTAATAATACATTACTTTTGTGTAATGTGGATGCAGCTTAATGCCTATCCACCTGACAAACATCAAAAATCAGCAGACCTCGATCATGTGTCTTCACGCCTCACCATCATTTAGGTAATTAAAAAAACAGAACTTGAACACACCACAAATGAAGACCTGTAGCTGCTAACGTAAATGTGAAATCTGCCTCCCCAAATAAAGACCAGAAGAGAGATTTAATTTTTCTTTTTAAAATAGGCTTTTGTGGAGCGATTAGGAGCAGTCATTGTGTTAGCTGTCAAAGCTCTTGTATACTTCTCTGTGGTTAAACAGAAATAAGTTTCCAATGTACTTCTCTGAGCAGGGCCAACTTCAGTATACTAAAATAACTTGTTTTGCATTTGCTTGTCTGTAGGGCTGCAGGATATCATTCAAACATCTAACTGTGACAGCATTGCTGATGACTGGATTAGATTTATTATGAATAACCACTGTCTGAGCTTTAGCATCTGGGCCAGGTCGATAAAGGTCGATAAAGGAGTTCTCTCCCGCAGGTTCTATATTGACTGGTCATAACTTCTCAACATAGTCCCACTCTAATAGATCTGAACCAGCACTGCAACTTTACACTGTTAAACAGGGGTAGGATTCTGTTTATTGTTCAAAAGCTTAATGGATGTAAACAAACCTTATATAAAGTCAGAACATCAACATGGTGCTAACTCGGGTACATTTATTTCATTGTTTTTAAGTCCCTTATAAAAGGTGAATTGTTTTATAAATGCATACTTGTACTAATCTTTTAACCTTTGCACACCTTTGTGCGTGTTAGTCTATTGAGCACATTAAACACAAGTGGAATTATTTGCACATTGTGTTTGCTGGGTGCTACGGTGCATATGGGGATAACACAACAATAAGACAAGAAAGACACGTATTTTGTGATTCCTGAATGGTTCTCATCAGTACTTAATGCTACGCTGAACATTTTAACCGTGGCTGATTGTTCTTTCACAGAGCATTTAAATTTCCTCTTAGATGCTGACACGCTAGAAAACGTCTGTCCCCATCTCAGTGATTCTGTTTATTTCAGGTATGGTGAAGCACATCACCGGAGGATACAAGGTGACTTACCATCCCGACGGTCCAGAGGGCCAGACCTATGAGGTTGACTTCACTCCGCCGTTCAAAAGAGTCAGTATGACACATGACCTGGAGAAGATCATGGGAGTTAAATTCCCTCCTACTGACGCCTACGACTCTGATGGTATGGGCCTGTACAAATGTATCCTGTTAGAACAGCTGCCTCAGAAAAATCTTATCCAAAGCTGTTTTGTCATGTAGTTGACTCAGTATCTAATATAGGGTCATAATTTGTTTTTCAGAGACCCGCAAATTCTTTGACGATCTGTGTGCCCAAAGAGGGGTTGAGTGTCCACCACCCAGGACCACTGCCCGCCTCCTAGACAAGGTGCTCTGTGATAAACTTTATGAAACCCTTATGGTTGTTTCTCATTGTGCTGCTAATGTTTTTGTTTCCTTTGTTCTGTAGTTGGTGGGAGATTTTCTTGAGGTCACGTGCATCAGCCCAACTTTCATCTGTGATCACCCTCAAATCATGAGCCCCTTGGCAAAATGGTAAGAAGCAACAGCCTGTTGGTTCTAATTTTAGATGACATCGCCAAGGCTCTGACAGTGACAATTTGCTCTTAATGTTTTAGGCACAGATCAGAAAAAGGCCTAACTGAGCGTTTTGAGCTCTTTGTCATGAAGAAGGAAATCTGCAATGCTTACACGGAGTTGAATGATCCAATCAGACAGAGAGAGCTGTTTGAGCAGCAAGCCAAGGTGTGTATACACTGCACATTAGCACCTTGTCTTGCTTTAAAACGATTTCCACTCTAATCTTGCACCACACTGTTAGCTTACGGTTGTTTTTTTGTTTTTGTGTTTTTTTTAGGCAAAAGCTGAGGGTGATGATGAAGCCATGTTCATTGATGAGACCTTCTGCACAGCACTGGAGTATGGTCTGCCTCCAACTGCTGGCTGGGGGATGGGCATCGACCGCCTCACCATGTTCCTCACTGACTCCAACAACATCAAGGTAAATTATAACACATAATATAGAATGCAGATTTAATCAATTGAAAATGCTTACCACAGTTTGGAACCAGAGTTGATGTAAACGTACAGATTACAGAGTACTTTGCTAATAACACAAGAAAAATACTGTTAATAGTGATTTAACTTCTGTTTACTAAATTACAGTATTGTTGACAGTTTGTAATTTTGTAACTTTTATTATTTTTATTGTAGTCATGATTAGATTATTTTTACCCTCATGTTCTTTAATGTTTTTCATCATTATGGCTAAATGTAAAGTATCTTTTTACAGGAGAACTTGTAAGATCTGTCATCAGAGTTAGTCTGTTCAAGTAAGATCCTATAAGTCTGTATGAAAAAATCATAGATATGGCGCAGAACTCTTAGTTATAAACTTGATTTAATTTCAAGGTAATATAATTTTTGCACAATTTTCGTAGATCAAATGAACAAGAAACATTGAATCAGAAACTTTAAAGCATTGAGGTGGGGGAAGGGATTAAAAAACTAGAAATATGAGCAGAAACCTGAGTCCATGTTTGTCTCCATCTGCAGATTTCTTGCAGTTCCCTCACAAAGTGAAAGTAAAAGAAACCATCAGAAAAAGGTCACATTGGCTTAAGGAGAAGCAGTCATGAACTGTGGATGAATACATTAAAATTATATTTAATTACAAACTAGAGTTTGAAGAGAACATCCACAAAGCTTTGTTTAGCACAGGTCTCATGACAAATTCACAAGTTATAATTTGTATTATTAGATATAATTGTATATCAGGTGGCTTCAGTAACCCTAACAACACAAGGTGTGCTTAGTGGAACTACAGCATGTCATTAACTTAAGTCAACACAGGTCATCTTACTCTGAATATGTAGCATTCGTGCAAAACGGGTGGAGCTGGTAAAAGGGAGAATCAGCAATGAACAAACAGCCTGAAATGCAGACTTATAAAACAATGCATATAATACATGAATGAACATAAGGGCCGTGCATTAAAAGCACAAATTAGTTTACAACTTTTCAAATTTCATGAAATGACCCACATTGCTGGTGTCATGTTTTAGTGGGACCTAAGAAAAAGTTATTTAGTCGAGGCAGATTGTAAATGTCTGAACTCAAATTTATCTATGGTGTGGTCACCCTGTGGCTTTTAAAAAGCACATTTGAGTACAGAAATGCATTCAGCTTTTTCATGGTACAGAAGTATCAGTTCTGGTTAATATCTCTCATAATGTTTTCTCAGTAAAAGTCAAACATTATGTAACTTGAGAAGGGGAAGGAGAACACCTGATGCACCCCTGGAATACTCACATTATTATTTTTTGAGGTCAATGATCAATTGAAAAGCAACGCATTATGTTAATCAATGGTTTCCAGCGAAAAATCACTGTAACAAAGGAAACATTTTCTAGCCTGTGGATTCACACATAAATGATTCCCATACATCATCAGGGGAAATATCTTCTCCCTTATGTCGATATACAATCTAAATATAATAATCTATTACAGGAGGTGTTGCTGTTCCCAGCCATGAAGCCTGATGACAATAAGAAGGCTGCCACCTCTGAGGAAACCTCTACCTAAGGCCATGACCTCTGACCTCTCCAGCGGTTACATCTCTCCAGGAGTCTATATGAAGTATGAGTCTTTACATGCCATGGACACCAGCAGAGTGTGCAGATTTTATCTGTGTTGGTTTGTTAAACATTGGAGCTGACTGGTCATTAAAGGAAATCACTTTATAACAATTATTTTTCATTTTATCTGCTCATTTTACTGGCTGAGTCGTCTGTGTTTGAAAGAAGGTTTTAGTTATTTTTGTTATCTAAATGGTAAATCATATTTGATCAGGAAATTATCTGGAAGCCATTGGATCTGCTTACATTGGCTAATCTGGGAGTTACTTTTATGCTAAATGTATTCTGAGTTACTGAGTGAGTCCTTCATTCTTAACACCTACAACAACTCAACCCCTGATGTTTGAAGTGTTCTCTGTATATTCATGTCATTTTTAACTGATCTGCTTGTAGTCCTTGTCTAAGATTTTTCACGTTGGCTTCCACAACTTTAATGTCTGTTGTCCAAGAAACTAAAATATTAAATTTCAATAAAGTACAATTGAATCAGCTTTGATTTGTGTTTTATTTTCTTAGTACGTGTTTATCCAGGGTGTTTATTTTTGCCAAATGCATAAGTGGCTCGACTTTGTGTGGAGACCATCTGCCCAGATTTCATTTAAGAAGTATATTAATGAAAGAGACCTAGATAAGCCAATCTAAAACTAACAAATATAATAAACTTGACAATTTTTAGGATTTGATACATAAAATTTTCAAGGAAGGACATTAAGGCCATAGACATATCAACACATAAGGGATCAAATTTGGGATGAACACTAGGATTTAATATGAAATAGTCTTTAAAAGTGAATCTGTGCTGATGAGGGTTTGGCTATCAGTTCAGAAACTCCTCCACTGAATTCTTCTGATTAAAAAATGTTGTTAAAAAAAAAAAAAAAAGAATCTGTAAAGCAAAGCTGGGAGCAGCCAGAAGCCTGTGGTAGTCCGGATTAAAGCTTCCCAAATAACAGAGTTGTTGGGGACCCCCAAATATGGATTTGTACATTGCTGTGAAAGTGTTTTCTTTTGTTCAGCTTAGCAAACAAATTTAGACAAAGACTAACACTGAATTAACACAAGGTACCGTTTCTAATGTATTAAAGGCTATCTAAACCAATCTGACCCTGTGTCAAAAACTAATTGCCCTGTAAACATATCTTGTGCCACCCTGGACAACTGTCATCAAGTGCTTGGAGAAATACTGGACCCCTCTTCACTGTTTCAATTTCTCTGTACTGAAACGTTTTCAAGCATGAACAGCAAATCAGATTTAAGTTCAGACTTTGATTAGGCTAATCCAAAAATCAATTTTCATTTTAAGGCATTCAGAAGTGAACTTGCCAGTGTGTCTTGTATCACTGTCCTACTGCTTAGTCACTTGAATTCATAATCATCAATTATAGCAAGTCCTCCTGGCCCCAAAGAAGCAAAGCATCCCCTGACCATCACACTACTACCACCAGGTTTGACTGTCAGTTTGTTCTTTTGCTCAACAAATTGAAGCTTTCCTGCTTTCACTGTGCCGCAGCTGCTCCACATTTCCTCTGACTTGCTCATCTGGTTCCTTTGTCATCTTCCACTCCTGCCTCAGTATTTAAGCTTTCTCTCAGTTGATTCACTGCTGGATTCTTCCGTTAGTCTCTCCATTACCCTGCCCGTTTTGCCGCCTGGATTCCATTACCTGTTCCTTATTTTTTCATTATTAAAAAGTAATTTATTTGCCATGCTCTGGACTTGGGTTTTTACTACAATTAATATGACATACCACTATCAAGAACATATGATATTGTAACACCCATTGTAACATTATTGTTTTTAACTATTGATACAATAGTAAATATAATAAACAGTAACAATCAAATATACACATAAAATTGCTTGTACTTGTATACAATTGGAAAGACGTTTTTAAATAAATTGACCTGAAGTTCCCTCTGACCTTCGGTCCCCCTCTCTCCTCCTCCTCCTCCACCACTGCCCACGCGTGAGCTCGCCATAGTGTGATGATGCGCGCTCCCGCGGCCCAGCGTGTGTTTGTATGTATCCGTGTGTGTGTGCTCTGGGGTAAACGGTGCTGCCTGCTGCAGAGTGAGCGAACATGGCGATGAGAGCAGCGCTGCGGTGCCTCTCTGTAAACCTTTCTCCCAGGCTGCCCCAACTCTCGTCCGCAGCGCAGGTTTCAGCGACTCGGCTGCTCTGCAGGAGCGGCTTCCCGCGGACTCTGAGCACGGACTCGGGCCAGTGCACAGGTAAAAAAGAAAAACCAAACCAACCTAAAGAGCCAAGGAGCAGGGATGGACCCTACTCTCCATGCGGGTGGATTCCTCATAATCAGCTACCAAAATAAATAAAATAACGATGTCGGTGACTGTGAAACGGAAGAATCAGACAATGAGGGCATCCAGATATTTTCTATTAAAGTTGAAAGGGGTTTCCTTTATACGGTAAATTGTATGACATGTTGCATGCTTTATCTCAAAAGCCACGACCTCCTGATTGGGCTGTTAAACATAAACTCATAAGTAGCCGATTCAACCAAATGTCACCTATGATGTTGGAGTTGTGCCTATCCAAAGAATAATGATTATCTACCCAACACCTGCCATGTTTTAAAAGTTTTAAGATCAGAAACAAAAATCTCGAGCATTACTTGTTGGTATGACTGTAATCCTGGAAAATCATCTTGTACCAATCTGGTTCAAACCTGTATTTTTCTGCATGATCTGATGCCAGCCCTGTAAATTGTTGAGGCCTTAGCCTGCAGTTATCCCATTGGGGCATTGTAAGGGTGACAGCATGAGCTTGGGAACACAATGCTCCAACTCAACACTGTGCATGACCGTGAGCACAAGTTATTTTTGCATCTGCTGGGACCTTTTTCCTGAATGCCCAATTGCAGAAAAGCTCAGTATGCTGATGTTTTATTTTTCTGCACACAGCGTTGCATAATTAGCATACCACCATCTGACTGTGGTCCATAGTACAAATTCTTTTTTATTGGCCACACGGACAGTTTTTGTTTTTTTCCTAGAACGACTAACTGGCTTTCTTGTCACAGTTCACATAACTAATATGCAATAATTTTTCTCCCTGTAGCCCTCAAGTTTACTGAGAAGCATGAGTGGGTGCTGGTGGAGAGTGGAATTGGCACTGTTGGTATCAGCAACTATGCTCAGGTCTGTTTTTTAATCAGTGATTCTATTAATCTTTGATTTATGGCACTCTTTGTTCAGACTTTTTCTGATGGCGGTCTAAAAGCTGTTCAGACCTGCACTTTGCTTTCAGCAGATCCACTGTATCGGGGTAATTCATTTGTTTATGATTATTTGTTAGTCATAAACAAGCGTGCCGCGGCCCGGGCAGTGGCAGAGGCAAAAACTCGGACCTGGGAGGAGTTTGGTGAGGCCATGGAGAAGGACTACCGGTTGGCCCCGAAGCGATTCTGGCAAACCGTCCGGCGCCTCAGGAGGAGGAAGCAGTGCTTCGCTAACACTGTTTACAGTGGGGATGGGTAGCTGCTGACCTCGACTGGGGACATTATCGGGCGGTGGAAGGAGTACTTTGAGGATTTCCTCAATCCTGCCATCACGCATTCCCTGGTGGAAACAGAGGCTGGGGACTCAGGGTTGGA
The DNA here is from genome assembly GCF_021462225.1 of Girardinichthys multiradiatus. Classification (NCBI taxonomy): domain Eukaryota; kingdom Metazoa; phylum Chordata; class Actinopteri; order Cyprinodontiformes; family Goodeidae; genus Girardinichthys; species Girardinichthys multiradiatus. The sequence goes on from NC_061797.1 coordinate 27,570,402, forward strand.
CTCTTTCATCACCCGGGCTGAAGTCACCAAGGTGGTTAAAAAGCTCCGCGGTGGCAGGGCTTCGGGGTTGGATGAGATCCGCCCTGAGTACCTCAAGTCTTTGGATGTTGTGGAGCTGTCATGGTTGACACGCCTCTTCAACATTGCGTGGCAGTCGGGGACAGTGCCTCTGGACTGGCAGACTGGGGTGGTGGTCCCCCTTCATAAGAAGGGTGACCAGAGGGTGTGTTCCAACTACAGGGGGATCACACTACTCAGCCTCCCTGGTAAGGCCTACGCCAGGGTATTGGAGAGGAGAGTCCGGCCGATAGTCGATCCCCGGCTTCAGGAGGAGCAGTGTGGTTTTCGTCCTGGCCGTGGAACACTGGACCAGCTCTATACCCTCTACAGGGTACTCGAGGGTTCATGGGAGTTTGCCCAACCGGTCCACATGTGTTTTGTGGACCTGGAGAAAGCATTCGACTGTGTCCCTCGTGATGCCCTGTGGGGGGTGCTCCAGGAGTATGGAATCGGGGGCCCTTTACTAGGGGCCATCCGGTCTCTACAAGTGGAGCAGGAGTTTGGTTCGCATTGCCGGCACTAAGTCGGACCTGTTCCTGGTGCATGTTGGACTCCGGCAGGGCTGCCCTTTGTCACCGGTCCTGTTCATAACTTTTATGGACAGGATTTCTAGGCGCAGCCACGGGCTGGAGGGGGTGTGGTTTGGGGACCAGAGGATTTCGTCTCTTCTTTTTGCAGATGACGTGGTCCTGCTGGCCCCCTCTAGCCAAGACCTACAGCATGCACTGGGGTGGTTCGCAGCCGAGTGTGAAGCGGCTGGGATGAAGATCAGCTCCTCCAAGTCCGAGGCCATGGTTCTTGACCGGAAAAGGGTGGCTTGTCCTCTTCAGGTTGGAGGGGAGTTCCTGCCTCAAGTGTAGGAGTTTAAGTATCTCGGGGTCTTGTTCACGAGTGAGGGAAGAATGGAGCGGGAGATCGACAGACGGATCGGTGCGGCTGCCACAGTAATGGGGGCGCAGTGCCGGTCCGTTGTGGTGAAGAGAGAGCTGAGCCGAAAAGCAAAGCTCTCAATTTACTGGTCGGTCTACATTCCTACCCTCACCTATGGCCATGAACTTTGGGTCATGACCGAAAGAACGAGATCCCGGATACAAGCGGCTGAAATGAGCTTCCTCCGTAGGGTGGCCGGGCACTCCCTTAGAGATAGGGTGAGGAGCTCGGCCATCCGGGAGGGGCTCGGAGTAGAGCCGCTGCTCCTCCACATCGAGAGGAGCCAGTTGAGGTGGCTCGGGCATCTATACCGGATGCCTCCTGGACGCCTTCCTCGGGAGGCGTTCCAGGCACGTCCCACCGGGAGGAGGCCCAGGGGATGGCCCAGGACACGCTGGAGGGACTACGTCTCTCGGCTGGCCTGGGAACACCTTGGGCTCCCCCAGGAGGAGCTGGAGGAGGTGTCTGGGGAGAGGGACGTCTGGGCGTCTCTGCTGAGTCTGCTGCCCCCGCGACCCGGTCCCGGATAAAGCGGAAGACGACGAGTACGAGTACGAGTACGAGTACTATTTGTTAGTATAATTGATTACTGCCAAGCAGCACAGGGTGGCATATACTGGTCCTTCTCAAAATATTAGCATATTGTGATAAAGTTCATTATTTTCCAGAATGTCATGATGAAAATTTAACATTCATATATTTTAGATTCATTGCACACTAACTGAAATATTTCAGGTCTTTTATTGTCTTAATACGGATGATTTTGGCATACAGCTCATGAAAACCCAAAATTCCTATCTCACAAAATTAGCATATCATTAAAAGGGTCTCTAAACGAGCTATGAACCTAATCATCTGAATCAACGAGTTAACTCTAAACACCTGCAAAAGACTCCTGAGGCCTTTAAAACTCCCAGTCTGGTTCATCACTCGAAACCCCAATCATGGGTAAGACTGCCGACCTGACTGCTGTCCAGAAGGCCACTATTGACACCCTCAAGCAAGAGGGTAAGACACAGAAAGAAATTTCTGAACGAATAGTCTGTTCCCAGAGTGCTGTATCAAGGCACCTCAGTGGGAAGTCTGTGGGAAGGAAAAAGTGTGGCAGAAAACGCTGCACAACGAGAAGAGGTGACCGGACCCTGAGGAAGATTGTGGAGAAGGGCCGATTCCAGACCTTGGGGGACCTGCAGAAGCAGTGGACTGAGTGTGGAGTAGAAACATCCAGAGCCACCGTGCACAGGCGTGTGCAGGAAATGGGCTACAGGTGCCGCATTCCCCAGACCTGGGCTACAGAGAGGCAGCACTGGACTGTTGCTCAGTGGTCCAAAGTACTTTTTTCGGATGAAAGCAAATTCTGCATGTCATTCAGAAATCAAGGTGCCAGAGTCTGGAGGAAGACTGGGGAGACGGAAATGCCAAAATGCCAGAAGTCCAGTGTCAAGTACCCACAGTCAGTGATGGTCTGGGGTGCCGTGTCAGCTGCTGGTGTTGGTCCACTGTGTTTTATCAAGGGCAGGGTCAATGCAGCTAGCTATCAGGAGATTTTGGAGCACTTCATGCTTCCATCTGCTGAAAAGCTTTATGGAGATGAAGATTTCATTTTTCAGCACGACCTGGCACCTACTCACAGTGCCAAAACCACTGGTAAATGGTTTACTGACCATGGTATCACTGTGCTCAATTGGCCTGCCAACTCTCCTGACCTGAACCCCATAGAGAATCTGTGGGATATTGTGAAGAGAACGTTGAGAGACTCAAGACCCAACACTCTGGATGAGCTAAAGGCCGCTATCGAAGCATCCTGGGCCTCCATAAGACCTCAGCAGTGCCACAGGCTGATTGCCTCCATGCCACGCCGCATTGAAGCAGTAATTTCTGCCAAAGGATTCCCGACCAAGTATTGAGTGCATAACTGTACATGATTATTTGAAGGTTGACGTTTTTTGTATTAAAAACACTTTTCTTTTATTGGTCGGATGAAATATGCTAATTTTGTGAGATAGGAATTTTGGGTTTTCATGAGCTGTATGCCAAAATCATCCGCATTAAGACAATAAAAGACCTGAAATATTTCAGTTAGTGTGCAATGAATCTAAAATATATGAATGTTAAATTTTCATCATTACATTATGGAAAATAATGAACTTTATCACAATATGCTAATATTTTGAGAAGGACCTGTATGTCACGGAGTGACATTTTTGGACTCTGTTTGTGGCTTTGTGTTTCTTTACCTTTTGCTTAGATTTTTCTGTTTTGGTTTTTGTATCCTGTTTTTCTTTTTTCTCTCTTCCACCTCCTAGTGTTTACTACTTAAGTTCTTTTATGGTTGTTTTCTTATTACTTTGTATGGTTTATTATTATTATTATTATTATTATTATTATTATTATAGTTCTTGGTCTTCCCTGGATTCTCTAGTTTTATTTCTCTTTAGTATCTTTATGTTTAATGGTGTTTTATTATTTGTTCCTTTGCACTCTTCTTGTTTACTAGTTTATTTTCTGTTTCCTTTCCAGTTAATTCAGTCAGTGTGGTTAGGTTTGTTTACTTTTGTATTCAGGTTTTCTTTATGGGTTCTTTGTTCTCAGGTTGTTATTGTTGTTCCTATGTTCCCTCTAGTTTCTCTGTTTACTTTAGTCATGATTATTCTACTTTTCTTATTCCCCATTTGATTATTTATCTTTGTCTATAGGTTTGCTTGGTCTGTGTTTCTGTTCATTGTTAGTTACTTTGCCCATCCTCAGCCTTTGTATTTGTTTCACCTGTTCCTTCTTCTTCCCTGCCTCCTTGTCGCACCTGTTCCGTTGATTATCTGCCTTTGTTATCTCACAGTATAACAAAGGCATAAGTAAACCAACTTATACACAAAACCAGTATAAGTTGGTTTTGTGTCTTTGTTCAGTACTGGTTCCTTGTGTTTGTCACACCTCGTTCTCGTCCATGATTATGCTTTGTTTTTGGCCACGCCTTGCCTTGGGAAACCTGCAGTGATTTTGCTACATTTTTTGACTTTGTAAATAAATCTTTGAATTACAAAGATGATCCTGCCGAGCTCTTGTCTGCACTTTGGTCCGATCCAAAACCACACCGTGACAATATAATTTTAAGTTCAGATACTTATATAATAAGGCGTTTAAATAGTGATTCTTTTTTTCCCTGTGCTAATAAGGCAGATTAGCGGACAGAAATTGTGAGACGCTCAGCAAGCTAGAGAAAAGATCCACTCAATAAATACTTTACAAGATTCTTTGTATTAAAAATAGTATTACATTTAACTTCGTCAATTAAACAAAAAAATCCCCTAAACGAAATGAGAAATAGATAGAAATCCTCTTATGTTTAATTTTTAGGGTCTTGGGGCTTTAGCCAAAAGGTTATTGACTAAAAATGAGTATAAAACAAGATCTTCAAAGGCAGTTTTAATTAGCAAACAGACATTATTTGTAGTATGGGTGTAGTTTGTTGTAACATGTTTTCAGTAGAACTACTTGGTGATGCTAATACTAGGTGTGCAGCTCAGGAGCAACACCGAAATGTGATAAGCAGTTGACTATAAAGGTTATTTGATGTCAAAATGGATACTCTAAACAGGTAATTTTGTTATGAATTTCTATATTGATTTTAAGGGAATAATATATGATTTTCAAAACGTTTCACAAATACAAATCTGAAGAGTGTACTTTGCATAGGTATTCAGCTCCATTGAGTCATTACTTTGTAGAATCTGCTTTCGCTATAATTATAGGTGCAACTCTTTTGAAGGATGTTGCTGTCAACCTTAATCAGATGGAAAGTTTCTGTGAACTTCAATTTTGCCAAAGATTCTCAATTGGATTAAGGTCCCCCCTATCACATAATTATGCTTTGATCTAAAATGTTTCATTGCAGCTCTGACTGTGTGTTTAACGTCGTTATCCTTCTGAAATACGAACTTCTGCCTGAGTTTAAAGTCTTTTGCAGCCTTTTGCAGCCTCCAACATGTTCGCATTCACGATTGCCCAGTCTTATAGCTTTCTTTGAACAATTCAACAATCTTGCCACTTTTCTAAAATGTCTTTCCTCAGAGCTGTGGATCTCTGAAACTCCCCCAGAGTTACCATGGGACTTCTGGCTGTTTTTCTGGTTAAGGTTTCACTTGCGTGCCCTGCCAGTTTAGGTATATGGCCATTACTTGGTAGGTTTGCAGTTGTGTCATAATTGTTGCACTGAAATTTGTTTAGGGGTAAAAGGTAAAGGGGAATGAATACATATAAATACCACAGTTTTCTGAATTATATTTGTAAAAAAAAAAAAATTAAAACCTGCTGTTATTTTCTCCTACATCTCAATTATGTATTATTCTGTGTTGGTCATCACGAAAAAATCAGAAATGCATTGAAGTTTGTGTTTGTAATGTGACAAAAAAGTGACAAACATCATTGGGAATTCACATTTTTGTGGATAATGTATAATTGTTATTATTCGGTCATTTTAGGAAGCCTTAGGTGATGTGGTTTACTGTGGACTCCCTGAGGTTGGCCAAAGACTTGAACAAATGGGTAGGATCCGGGAATGTACTACACATGTAGTAAGTGTTTATAGGAATGCAATAAGCATTATCTTTTGCTGTGTATTTCTGTTTGCAGATGAGTTTGGTGCCTTGGAAAGTGTAAAGGCTGCTAGTGAGCTGTACTCACCGTTGACAGGTGAAGTGACAGCAATCAACACAGAGCTGGCCGGAAGCCCAGGACTTGTGAATAAATCCTGCTATGCAGATGGTTAGTCTCAGTGTTGTTCAAACTAGTATTGTGTTATCATTCCCGAAAACCTCTTTCACTGCATTTATTGCCAGTGCAGTTGAAAAGCTGCCAAAATACAGTCATGTCACGGTTTCACTTTCAAGTTTTATTTCTTTATTTTTCAGGATGGCTAATCAAGATGACCATTGAAAAGCCGGAAGAACTCAATAAGCTCATGGACCAGCCTGCTTATGATAAATTCATTAAGTCACTGGAAGAATAAATCCACAAACTCACTGTGATTATTATGTAACTACAGTCAAAGATTAACAGACAGGGTTACTAACATCTGCATTGAACTGAATCATCCTTTGCGGGATTTATTTATTTTATGAACACTTGATAGTGTGCTGTAAAATGTTAAATACCCAGTATCATGTTTCGATGCTTAATAACATTTTTCATGTAGAAGGTTGAGATTTTTTAAATCAACCAGTAAATCTAAAGGGCTCTCTTGCACAGTGTTTGTCAGTATTATTGGATCTTGTTTCTAGTACTTTGATCTGTTTTTTAAATAGTGCACAGATGTTTTAAAACACCCGAAAGTTCTGTTTGAAATTCTTCTAATAAAACTTTAGGTTTGATTTTATGTTTGGGAAATCCGTTGGATTGGATGTTAGAAAAAGGTACAAATTAACACATCACCCACAGTACATCTTACCGCACACAGATATATTCAGGTGCTGACAGGGCATACTGCCTGTTTGTGCTTATAATAGTTTGTCACACCTTGACCTTTCCCCTTGGTTGAAGATAGGCTGAGATTGCTGAAGCTAGTTGATCAATTATTAATCCAACTGTGATTTCAAATCCATTGACAAAAGCTACAGTTACTACACTAATGCCTTTAATAACTATTTAAAAGAACAATAAAAACTTTTCACATTACATGTCCTATGCTAAATAAAACAGCATATTTTTAAAGGTTCTAGTTTCAGTTTATCCACTTACTGTAAAGTGGATTGCCCCTCCTTGAACCACCACCTTAACGTGGTGGAGGGGTTTGCATTCTCGAATAATCCTAGAGGCTATGTTGTCTGGGGCTTAAATGCCCCTGGTAGGGTCTCCCATGGCAAACAAGCTCTGGGCGATGGGTCAGACAAAGAGCAGTTCAGATGCCTTCATGAGGACCGCTAGAACGAGGCACGTGACATCACCCGGCATTGCGGAGCCTGGTTCCCACCCTGGAGCCAGGCCTGGGGTTTGGACTTGTCGGCCAGCGCTTGGTGGTCGGGTTACTCGCCTGGTGGCCGGGACCCAAATGAGAGACGCAAAGCCATCCCCCAGTGGTCGCACCACCTGCAGGGGGAACCATGAGGGACCGGTTTTAAAAGAGGAACGGGCAGCGGATGAGACTGGGCAGCAGTGGAGACCTCGACAACCCGATCTCCAGAAGCTTAAACTGGTTCTAGGGACTCTTTCTTGGGGGGAAAGAGCCTGAGCGTGTACGGAAGGCCGAGAGATATCAGCTAGAAATAGTCAGGCTCACCTACACACACAGCGTGGGCTTCGGAACCCAGCTCCTCGAGAGAGTTTGGACTATCTTTTACTCTGGAGTGGCCCGCGGGGAGAGGTGGTGGGCTGGGGTGGGTTTGCGTATCGCCCCCCAGCTCAGCCGTCTCGTGTTGGGGTTTACCCCAGTGGATGAGGTGGTCATATCCCTGCGCCTTCAGGTTGGGGACAGGTCTCTGTTGTTTCAGCCTGCAGGCCGAGCGGTAGTGCAGAGTACCCAACCTTCTTTTTGTCCCTGTAGTCTTTTGAAGACTCCGTCATTATGCTGGGGGACTTCAATGCCCACATGGGAAACGACAGTGACACCTGGAGGGGAGTAATTGGGAGGAATGGCCTCGCTGATCTGAACCCGAGTCACGTTTAATTATTGGACCTCTGTGCCAGTCACGAATTGTCCATTATGAACACCATGTTCAAGCATAAGGGTGTTCATCAGTGCACTTGGCACCAGGACACCCTAGGCAGGAGGTTGATGATCAGCTTTGTAGTCGTGTCTATGGACTTTCAGCCACATGTCTAGGACACCTGGGTGAAGAGAAGGGCTGAGCTGTCCACCGATCACCACCTAGTGGTGAGTTAGATCCGCCGGAAGAGGAGGAAGCCGGACAGACTTGCCAGGCCCAAACGATTTGTGACGGTCTGCTGGGAACATCTGGTGGAGCCCTCACCCAGGGATGTATTCAACTCCAACCTCCGGGAGAGCTTTGACCAGATTCCCGTGGGAGGTTGGAGACAAAGAGTCTGAGTGGACTATATTCTCCGCCACTATTGTCGATGCTGCTGCCCATAGCTGTGGCTGTAAGGTCTGAGGTGCCTGTCGCGGCGGCAATCCCCAAACCTGGTGGTGGACACCGGCAGTAAGGGATGCTGATAAAGAAGGAGTGCTATCGGTTGTGGTTGGCTTGTGGGACTCCTGAGGCAGTTGATGGTTATGGTGAGGCCAAGCATGCCACAGCCCGAGCTGTGGCAGAGGCAAAAACTTGGGCATATGAGGAGTTTGGTGAGGGTATTGAGAAGGACTACCGGTCGGCCTTGAAGCTCAGTTCTGGCAAACCATCTGGCGCCTGAGGAGAGGGAAGCAGTGCTTTGCCAACATTGTTTATAGTGGGGGTGGGGAGCTGTTGACCTCGACTGCAAGGAGTACTTCGAGGATCAGTGTGCTCTTTGTCCCAGCCGTGGAACACTGGACCAGCTCTACATCCTCTACAGGGTGCTCGAGGGTTAATGGGAGTTTGCCTAACCGGTCCACATGTGTTTTGTGGACCTGGAGAAGGCATTTGACTGTGTCCCTTGTGGTGCCCAGAGGGGGGCGCTCCAGGAGTACGGAGTCGGGAGCCCTTTGTTATGGGCCATCTGGTCTCTGTACAAGAGGAGGAAGAGTTTGGTCTGCATTGCTGGCACTAAGTCGGTAGATGTTGGACTCTGGCAGGGCTGCCCTTTGTCACCGGTCCTCTTCATAACTTTCATGGATAGGATTTTTAGCCACAGCTAGGGGCCAGTGGTGTTCTGGTTTGGGGACCAGTGGATTCCCTTCTTCTTTTTGCAGATGATGTGGTCCTGCTGGCCCCCTTTACCCAAGACAGTAGGTATGCTGGGAACATGCACTGGGGCGGTTCGCAGACCCTCGTATAGCAGCTGGGATTAGGATCATGCTGGAGGGACTATGTCTCTCGGCTGGCCTGAAAACGCCATGGGCTCACCGCAGGGGAGCTGAAGAAGGTGTCTGGGGAGAGGGAAGTGTGGGCGTTTCTACTGAGTCTGCTGCCCCCGCGACCCTGTTCCAGATGTATCGGTAGATGACGAGTACAAGTAAACTGGATTTCTGTGCATTTGTCAAAGGAGCCTGTCAATATGAAAACCTATAATAAATATAGAAAACACCCACCACAGTTATTGACACCCTTGGTAACGCTGATTAAAAATCTTTAAATTCATACATAATTTCTTCACTTAATAATCTCACAGTGAAGCTTTTTATAAAATGAATTTCTTAATTTCAGTATTTTTATTGAGTGGGTGAAAAGTCTTGTCTTTAGAAGTATTTGTTTTTTAATGAAAATACTGGCGCCACAATCCTTGGTATGCCTCACAATTCATATAAAAAATATAATGTAACAATTATTTTTAATGTATGCTTTACTGTTTAAGTTGATCAGAGTATGTACTAACTTTAGTAGTTAGTTAGTAATTCCTTAACTATGATACGCCAGTGAGGGCCATATCTTTTAGCCATTCTTTGAATTATAGCCACATTTTAGCACATAAACTAAAGGGCTAACATTGATGTCAGTTTTATTGCCTGGTTGGTAGATTTTTTTTTTTAGCTTTGAGGACACAACGGGTTAGGGTGAATGTTTTTTTTTCTAAGTTTCTACTTTCTTTTACTGGTACTCCCCTGGGTTGTGTCTTTTCTCCTCTTTAATTTGTTTTATAATGACTGCCAGAGCCATTTAACTGGAGGCAGCATTATTAAATGTTCAGACGGCTGTCATTGTGTCACTCCTCGGCAGTAAGAACTCTGAACATGAAGAAATGTGCATCGAATGTAGAAAAAGACCTACAAAGATCCCTTCAGTAACAATCAATAATAAAACTGTTGAGCTGGTGCCACAGTATAAATATCTAGGGGTGCTTATTGATGAGAAATTGCGTTTTGAGGAGCAAGTGGAGTCAGTCCCACCAGCGTATGCACTTTTATTCAAAACTTTGCACTTTTAATGCCAGTTCTGGTTTTATTAGGGTGTTTTATTCCTGTTTTATTGAGTCTGTTCTTACCTTTTCTTTTATCTGCTAGCATGGATTGTTTTCAATTAAAAACAAGAATTGTCTGCTGGCATTCGTAAATGTATGCAGTGAAATTGCCATGCGCGTGAATAAACTTTGTGACCTCTACAACACCAGATGCCTAAAGAAAGCTAAAATCATATTGGTTGACCACAGCCATCCTTTATGGGAAGAATACTCCCTGCTACTTTTAGGAAGGAGGTAGAAGATGCCACACTGTAGAACAAACAGACTGAAATAATCTTTTATTTCTGCTGCGGTTAGCTTGGTAAAGTCGACAATGTGGGGATGAATCTCAGACCTTTCTCTTTCTTTTATTGTTGCTGTGTGCACATTTTGTGACTGCTGTCTGGACAAGAGATTGCCCATCGGGGGTAATAAAGTTTACCTTGACCTTACCTTGACCTTGAGAAACTGGGAAAGACAAGAAAACATGCCAATGTTTGTTGAAATCTGTAAGCATGGAAGCTGCTATAAAATGAACAAATCTAAGCTTGCCCATAACTACAGTCAGGGGAATAATTAAAAATTTTAAAACAACTAGAACTGTGACAAGGCTGAATGAGGACCCAGTTTCATACAGCCAGAAGGATGGCGAGAAGAGTTAAAAAATCTCAACAGTTCAGTGATAGAGAACTGGAACAAACACATTTGGATGCTGCCTCCATGCTAGTTAGGAGCATGTTAGAGGGGACTCCTGGGCTACAATCTCAATAGATGCAAGGACAAAGACAAATGGTCAAAGAATTTCTCTCTTTGTATGCTTTAACATTGTTAAATGTTACAGAAGAAGGTTAACTGTTCTGTAGATTAAAGGGGGTTGTACAAAATAATCAGAAAATGGGTGCCTGTTATTGTGGTAAACATCATTTCATGTTCAAATTATTTCTTAATATTGGATTTTGCTACAACCAACTAATTGTTTAAAGGTTTGTTACATATAATTACCAGGGTACTAATAAGCATGAAGGGCGTTGTACATGTCACAGTCTCTTTCACAGTCTTGTGTCCATAACAACCCCCCTTTACAATGATATACATTATTTTTTAGATTATCACATGGGACAAAGAAAAAAAAAAAGTGTAAAGGACAGACTCACTTAACATTGTATCAAAAGTAGCATGCAAAAACATTTAAGTTTTTTTTCAAGATGCTTTAGTGTTAAATGATCAGAAGGTGAGGTGAGGAAGTTATCTTATTGTGACCCCTGCTGGTTGTCAAAAGCCTTTGAGTTAAACAAATAATATTTTTTTTTTATTGCAGTTACTCTTGCACTGTGAGGACTTCCTTTTCCAAAGGATTCCCAATTCCTAATATGCTAACATTTGTGCCAACTCTAATCAAACGTAGATTGTTTTGCTTAGCCACAGTGAGGATAGTATGCTAGTTAAAACAATCAGACTTAAGGCTACTTGATCAAAGATTTACCTTCCATGCAAATTTAAACCAACATTCTTTGCTTGCACAAGATAGTGGGCAACTTAATGCAAATATTAGTTTAACCGATATACTAAGCCTGAAGGTTGAGAAAAGATAAAGAAAAAAAATCCTTTATGAAAACATTTGTAAGATGTTGGTCATTAAACTATGCATCCTACCATGTTTAAAGTCAAGTTTTGTCAGATGATAACTGGCTGTTATTACAGGGCTCTTGATACCATTAAAAAGTCAGGGCAATTTAGGAGCCTGTAGAAGTTTTACAGAAAAGCAGTTTTGGATAGTGCATGGTCTTTGCAGTAATTCAGTTTGTATACTAGATTTAACTGCATTCTTGTACTATTAACTCAGTTTTTCCTAACTTTCTTCACTGGGTGAAAAATATAATATGTAACTTTACTGCACGAGTTAAAATTATTGAGAATTTTACTGACAGACTGCTTGTTACCAGATGTTCCTATCGGATAGGAAAAGTGTTTACTGTTTTCAACGGACGTTGATTACCAGCCCCATTTTAGATATGATTAATCTATCTTTAGTAAATGGATATGTACCACAGGCTTTTAAGTTAGCTGTAATTAAACCTTTACTTAAGAAACCTTCGCTTGATCGAGATGACTTCATAAATTACAGACCTATATCCAATCTTCCATTCTTATCTAAAATTCTTGAGAAAATAGTTGCTAATCAAATGTGTGAGCATTTATACAGCAATGACCTGTTTGAAGAGTTGCAGTCAGGTTTCAGAGCTCATCATAGCACTGAAACAGCTCTGCTGAAAGTCACTAATGATATTCTTATGGCCTCAGATAATGGACTTGTGTCTGTACTTGTCCTCTTAGATCTCAGTGCTGTATTTGATACAGTCGACCATAATATTCTCTTAAAAAGGCTGGAATATGCTGTAGGGATCAGGGGAACAGCGCTAGGCTGGTTTAAATCTTATCTGTCTGACAGATTCCAGTTTGTTCATGTAAATGATAAATCATCTTTAAACTCCAGGGTTAATTGTGGAATACCACAGGGTTCAGTACTTGGGCCAATTCTCTTTACTATATATGTGCTTCCAATAGGTCAAATTATCAGGCAGCATAGGAAACATTTTCACTGTTACGCTGATGATACTCAACTTTACTTATCCATAAATCCTGATGAGCCCAACCAGTTAGACAGACTACAAGCATGTCTTGAAGATATAAAAACTTGGATGACTTTAAATTTTTTGCTTCTAAATTCAGACAAGACAGAAGTTGTCGTCTTTGGACCGGAGTCTTTAAAAAAGAAACTGCTAAGTCAATCACTTAACCTGGATGGCATTAAATTGACCTCTGGTAATAAAGTGAAAAACCTTGGTGTTACTTTTGACCAGGATATGTCATTTAAATCCCATATTGAACAGGTTTCTAGGATTTCCTTCTTTCATCTCCGGAACATTGCCAAAATTAGAAATATCCTATCCAGCAGTGACGCTGAAAAACTAGTCCATGCATTTGTTACTTCAAGGCTGGACTATTGTAATTCTTTACTATCAGGATGTCCACAAAATGCAGTTAAAAGCCTTCAGCTGATTCAAAAGGCTGCAGCAAGAGTTCTGATGAAAATTAAAAAGAGAGATCATATTTCTCCTATTTTAGCTTCCCTTCATTGGCTCCCTGTTAAATCCAGAATATAATTTAAAATTCTCCTCCTCACATATAAAGCCCTTAATGATTTAGCTCCATCATACATCAGAGATCTGATTGTTCCATATGTTCCTAACAGGGCACTTCGTTCTCAGACTGCAGGTTTACTGGTGGTTCCTAGAGTCTCTAGAAGTAGAATGGGAGGCAGATCCTTTAGTTATCAGGCTCATCCCCTGTGGAACCAGCTCCCAGTTTGGGTCCGTGAGGCAGACACCCTGTCTACTTTTAAGGCTAGGCTTAAAACTTTCTTTTTGATAAAGCTTATAGTTAGAGTGGCTTAGTTTATCAGGGAGGGAGCCTTCCTGCCTCCCTGTTGGTTGGAGTAAAGGGGAGTCAGGTTTAGCCTAAACCGGCTCAGTTATGGTTGAGGTGCAAACACACCCTCCATTTTTGCTACCTGTATGACCCCTTCTCTTTTCCAATGGTTATAATCAGTCTGACAGAGAGAGGTACCCCCAGTCCTTGTGGTTTTTAGTATAACAATGACCATCAGTGGGACCCTTTGTGAGGTGCCTCGAGACGACATTGTCGTAAATAAGCGCCGTTTAACTAAATAATTTGAACTGAAACTATCTGTGTAGTTATGCTGCTATAGGCTTAGGCTGCCGGAGGACATAATGACCACTTTCACCCTCTTCGCTACATTCTCACACTACTCTCCAATTTTGCATTATTTGCTGTTATTTCAGCTTTTAACTTTGTTCTCTCTTTTCTCTTCCTAGAAGCTACACCTGGCCTGGCTCTGTGTCTACCTGTGACACCTTTCTGGAGAGGGGCATCGTCCGAGCTTTTGCTGGCAACAACTTAATGCTCACCCTCTACCGATGATCCACATAGCCCTGTCTTTTAGTGTTTAACCCTTTCTCTCTCCTAGACATGGCAATTTACTGAGCTTTACTGTAACTAATTATATGTGCTCTCTTTCAGACTCTAACCTTGAAAACTGGCTCAGAGTTTATCTGTTCTTTGTTTCAAAACGAAACGACCAAAGGAGCTACATCCATTAACATTTACTTCTCCTTCCCATAGAAAGTACTCCTGGATCAGTGCTTCTTTGTTCTCTTTGTGTCTCTGCTCTGTTCTCTCAAACCCCCAGTCGGTCGTGGCAGATGGCCGCTCACACTGAGCCTGGTTCTGCTGGAGGTTTCTTCCTGTTAAAAGGGAGTTTTTCCTCTACACTGTCGCTACATGCATGCTCAGTATGAGGGATTGCTGCAAAGTCAATGCCAGTGACTGTCCACTGTCTCTACATGCTCTTCCGGGAGGATTGAATGCTGCAAGTCACTGACTGGATGCAATCTGCTGGGTTTCCTTAGACAGAAAAACGTTTTATCCAATTTGAATAAATAACTAACACTGACTGCACCGTTCAATGGTTAGGATTAATTGGAATGTATGTACCTGACTGTTGTGAAGTGCCTTGAGACAACATGTGTTGTGAATTGGCGCTATATAAATAAAACTGAATTGAATTGAAAAAGTTTGATTACAGCAGTGCAACTGAGTCTATTGAGAAGTAGATCTACATCTAGTATTGACAAATACAACTTCATACATTATTTGGATTGTGTAAGACACAATCCAACAAACGTTTTTGGCAAACGTATTCAAAGTTTCAAGCAGAAGTCTGCCGGAAATTAAAAAGTAAAATTCAAGGTATAGCTTAGACACCAATTAGGTTGTAAAAAGCATCACAGAAAGCAAACACAATATCAAAATTAATATGATAGCAGTTTATTAATTGGCTCATTAGAAATATTTGTATACTTGTTATAGTCTGTTTTAACAGTATGGGTTGCAAGTGTCATGAAACTATTTTGTGGGTCATGCTGAAAAGTTTTGGAACGGGTGCCTGGATGTACGCTGAAAAATGAACCGCACAGGGATTGTCCACAATTACATTGCCCTACATGATTTTATTGAAGAATAATGCTGAGATCTATGTACACATCGAATGGAAAAGAAGCAACACTATATAGATAAGTCAGTCAGTCAGTCATTTTCTACCACTTATTCCATAGTGGGTCGCGGGGAAGCTGGTGCCTACCTCCAGCAGTCTATGGGCGAGAGGCGGAGTACACCCTGGACAGTTCGCCAGTCCATCGCAGGGCAATATAGGTAAGTATAAAAGAAAAGAAATACTTCAGTTCTCGGTTTATATTGTTTCATACTCAAAATAATAAATGTGTTAAAAGGAATAGAAATAAATTACTGTATTTCAGGCTAAGTATTACATCTGAGAATGTCACTATCATGCGCCTTAAATCATTTTGGATGCGTCTTGTGGTGAACGCTCTTGAACGCATCTACTCTTTGATCAGCCATCTGTTCTGCCATTGGCTCATTTTTCCATATCCCACAATGCCCCACCTTTCAACTTCCTTTTTCCTTTCGGCCATTTTCCTCCCTCATAGGTATGAGAAATTATTCTGTCAACGTTTTCCAACAATCTACTGTAATCCTTAATATTCAATTGGCGTCTGTTAAATTCCCTTACAGATTAACACAGTACGAGCTTTCGCCTTTAGAATAAGATAATTATTGTAACAATTTTGCCCGCAGAATTTGTGAAAACAATGCATTTAGCGAAGCGCCTGGGTTTAGCGGTAGCTTTTAGCTTTGCCTTTATAATTCAGCCCTTTATCCATATGTTTTTAACTTTAACCCTCGGAAAAAAAACATGATATAGATATTATGCATACAAAAATGATTGAGACGAGTTACTGTGTGGCCAAGGATAATCATAAGAGTAATTGAGTGGCTTTAGTTGTTTAATTTACATGCTAGCCTATAGCACTTAGCCTCGTATTAAAGCATGCTGGTGTGACTGTAAGCTTATGTTTTCCACGCTGAATTGCAGGGAACTAGGCAACAATGGCCCCCAGCCGGAATGGAATGATCTTGAACCCCCATTTCCACAAAGACTGGCAGAAACGAGTGCGTACCTGGTTCAACCAGCCCGCCAGGAAGGTCCGCAGGTGAGAACTGTGCTAACTGTGCTAACAGAGCATCCGCTAGTTTGTGATTTTGTAGCAAAGATTATCTTTGCGGTACCGTTGGATTTAACCTTTGTTATATTTAATAAATTATTCAGATCTTTACCACCAGAGAGTGAGTTATTGGTTTTAAAATGTTTCTGAAGAGAACTGGGGATGTTGAGTGCAAAACTCGAGGTGGGCTGATTTTCGCACATCCTATGGTTCCTGTACATAGTGCTCCTTTATCCTTTTTTAAAACTTAATCTAAAGTTTACATGTTTTATAGTTAAATGTTGGTACACTGTAAGCACTGGAAACCAAAGTCAGATTCCTTGTTTGTGGATATAAACTTGGCCAAAAGCTGATTCTGATTTCCAGAGTCCCTACATTTTCAAGGAATCCAAGATTTGTGTCTGTAATCACATAATGGTTGTTCAATGGGTTCCCATTATCATTGGCACTTTCCCGACCAAATTGGTTACAACAAATATCAAGGATTGTCAGAAATATTCTAGGAAAATCTCGTTGTGTGGCTACAACAGACATTCAGATTTCATCAATTTTGCCCAGCCATGTGTGCCTCTTTCCGTCATGCTGTCTGTTGGATCTTTCCAACCCATTTCAGCTGCACCAACAACTTGTGCATCGTGTCAGGAGTTCAGTATCGAATAGCGCTCACGCAGCATAACATGTTCAAGTCCGGTACGATTTAAAAAAAATGTGTGCTGGACTTTAGTTGCCTGAGCAAAAGGTTTTTTCCTGGCAAAATCTGGTTGTATTCTGAATTCGATCGCAATCATTTGTACAGAGGGTTGGGGTTACTGAGAAGTTTGGTTCCCAGTTTGACTGTAAAAGCGCCTTTTGTTGGTACAGAATCTGGTTACGCAGTGAAACGCAGAGCAATCCTTTAGTGTTGATTTCCAAGCAAGCATCAATTGGTGGGCCAGTACCTAACAACAATAATAATAATTGTTTTAAGTGGACCTCAAACCTT
Source organism: Girardinichthys multiradiatus (assembly GCF_021462225.1). Classification (NCBI taxonomy): domain Eukaryota; kingdom Metazoa; phylum Chordata; class Actinopteri; order Cyprinodontiformes; family Goodeidae; genus Girardinichthys; species Girardinichthys multiradiatus. The sequence continues at coordinate 27,587,562 of NC_061797.1, forward strand.
TCCTACATTGCTGCTGTTGCATTTGAAATAACCCAAGTTAATTTTGTTTACTAAATGGTCCCCTCAAAGAATAAACAGTAAAATTTGGGTTTTCAGATGACCTTTGTGGTTTAGATTGTTTAAAGTGCCAGAGGCTGGCCAGAATAAATTCACTGCTTATAAAGGACCTGAGTTCTGATTATGGCAAATTGTTCAACATACTAAGTCTTTGTTCTGCCAATCCAACTTATACATTCAAATGCAGTATGTTATGGCTGCGTCAGTTTTGGTGATGGTCACCAGCTCTTTAATAGCTGTATTTTGTTCCGCGGCTGGAAATCTTTGGTTTCAGGTGATTTATTTATTTATTTTTTTAAATGGGTATAGAGAGTTCTGTCAGTGATCGTGCAATGTTGTTACAATTTAGCTTGCAGTCTTCCCTCTATCGCCTAAACCAAACCAATGAACTCATTCAAATATTGCTCAACTTCAAATTGCATTTGACTAAAGCAGTGCAAAAGTAGTTTCAGGTCATTAAATTGTTCTAATCAACTTTTATATTTGTCACCGATGTGAAAGGGCAATATGCAATATGTTTTTTGATTCATTACTTTTAAGGAAATGCTTTTCTCCCCAGGCGAAAGGCTCGGCAGGCCAAAGCTCGCCGCATCGCTCCTCGTCCTGTTGCTGGACCACTCAGGCCACAAGTTAGGTGTCCCACTGTCAGGTACCACACCAAGGTTCGTGGTGGACGTGGGTTCACTCTGGAGGAACTCAAGGTAATGCATTAAATTAAGTCAAACGATTGAATTACTTCTTCAGTATGCCATCTAGTTTGGCAAAGGGCTGGTAATGAGACGTTCATTTGATTCAGGGATGCATCAAAAACCTGCAGGACAGTAGCTCTTGACGACTGGAGTTGGTGACTCCTGGTCTAGAGTCGTCTGGAAATACGTTTTGCTCAAAGCTTGCAGTTTTGCCAGTGGTATTGAAAATTGCAATGTTTTCAGCACAGAAAAGTTTTAGATTTTGAACCTTAGTGCAATAACTAGTGTGCCCATAAACAGCCAAACACTGATGCCATCTTTAAAGCCAAAAAGCTCAGTTGGCCTCCTTGGAGCTTGGACTGCTGTATTCCTGAAGCAGGGCGAGTTTTTTATGACTGAAGCAAAATGCAACTTGCATTGTAAGTAAAAAAATTGAAATGCCTTTTGAGAAAAATAATCTTTCAGATAATTTGAAGAACAAAAATGTTTATGCAAAAACTACACTTCCAATTGCTGTTTTTCGATAAATTGTTATATATTTGAAGCTTGAAGAAAAATATGTCGGGTAGCTAAAATGCTTGCTCAGCACTTTATGCCATTTATAACCCCAGACATTGAAAAGTATTTTAAGGAATGGAATAATCAGTTTTTCATAGAGGTAAAAAACTCAAATGGTCAGTAGTTAAGGTATTGTTTGGTCAAGCAGAAACTTGTTTGCTTGTTTCATCTTTACATCTAAGCTACTACTGTGGTTCTGTAGATGGAAACATTATGGACCCATCCTCTTCTATGAGTCAGGCATCCCACCTAGCCCAAGTCTGTTGTGCTCAGACTAGACGCTCTTGACAGTCGAACATCTTTTCTCTAATACAGGTCCTTCTCAAAATATTAGCATATTGTGATGAAGTTAATTATTTTCCATAATGTCATGATGAAAATTTAACATTCATATATTTTAGATTCATTGCACACTAACTGAAATATTTCAGGTCTTTTATTGTCTTAATACGGATGATTTTGGCATACAGCTCATGAAAACCCAAAATTCCTATCTCACAAAATTAGCATATTATTAAAAGGGTCTCTAAACGAGCTATGAACCTAATCATCTGAATCAACGAGTTAACTCTAAACACCTGCAAAAGATTCCTGGGGCCTTTAAAACTTCCAGCCTGGTTCATCACTCAAAACCCCAATCATGGGTAAGACTGCCGACCTGACTGCTGTCCAGAAGGCCACTATTGACACCCTCAAGCAAGAGGGTAAGACACAGAAAGACATTTCTGAATGAATAGGCTGTTCCCAGAGTGCTGTATCAAGGCACCTCTGTGGGAAGGAAAAAGTGTGGCAGAAAACGCTGCACAACGAGAAGAGGTGACCGGACCCTGAGGAAGATTTTGGAGAAGGGCCGATTCCAGACCTTGGGGGACCTGCGGAAGCAGTGGACTGAGTCTGGAGTAGAAACATCCAGAACCACCGTGCACAGGCGTGTGCAGGAAATGGGCTACAGGTGCCGCATTCCCCAGGTCAAGCCACTTTTGAACCAGAAACAGCGGCGGAAGCGCCTGACCTGGGCTACAGAGAAGCAGCACTGGACTGTTGCTCAGTGGTCCAAAGTACTTTTTTCGGATGAAAGCAAATTCTGCATGTCATTCGGAAATCAAGGTGCCAGAGTCTGGAGGAAGACTGGGGAGAAGGAAATGCCAAAATGCCAGAAGTCCAGTGTCAAGTACCCACAGTCAGTGATGGTCTGGGGTGCCGTGTCAGCTGCTGGTGTTGGTCCACTGTGTTTTATCAAGGGCAGGGTCAATGCAGCTAGCTATCAGGAGATTTTGGAGCACTTCATGCTTCCATCTGCTGAAAAGCTTTATGGAGATGAAGATTTTATTTTTCAGCACGACCTGGCACCTGCTCACAGTGCCAAAACCACTGGTAAATGGTTTACTGACCATGGTATCACTGTGCTCAATTGGCCTGCCAACTCTCCTGACCTGAACCCCATAGAGAATCTGTGGGATATTGTGAAGAGAACGTTGAGAGACTCAAGACCCAACACTCTGGATGAGCTAAAGGCCGCTATCGAAGCATCCTGGGCCTCCATAAGACCTCAGCAGTGCCACAGGATGATTGCCTCCATGCCACGCCGCATTGAAGCAGTCATTTCTGCCAAAGGAATCCCAACCAAGTATTGAGTGCATAACTGTACATGATTATTTGAAGGTTGACGTTTTTTGTATTAAAAACACTTTTCTTTTATTGGTCGGATGAAATATGCTAATTTTGTGAGATAGGAATTTTGGGTTTTCATGAGCTGTATGCCAAAATCATCCGTATTAAGACAATAAAAGACCTGAAATATTTCAGTTAGTGTGCAATGAATCTAAAATATATGAATGTTAAATTTTCATCATTACATTATGGAAAATAATTAACTTTATCACAATATGCTAATATTTTGAGAAGGACCTGTATTCACACACGTGGGTTAACAGTTTGCTTAAGCACATTTCTTTGGTATGGCTCTACAATCTAGGTACAACTGGCTTTAAGCCCATTCTGTTATGATGCTTGGGTGTTAGGGTTTGGGTCTTTATTTGTGTTTGTTGTCATCTATCCCCATCCATCCCCTCTATCCCTCTGTTATGTTCTTTATCACTGCCATTTTCTATTAATTTATCTGTATTCTTTAGTTAGTTCCTGTCATATTAGTTGCTTTCACTCTGTCTCAGCTGCTACACAAATCCCGATTGCCACACACCTGCATCCAATGTTATTTTCTTCACCTGTATCATCTGTCATAAGCTCTTTTATTCACATGATCCCGTTTATTTTCCCGTATTCATGCCTGTTCCTCCAGTTTTCCTCTCTGATGTTCTGCCTGTGACTAAGTCCTGTTCTTCGTCCTGTTCTACATGTGTTTTTGTAGGTTTCCTGTCCTCATTTAGCAAATAATTATTTGTATCTAACACTCCTGTCTGTGCCTGGTCATTGTCACATGGGAAGATGACTTACCAGTTCGAGTACCAAAGCATTATGGATTGTAAGTGACTGGAGGCAAAATAAAGGATGTTGATTTTGACTGGCAGTCATGATCATATGCATAAAGATGATTTATTTTTACACTGCTGCAGTCAGATGATAAATCTCCAGAATCTTTGTTTTTCCCGTTGAAAATGTTAAACCAATTCCTGATGACTTGTTTTGGGTAGCAGTTTTGTCTGAACTGGTGAGGATGGCTTACTTTTTGACTTATTGTCAATGTGCTGCGCTCTTTCTGCAGGCTGCTGGAATCCATAAAAAGACAGCCCGCACCATCGGCATCGCGGTTGACCCCCGGCGCCGCAACAGATCCACAGAATCTCTCCAGGCCAACGTGCAGCGCCTAAAGGAGTACCGCTCCAAGCTCATCCTGTTCCCCAGGAAGGCTTCTGCCCCCAAGAAGGGAGACAGCTCTGTAAGTATCCCCATGTGGAGAAAGGAAATCTGAAAACTGACCGTTTTAGTGAACATACTGTTGTGTTAAATTTCTTCATATCTGGGTGTGTACTGAAATCATAAGCTTGTACTTTGACCACTAAAAATGATTTTCATCAGTACAGTTTTTAACAGCTATGGTTGAATGTGAGCTTTTGAACAATGCAGCCACCATGCTTCCAGCCTTAGATGATGTGGATGTTTTTTTTTTCTTTTTTTTTTTCTTTTCAGGAAGAGGAACTGAAGATGGCCACTCAACTCTCTGGTCCAGTTATGCCCATCAAAGCTGTAAGTCACAATTTCTGCATAGTTCCTAGTACCAGCTGACAATATCTAAACCAGTTCTAGACATTCATGAGAAAGTGTTGCCTGACCTGTTTTGTAACAACTGTGAATATCTTACACCAACTTTTGCTTGGCAGCAGTCAAACGATGACAAATCTCCGGAATCTCTGTACTACATTGATGAAATATTTGAACCCTTTTTCTGATGACTGCTCTTTTAAACTTAGAGGGATGCAGATCCTATACATTTTATGAAATATCTCACATCCCCACTCTTATTTCTTCAGGTTTACAAGAAGGAGAAGGCCCGTGTTATCTCTGAGGATGAGAAGAACTTCAAGGCGTTTGCCAGCCTGCGTATGGCCCGAGCAAATGCTCGTCTTTTCGGCATTCGTGCCAAGAGGGCCAAAGAGGCAGCCGAGCAGGACGTGGAGAAGAAAAAGTGAAAATAGTCGCTATGGAACTTGGCAAAAATAAAGTCTTTAAAGAGACCAGTGTGAGATTGAGATTTTTTAAGGGAGCCCTGCTTTTAATGCTGTAAATGAATACTAGCAGGATTAATGGAGCTCTGCAGTAATCAGGTTAGATTGTATCTGTAGCATTTGACTGTAGATACTGCCTGTGTTGGCAGACATTATGCCATTGAATCAAGTCCTTCTCAACAGAAATGAATGAGTTTTGAGGAGCAAATGTGCAAACATGGATTCATAAAAAACACCTTTTAATTAAAACGACTGAGATTTTCCTACTCATACATTTTCACGTCTTCATGATGTAAGCGTGGTGTTTGAAATGTTGCCAGATGTGTGAAAAAAAGACTAAAGCTTATGCATCAGTGCTCACGTCTGCAGTGAAGCAGCAGAAATTTAACATTTTACCCAGCAGCAGAGGGCACAATAGGCCCAGAAAACTGGTTATTAATGTAGGTGTAATATCAAATCGAACAACAAATGCATTTAAAAAAAATGCTTTTTACTGAGCCATGTTTTTCACATATACAACTTAACATTACATTGCCAAAACGCCATTAGCAAATGGAGGTTGACTATTCTGGGTCATTTTATTTAAGATGGCAAAAGAAGAAGAAAATCTAAACAGTTTTAAATTCCAGAGATCCTCTGCCAACCTCTGTACTGCATTTATTAACAATGTATGTTTAATTGACCAAATACTAAAATACAATGTGAAGGAAGAGGTCGGTGGTGATGGGCTTTAGGAAACAATCGCAGTGGGACTTTTTTGCTCTACAGGGAAGCAAAGCTAAATTTTAATGTGCTGACAGGTATTTCCAATCTATTGAGGACTGATATTGCAATAGAGCTGGATAATTCTAAACGTAAAGTGGTTTTGTGTTTTTAGTAGGTTCACATAAAAATTAAAAGGACTAAGGGAGAAAGAAACTCCTTTGTAAAGGAGGGGGGTTTGTTGAATTTAGTCCTGCCAAAAGAAACACGGTCTTTTTCAAAACACTTCGGAAGGACAACAGGAAAAACAATGTTCAGGTTAAAGTTGTCCCTGTGCCTATCATTGAGTCTAAAGCAAACGGAAATCGCCAATTATTTGGTTTATATAGATGAATTGACAATTGATTAATATTTTCATTTACTCAAAAACTAACTCAATAGAAAGATGGAATTTAACATATTTTGCCATATTTCTTAAATGTCAAGTGTATTTACAACAATATTAGAAATTGTTTAATGATAGCAGTTAATTTCCAGTCACCGCTTAGAAAGCAGCCAAGGAAAACACATGTCATTTCCAGCCACGTTCCTGTAAAAGTGTTGCTCAAAAGGCTGAATTATCTTTGATAAATATAAATCAAGCACAAAACAAAAGGGAAATTGCATTTGGTGGACTTTTTGTTGTTGAAATGCTTCTTGGCTATACTTATTGTTATTTTCCCCTACATTTTGCCAAATTTGTAAGGACATTTTATGGATTGAGCAAGCGGCTGAGGAGACTTTGCCCATGAAAGAACGTGCCAAATCCTCTCTGGTAACTCCAAACAGCTTTTGTTGGAGGCAGTATGATAGTATTAAGGTGGCATCTCCCTCAGTGGGAAAACGAGGCTTGTCATCTCAAGGCTTGTGAGGAATGAGGCTTGCAATCTCAATGCAGAGGTGTCAAGGTGACATGTTGCAACCTGAGGTAATCCCATATCTCCAGTGTTTGGAACTGAAGACAGTGGGTTTATCAGAAACTGCCTCCAGAATTTGGAAATGCAGAGATCAGAACTGACTGTAGCAAATCCCATCGGACACTGATGGGATTACCTTGGGTGTGCTGTTGGTGGCAGAGTGACCGACAGACCATGGTTGAGGATTGAGATGCAATCCCACAGCGGTGTGTGACCAAGCTGGTGACCAGCATGAGGACGAGGTGCCATGCTGTTGTGGTTGCGTATGGTTCTCCCATGCTACGGCCCCTGTTTGTAAAAGGAACACATTGTTAAATTACCAGTATTTCCTGTTTCTTTACATTTCAATAAACAAATCCAATAACTTGCCAAACAACCTTCAATAACAGAATAAAGCTGGCAAGGGTAGAGAAGACTTGTCAAGATTTTCATAAGCCCAACCTGCATATTTAACTCTGCTGCTCAACCCCTGAATGTATTTTTCTTAAAATGTAGCAACTTTTCAGAAGTAATAAACTTTCCAACGGTATAAGATTTACTGCCAAAAATGCATTTTACAGCACAGTTGACCAAAGACAACTAAGTTTTAATTATTACACAATACAGTCAAATTCAGGCAATTAATTGCAACTGGCAAAAGATTATCTTTTAGATATGTGTCCATCATTCCCAGTTGAGGCAGCTTTACTAGTGAGAAAAATTTTAGACACGAAAGTCATTGGTAGCAAAATCCTTCCAGTGTCCAAAAATACCTCCACTCAGGGGAGATGTAGGTAGAGAACTGTCAATAATGGTGCATAAACACACAGACAGAGAGAAAACATGATGCCTGTGCCTTAGGCCATAGTCACAAGTCCTACTATTAGGGTTTACTCTACATGCAGCTTGGTCAGGATCACCAAGTTGAGCTGTCAATGCGACTGGGCATGAAAAGATAATCCATGTGTAAACGCCTGGGAACGTCCTATGAGGTGCTGGACTGACAGCAACAGCAGCAGATGGTTGTTGTTGTTTGGAGCTGTGGCGTAACAGGGCTCAGGTGTGCGCCCCAGAGCAGACGTTTCTTACCAAGTTTGAGAGCCTGTAGAAAAAGAAGAGGCAGTGAGGGTGAAAACTGCCCAAGAGAGCTGATTCCAAGTGATGCTTAAGTACAGAGAGTTAAATCTAAGCACATACATTGTTTTTGTAAGAAATCTTAGAGATTATATCAAGCTTTGAGGGGATTCTGGCAGACATCTGTTTTGTTTTCACAAAATAATCAGCTAAACATATCAGCTAATTAAAAAGCAGTGAGCCAAGAGGTTTCTTTTTTTTTTTTTAAATGTTGTTGGAGTTAATAGAATAACCTCACTGTCTACTTTGAATGCCTCCTAAAGAATCTACCACAGATGTTTCTGCTTGAAGGACATGTTCAGCATCTAGCATTTTAAACCAAGCACTTTGGATGTGTGAATACGTTCATTAAGAAATGATAATTTACACATTTTGGGTCTTTTAAAGCTTCTTTGTCTTGCTTTGTTCAAAGTCAGTGGTTTCTGATCTATCAGGTCATCAATGTTATGCAATGTCTGGAAATACATTCATGAAAATAATACGTTTGTGGGTGGACTGAGAAAGGGTTGAAGCTCAAACACATTGTATAAACAGTACATTATGTAACACACATACAGTAGGGGTAAAGTGAATAAAAATCTACACAATGAATCAGGATCTCAAGGACTTTATTCAGTCATGACAAAAGGAAAATATACTCTTTCAGTTACTGGGATGTTTACAATATCGAAGCAACCACACAACAGATTCCACATTGTCGTCATTTATTAAATAAAACCAAGGCCAAATAGGAAAAAGCTTTGTAGACCCACCTTCAGCTGGATAACTTCAACTAGTTATTTTCTGTATGACTTTATCATTCTCTCAAATCACTTGGACACTTGGGAGTAGGTGTTTGTGTTGATATGCTGTGTTTGTTTTTCGCCAAACTGTGCATTATGGTTAGAAATCTCTATTTTTGTCTCCCATATAGAAAGGAAATTGTTTCAGAAATCTTGTTGTTAATTCAAATGCAAATTTACAAACATTAATTATTTTGTCGCATTTGTTCAAGAACGAAAACATGTTTCTCCTGGCAACACTTTCACACAAGCTGTACTTGTTCCAATAGTACTATTATGAAGATTTAGCATACTGAAGCCTGTAGAATCTGAGATGTAAGTCTTGGGCCTCCTTTTGCGGCCAATACAGTGTCAATTCGTCTTGGGAATGACATATACAAGTCCTGCACAGTGGTCAGAGGGATTTTAAGCCATTCGTCTTGCAGGATAGTGGCCAGGTCACTACGTGATACTGGTGGAGGAAAACGTTTCCTGACTCGCTCCTCCAAAACACCCCAAAGTGGCTCAATAATATTTAGATCTGGTGACTATGCAGGCCATGGGAGATGTTCAACTTCACTTTCATGTTCATCAAACCAATTTTTCACCAGTCTTGCTGTGTGTATTGGTGCATTGTCATCCTGATACACGGCACCACCTTCAGGATACAATGTTTGAACCATTGGATGCACATGGTCCTCAAGAATGGTTCGGTAGTCCTTGGGAGTGAAGCCCCTATATAGCACAAGTATTGGGCCAAGGGAATGCCATGATATGGCAGCCCAAACCATCACTGATCCACCCCCATGCTTCACTCTGGGCATGCAACAGTCTGGGTGGTACGCTTCTTTGGGGCTTCTCCACACTGTAACTCTCCCGGATGTGGGGAAAAAAGTAAAGGTGGTCTCATCAGAGAACAATACATGTTTCACATTGTCCACAGCCCAAGATTTGCGCTCCTTGCACCATTGAAACCGACGTTTGGCATTGGCATGAGTGGCCAAAGGTTTGGCTATAGCAGCCCGGCCGTGTATATTGACCCTGTGGAGCTCCCGATGGACAGTTCTGGTGGAAACAGGAGAGTTGAGGTGCACATTTAATTCTGCCGTGATTTGGGCAGCCGTGGTTTTATATTTTTTTGATAAATCCGTTTTTGATAAACATCCCTTTCAGACAGCTTCCTCTTGCGTCCACAGTTAATCCTGTTGGATGTGGTTCGTCCTTCTTGGTGGTATGCTGACATTACCCTGGATACCGTGGCTCTTGATACATCACAAAGACTTGCTGTCTTGGTCATAGATGCGCCAGCAAGACGTGCACCAACAATTTGTCCTCTTTTGAACTCTGGTATGTCACCCATAATGTTGTGTGCATTTCAATATTTTGAGCAAAACTGTGCTCTTACCCTGCTAATTGAACCTTCATACTCTGCTCTTACTGGTGCAATGTGCAATCAATGAAGACTGGCTACCAGGCTGGTCCAATTTAGCCATGGAACCTCCCACACTAAAATGACAGATGTTTCAGTTTCATTGTCCAACCCCTGTATATAATCTTTGTGGAATGATGGACTTCCAATTATTTCAAGGGTGTGTCCTGCCCGCTGACCTATGGCTGGAGTAATGAAATATAATTATTAAGACTGACAATGTTGATGCTGTACAAAACGATTCTAAACTCTGATGTCTTGTTTTCACATTGCTTTTGTTTATGTGTTAATTTGTCAGTCAGTCAGTCGGTCATTTTCTACCGCTTATTCTATAATGGGTCGCAGTGAAGCTGGTGCCTATCTCCAGCAGTCTACGGGCGAGAGGCGGAGTACACCTTGGACAGGTTGCCAGTCCATGGCAGGGCAACACACAAAAAGCCATACAAACACTCATTCACACACCTAAGGGCAATTTAGAGAGACCAATTAACCTAACAGGCATGTATTTGGACTGTGGGAGGAAGCCGGAGTACCCGGTGAGAACCCACACATGCACGGGGAGAACATGCAAACTCCATGCAGAAAGACCCCCGGCCAGGAATCGAACCCAGGACTTTCTTGCTGCAAGGCAACAGTGCTGTGTTAATTTGTGTATTCTGAAATAAAATGCTTCTAATTTCCCTTTACAATGTGACTATAATTCTATTGTATTTTAGTTGACTTTTAATATTCACTTACTGAACACAGTACATGCCTGTCGTATTTAAATCACTGTCATTAATTATTGGAACAACACGTCCAGAAATGCTGTGTGCGCCGTTAGATGCATTTCTGTACCACAGTGGAGGCAGATCCTTACAATTTACATTGAAATTAATGCCAACATTTCACAAATGCAGCTGTCGGTTTATGCAGTCGCTTACCTGATTGTGGTTTTAGCAGAACTTATTGGAAGGCAGGTGGGTTACTGCAACAAATTGACTCATTAAAAAAATGCTGATGATGGAGGAATATCTTGGAGGCATATTAGTCTGAATCTATAATTAAAGCCCCATTTGCAAACAGAGATTAACTTGAGGAGAGAGAAAGAGCGGGAATTACTCGTGTTTTATGGGTTCCTTCGTGGGTAACAGCTTTAATGCGTTCAAACGCTTTGCACATATCTTCCTCTAGTTTAGAGCTTTGTGTGAGCTATCAGATGTCATTCTGTGTTGCACTTTCGCAGACTTGCAACCCCCCACCATCCCGCTCCTCCTCCTTTTATGGACTCGGGGTTTGAACTAAAATAAACGCGTCCCAGCTAAAAGCCCACCCTTATACATCATAGCGGCTGGACTCCATTCCCCCATCTTCCTCTCTTTCTCTCTCTCTTTCTCTCAGAACCGAGCCCACTCCCTCCTCAGCGGTCGAGCCGATGAGTTTCGGAGGAGAAATCGGAAGAGCAGATTAAACAAGTGTTGTTTTTGTTTTGAGAGTAACAGCACAACAGCAGGTAGGACGATTTCCAGCTCAGTTTATTGTTGTTGACGTGGATTTCCCGTAAAACTGTAGGTTGTTCTAAATGAATGATCAGTCAGTCAGAAATGATTAACTAGAACAAGACTGTGGGTGTTTCAAGAAGAAAATGTAAGAATTATTTTGCATTAACCTTGACTGAACCTGTGTCCACACGTCTGTAGATTTTTAGAGTTAATCGATCGTAATGAATTATTAACTAAGCGCTCAGGAGCAGTTGCTCACTTGAGTTGCATTTCTTTGTTCTTTAGCCTATTCACAGTTTTGCTTTATGAAACGTATTTTAAAGCTCATGATACCTGCTGCTTTCTTGAGTTGAAAGTTTGGGACGAGTGTTGCTGGGGATGTTCTTGTGTTTCTAATAGTTCCGCTGTCTCTGTCCGTGGTGCTGAATGTCAAACCTACAGCTCGTTTAGCTGTATATTAGACATATTAGACACATGAAAACCACTGATCCACTCTGTCAATCTACGTTAGAGTTTGCTTTCTCATTCAAAACCTTTGTAGTGCAGCAAATTGCATGATTCCTCATTATGTACATACATCTCCATATAAATGTATTTAATTCAGTGTTTACCTCTTTCCCTTTTAGTGAACTGCACTCAGGTTGTCAATTTTTTTTTCTTCAAACAAATCTTTGCAGGAATCTGACCCAGACTTCTAATAGCCAACCCTGCCACCTTCACATCACTACAGAGGTTAGATGAGATTCCTCACAAGAGGATAACTCTGACAGGCAGTAATAACAACACTATCTACTCCCCTGGGACTCTGCAAGAATCTCTGTTTTTGTGCCATCTGCACCAAGCCAAAAAGGTCCTGTCTCCTGTGAGTGTGCCACGTCTGTGCTGAGATCCTGCAGTCAATTACTTGATCTTCTTTACCCCCTCCTGGAGCTATTACCAACAGCTTCACATCCCACTGCTTTGCTGGTTGCCTGCAGCTCCTCTCATCTTGAGCCACGATGAATGAAGTTCAGGAGGCAACCTCCCCTGCAACCAGCCTGAGCGGCCCAGCTACCTGTGTTTCCAAAGTTGAGTTACGTGTATCTTGCAAAGCTCTGCTGGACCGAGACACGCTGAATAAGTCAGACCCCTGTGTTGTACTCATGGTACAGAACAATGGACAGTGGGTTGAGGTGAGGTTCTCTCTTTTTCTCCCATGTTCCCTCAAAGTGTGAGACGTTGCTTTAATATGTCCACATAATGTTCTTTCCTCATGATGTCATCTATTTTGTGTAGTGCAACAGTCCATCCTGCAGCAAAATATCTCCACAACATGATGCTGCGACCCCCATTCTTCACAGTTAGGGATGGTGTTCTCTGTCTTGCAAGTTTCCCCTTTTTTTCCTCCAAATGTAACATTTAGAAGAAAGAATAGGTAAAGTTGGGAGCCTGAGAGAATGAAGTCATTATGGCCAAATACATTTTCATTTAATTAGACCACAGGACATGCGTTCAAATTTGAAGGTCTTTGTCCCTGAGCATATTTGAAAACTGGCTTTTATGTTGCTATTGGAGTCATGTCTTCTTCCTCTCTGAGTGGCCTTTCAACCTGGTGGTACAGAACTCGTTCCAATGTGGATAACACACATTTATAGCAGAACCCATTAATCTCTGGGAAACCTTTCTTCTTCCTGAACTGTAAGATGGATGGACATTCCCATGCTGTTTCTACTTGCTAAGAACTTCTTGAGATGAATGTGGCCCATTCAGGTGTCTCTAGATTCTATCCAAAGATAAACCCGACTTGTGGAGGTCCACCATTAACTTCCTGATCTCTTGGCTTCTGGTATCTTCTGTTTCCCATGATGTCACACAAGAAAGCAGTGTTTTTAGGGTGTTACCTTAAGATATATTCACAGGTGTGCATTTATTTAACTGAAATATTGTGAATTAATAAGCTTACAAATCCATGGAATCATGTTATTGGATAATCACATACAGCTGGCAAAGGAAGTCTACGTGTTCATTAACGCTGTCTGAGCTAGCAATTTAACTGTTTAAAAACAGTTAACATTGTCTGCCCTTAGCTGATGTGAAGTTTGAGAAGCAGGTTTCTCATTTCCCTGTTAATTAGGCAAATTAGGTTCAAGAGGGGAGACCAAACCCAGGGTTTTGATTAGTGGAGAATGTCTGAAAGTGTTCAAGAGAATAACTAATCTAATTTCTAACTAATCTTAAATTGTTTATATCCATGAAATCTTTACATAAGAAAAAGATATGTTTTGGGTAAATTGTAGAAAATTGTTTAGCAAAACTCTGCCAGATGTTTTTCATGTGGGAGTTATTTGTTGGAAATGCTTGCGGTAATGTTTTGGCTATACGAACAGGGAATCACAAAATACTATTTATAGGCACGAATGATAAACCCAATTAGCTGTAACGTGGATTCATTGTAGCATGAGCTTAGTTTATATTTTTAGCCTCACTTTGTGATGCAGATTTATATGAAATAATTCACACATAATAGGTCTGTCTGTCTGTCTGTCTGTCTGTCTGTCTGTCTGTCTGTCTGTCTGTCTGTCTGTCTGTCTGTCTGTCTGTCTGTCTGTCTGTCTATCTCTTCTGTCTAATCTTTGACAGTGAAGACTTGTTGTCTAACACTGCTGTCAAATCCCTCACATCTCGGAGGTACCTCTGCTTGTGTAAATTGTTTACTTACGTCAATAAATGAGTAAGAAGCAGAGCCCACTCATATCCCCAGCATATAAGCCTCTTTTTGTTTTCTCTGAGCGCATACCGTTTTGGCCCTAGTGATTTTAAAAAGTGCACTTATCTCCTTAGGACAAATAGGACAGATCTAGAAACAGGGCAGATGATGATGATGATGTGACTTTATGAAATTTTATGCAGCCAACGACCTTTTTTTTGCTTTTGCTCCTTGCATGTGTGCTCCCGGGAGTTAATCCAAATCGGATCTGTTTGTTGATGTCTCATAATGTTGGACCCTCCTGCTGGAGCACATTACAGAGACACATTTCTCTTGTCAGGGTTGTCTCTTTATAGATGGCTCCAGCCTGACAGCAGAATAAAGCTGGCAACACAAGCTTCATCATATCCCGTCTTTTATGATTCTGACTATCCTTCATCAGCAAACAGACTCACTCCAAATCTGTGTATGCAGATGGTGCAGTGAGAGAGATGGCTGAAAAAAACTATTAAGTGATAATGGCGCAAATGAAGCTGGTTGTTAATTTGTTTCTATGCAGTGTTTGCTTGCACAATCAGGTGTTCATCCAGAGTCTCAGTAGTTTTAAAACAAATACACCTGTCCTGTTTTTGTTCAAGCAAGTAAAATTAAGTATCTTGCAATGTTACATTAACACTCACCGAATAGTAAAAGGCATGTCGAGTTTACATGTTTTAGTTTCCCCTACCTGCGCGAACATCTGTATACAAAAAGAGGACTTTAGGCTCAGACTTAAACATTTCTGGAAATAAAAATAGCAGGCCTGCAATTTTATCAAATCACTTCCAGCTCAAGTGTTTTGATCAAATGCCCATGCGCAGCATGGTTCAAATTTCCATCAAGTGGTACAAATGTGAATCTAAATCATAAACCTTTCCATCAAATGTATTGCATTAAACAAAGGCAGTGGTGTGAGATATTTCTAGATGTTTAGTGCGGTTTTAGAAAGAGGAGATGTATGGATGCATTCATGCCAGTAGAAGGCCTTTGTTGTTTTGATCCTCTTAGAGTGGTGGATCAGTGCCATTCACTGAGTCATTACCATATTACCTGAAAGAAATGCTATTATATGGTCAGCAGGACCGATGGCTCATCCATCCATCCATCCATCCATCATCCATCCATCCCACCCACCCACCCACCCATCCATCCATCCATCCATCCATCATCCATCCATCCATCCATCCATCCATCCATCCATCCATCCATCCATCCATCCATCCCACCCACCCACCCACCCATCCATCCATCCATCCATCCATCCATCCATCCATCTAATTTTCTTTGCCAAATAGCACAATACGTCAGTGAAAGGGAGGTTTTGTTGTTTGTTAATCTTGTTGATGAATACAGAATTAAATATGTTAATTTAAACGAATATATTGCTAGTGAAGTTTTTCATGTTCTTGAATTGCTTAAGATGAAGACCAGCTGGACTGTGTCTCTCTAACATTGTCATTAGTATTAGTGTTTTATAGAAATTGACATTTTTAAAAACCCAAAAAACCCAAATGTGTCATATTTTTCTTGAAATTGTATTTAGCTTATTTATCATTTCCCTGACCTATTTTTCATTCTCTAAACATTTACAAAGCAATAGGATATTTTTTTTATTTTGCATGACTAAAATTAATAGCAGTTACGTTTTTCCTTTCTTTGGGAATACCTAAAGAAAGGAAACATCTGTGTTGTCAACTTAGCAGGTTAAATAACTTGTAAAGGGTACATCTAAAGCATGCAAGTATAAAGCTTGTGTCAAAATAATTTTTGGAGAATTTTAATTTAATAAATATTAGTATTTTAATTGAGTTATTACTTAATACTATTATTACTATTACTTAATACAGCTGAGCAACAAAGTAGATATCCACTGCAGGATTTCACCACTTTTACTATTTTAAAAAAGGGTACCAAAGAAAAAACTGGTAATTCCCCTTTGTGTGGATTTTGATTGATGACATCACAAGAAGCAAAAGAATTGAGAGGATAAGCTGGCATTATACAAGATTATGGCAGATGTATTTAACAGATTTCAACAATGATTCTGAAAAATTTGAATTGCAAGTGTTTTAGTTTTAAGTGTTTGACCCAGAGTTTAACTCAGATAACCACCAAGCCATGTTGGATACTACTGCGAGTGGCAACAGTGACAATGACAATGTTCTGAACTAGTAGAAATCTGTTTAGATTCCTGTTTGAATTTCTTCATCTGCTTGGCTTCTGTGTGTATTTGGCACTCACAACAGGAGTAAATGGC
Source organism: Girardinichthys multiradiatus (assembly GCF_021462225.1). Taxonomy (NCBI): domain Eukaryota; kingdom Metazoa; phylum Chordata; class Actinopteri; order Cyprinodontiformes; family Goodeidae; genus Girardinichthys; species Girardinichthys multiradiatus. The sequence continues at coordinate 27,603,973 of NC_061797.1, forward strand.
ATATCATGCTAGTATCACTTTAAACAGTTAAGTGATTTGCAGTTACACATTACATGTTGTCTGAACTCATGCCACTTTAACTTATCTGAGCAACTTCTCTCCTTCTGGTCTTAATTGGAAGCATGATGATGGTATGGATTGAGCTGCAGGAGTGGACATGCTGGTTTGGGCTTATCTTGAGTTGATCTGCCTGGCAATCATTTTCCACAGAAGGAGAGTGTGATGCAGCAGGAAAACATCATTGGGATGCATTCACCAGATCATTAGTGTTTTTTGTAAGAAACTGACTGAAAACAATGGATACAAAGATTTTCAATAATATAATCTGACCTTTCTAGTCAGCAATGTGCCTCTTTGCCAACTGATTTTATGTTTTATTTCTGAAAACATTTCCTGAAATCTATGCAATTTTCTCACAATTTTTTGTCAAACTTTGTGTTGCAGCCAAATGTAAAAGTAAATGATTATAAAGGGGAAATATGTGAATAAAGACAAAAAAAAAAAAAAATCAAAATCTACAATAAATACTAAGAGAATTAATCAAAATAACCATGATCAGTTGCCTTATGTGATGTCGTCAGATGCATGTGCATGTCGAAGCAGGTTTTCTGGGGATTTCATCTTAATTAAATAACAAATTAGGACAAATTAACACAACAAATAGAAGACGTGACCATGAAATGTTCTGAAGGAGACAACAAATTCTTAAAATGAGTGTGGTGAATTTTTAAACTAAAATCTGACAGAAGGCTTTAAAAATGTGCTTGAACCTCTAGAGCTGTCTAAAGATTCTGAAGTGACATGTTAGACAGTGCTTTCCTCTTCTATCTTTATAGAGCACGGGCAGTTTCAGAAGACAGATCATCATCCCCCTAATAGAGTACAAAAGTGTTACAAGAAATGCTTGACTGCTGCTGTAATCCTGGCAAACTAAAAATCTGTATTCCTTTCTTATCTGATCCCCACCAGAGCAAGAAATAAGAGACAAGAGAGCTCTGTCACCCCATTCTAAAGTCACCATACAACAAAGTCTGGACTTGCTTCACTGAGACTGAAGAAATGACTGAAATAACTGACAGATATTGAAGTGACATTTTAGATGACCACTGAAACCCTTGCTGTTTCTAATTTAATGTCAGCTGAGCTCTTCTTAGCTTCATAATTGGCGCTTTTCCCTCCATTTTGGAAGTTTTATTGGTTATTGTACAACATTTGTCTCAAAGATTTAAAAAACTGTATTTTTGGTATTTAATTACAGTCCTCATGAAGATTTGTGTAACATGTAAATGTTCAAGTAGCAATGTGAGAGCTAAACCAACATCTTCAGCACGTGGGTCTCAGTTAGCTCCGCTTTTTCTTGTCTGTCAGTCAAAGACGAGAGTCGGGATTTTTTTTTTTCAAGCTAAGATTAAATGTCAGAGCTCTCTCTGGTCGCCTCTCATGTCGTTCCCTAAATGGAAACCTGATAACATATGTCCTTGCATAAATGCTGTACTTCTTCAAAACTAAGTAGGAAGATGAGTTTTCTGCATATTATATTTCCTGATTTACATTGAAGGCTGATGTTGCAAACAGTCTGTGAAATTGGTTTCAACTTGGTTTCATTTCCTCTCAGTGAACTATTGCTTTAAAGATGATCCAGTGATTACAAAAGAGAATATTTGAATGCTTAAGTATCTTTGTTGGAAGCCTGATCTTGAATATGTTTTTCTTCTCAGTTGGACAGGACAGAAGTGATCAAGAGCAACTTGCATCCAGTTTTCGGGAAGGTGTTCTGTCTGGATTACTACTTTGAAGAGGTACAGAAGCTGCGATTCGAAGTCTACGACATCCACGGGACTCACAGCATAGGGACACGCGAAGATGACTTTCTGGGTGGCATGGAGTGCACACTTGGCCAGGTGGGCAGATGTTACCATTTTGTTAGCTCAGTTTGCTGATAGTCTTTAAAAAACATAACATAACAAAGAATGACTAAATCAGTTCACACAGACTCATATCCCTTTTTTGTGATGTCAGATAATGTTTTGCTGCTACCAGCTCTAGTGCTTGTGATTGATAACAGTTACTGCCGTTGATGACTCAGAGCTTGTTACACTCCTCTTAAAGGTGCTTTGCCTTTGTTGCTTGTTGCAGATTGTGGCCCAAAAGAAGATGGTGAAGCCTTTGTTGCTGAAGTACGGGAAATATGCCGGGAAGTCCACTATCACAGTAAGCTTTTACCATGTGTTTGTGACTTTCAGTGTGAATTACTGAATTAATGTAGGCAAAAATGATTGTGCTCAGATTTTCTATTTTTAGTTTTATTTTCTCAAACCCTCATCAGTTTACACTCAAACCATGATGTTCACAAGATTTTCTCATTTTTCTTTTATTATTGGAGCTGAGAACTGTTTGTATAAAGAGTTCATGAAAATCATCGTCTTTCTAAATGATCATTTCAGTCTTTTGCACCATTCAGTCATTCCTATTAAACATACCGCCACACAGCTCAGGGAAGGCATTAAAATCCATAAGGAATGATAAAGATATAGTGCTTTACAGACATTTTCATACCCCTTGAACCTTTGCACATCTTGTCATGTTACAACTACAAATAACTGCACATAACTGTGGAGTGGAAATAAAAGGAAACGTTGTTTTCCATTTTGTTCCCCCAAAAAATCTGAAAAGTATGTCATGCATGTATTCAGCTCCGGTTAGGAGAACTGAATACCAACTACCAGCTACCAGCTTTTCTCATGTAGAGATCAACATTTTTTAAATAATTTTTCTTTTCAAAATGGCTCAAACTCTATCACATAGGAGGGATAGCATTCGTGCGAAGAAATTGTAAAGTCTTGCCACATTCTCAATTGGATTCTGAATTGGATTTAACTCTACATTGATTCTCAACCACAGTCTCAAGTCTTTTGAAGGCTTTAAACAGGTTTTCCTACAGGATTACCATCTTTTTAACTTCATCCATCTTCCCATCAACTTCTTCCCTACAAAGAAGGCAACCCCACAGCATGATGTTACTCATAACATTTTGCATGTAGGCCAGGTCTCATATTTCCACATGCGTATGTTCCCTTTACTGGAAACCTTTACCAATTATGGACTGTTTTGCGGGGCTGCACGGTGGCACAGTTGTTAGCAATGTTGCCTTGCAGCCCGAAGGTCCTGGATTCGACTCCTAGCTGGGGGTCTTTCTGCATGGAGTTTGTGTGTTCTCCCTGTGCATGTGTGGGTTCTCTCTGGGTACTCTGGCTTTCTCCCACTGTCCAAAGACATGCCTGTTAGGTTAATTGGTCTCTCTAAATTGCTCTTAGGTGAGTAAGTGAGTGTGTGCTTAATTGTTTGTGTGTTGCCCTGCGATGGACTGGCGACCTGTCCAGGGTGTACCCTGCCTCCCGCCCATTGACTGCTGGAGAGAGGCTCCAGCTTCCCCTTGACCCACTATGGAAGAAGCGGTATAGAAAATGGCTGATTGGACTGCTTTGCTTGGTTTGTCACATAAAATCCTAATGAAATACACTGAAGTTTTATAGTTGAAACATGGCAAAATTTTAAAAGGTTTTAGGGATATAAAATACTTTGGCAAGGCACTATTTTAGATTTCATGTCCCAGATAGAAGAAAGATGCTGCTGGTTCATTAAGCACCATCTCAAAAATGCTTCATGTGTCACAGTGTGTGTTTTTTGGTTGGTATTTGTTTACGTTTAGTCAGGTGTTTTTTCTGTTCTAAGTATGGTTTAGTCTTGAGTCCGCGTTTCTGATGTTTTATCTTGTAGGTTCTGTTCTGTTTACTGTGTTAGTTGTGTTCCTAGATCTGTTATCTTCCTGTGTTCTGGTTCCTTTGGTTTGTTTACTATTTGTTTTGTCAGGCTCCTCATGTTCTTGTTTATCCCTATCTGGTTCACCTGCCCCTCTGTCTTCCAGCACACCTGTGTCTGTTTTCCCTGATTACCTGTCCTATTGTTTAATGTCCACATTTGTCTGTATTTAAGCTCGTCTTTGTCCTTTGTTCCACGCGGTGTCGTTAGTCTATTTAGTCTTCCTTAGTCTGTCTGTTTTTGCTAGGTTTAAGTTTATGCTGTGATCCAGAAACCAGGACTGTTTTGTTCATGAACTCTGTTGCCTGGATCTTTTGTTAAATTTGCACTGGGAATTGTAAGTTGGCTCTCCTTATTAAAGAGTGTTAATCTCTCCAACTATCTCCACTCATCTTGCACCTCAGGTCTATTCACATCTGATGCTGCTATTATTTATAAGATTGGATTGTTTCTTGCAATTGGGATTTTCAGTCATTTTGCCAGTTTCCTGAATATAAGGTGTCAGCTGAGATCTCATTTCTAAACATTAACGGAAACCTTTTCTTTATATGTTATGTCTAGCTGCACACAGAGAGAAGCTGGCATGAGAATTGTGAGCAATATTTCAAAATCTTAATTAAATAATCCAATACCAGAGCAAGAATTTCATTTCACCTCTTAAAGGTCTTCAGATCAACACTGAAATGTTAAACAGGAGAGTTTTGGGGAATGAAAGAATAACGAGAGCACCCTCATAATGTTGATCCTTCTGCTCCCCCAGTGATATGAAGCATTTATTACACAATACACCAGGCAATAGGCAGTAGATAATTATCAGGTATATTCTACCGAATGGATGTTTCCTCAGATGCAGCAGAGGCAATTTAGAGGATATAAACAGGAAGGAATTATTTTGCAAATCATTAGTTGTGCTGTGAGATACAATGTGAGCTCATTAAATGAAACTCAAAATAGCCGGCCCCACATTCAAAAAAAGTCAGCTGTAGTGCCTATAACAACTCAGTAGACTAACATGGGGAAAGTAAATATTCAGAAGTTAATGAACCTCTGTGAAGAACAATGGAGATAATCTCATCCAACAGATGAATTAATATATTTTAATACGTTAATAAGGAACCAGAAACAGAAGGAACCTTCTTGCACAACATCAGCTCAGATGCAAACACCAAGGACTGGTTATTATTACTAGTTTTATATGATAGTATCAGGGGGCAAGAAACGGTTGAGTTGTAATTGGTCATCAACTGGAGCTTTGCTTTTTTGTTTTTCCTATTCATAATACTGCTCCCAATATACATAATATAAAATAACTGAATTGAATCAAATTGACTTGAACATAATGACAGCACAGTGAGGACAAATAAATTCTATGAAATACGTCACAGTTTGACAAAACTTGGTAAAAATACTTAATGATATATGTTTGAACATTTTTCACTGTGCAGCATGTTAAATGAGCTTGTAGGATTTTGTTTAAGTTTTCAGGTTTCCTTGAAGTCATTTTTCCTAAAAGTAATTTAGCAAAGTCTACATTTTTGTAAAAAACATTTATGAATGTATGAATGGTGTGTTTTCTGAACTGCTTTCTCTCTGTGTTGAATTGGATTCTAATGAGAGAATATATGTGCACAATATCAGCAGTGAGCAAACATGTTACCATAAAAAGCTGAATTTCACTCAATTTCCTCCAATTCCTGTTACCTGAATTTTGCTGATACTTTTTACTTTTGACTCCAATCAGGAATATATCAGGCAACCTGATTTCTGTCCAGTCTGTCCATTTAGTTGTCCTAGTACTCTTTGATTAGTGGCAAAGTTATCTGTCAATACCCACACATGTTATGATGAGATTAATTTGTTTCACTCCAAATACTAAAAGTCATAATCACTGTTTTGCAACTCAGGAAAGTATGAAACACACTTTAAAATACCAAAATGAAACACTTAGGTAATGAGGCGAATATGAGGTGTGCTGCTTGCTTTAAAACAGAAAGGAAAAAAGAGAAAACGTTTAGCTGCTTGCATTCACTGGTTTCCTTTAAACTATCTCTGTATTTCTGCCTTACACAGAAAACCAAAACCTGAACCATACACAACGCCAGCCTTCATCAGGATGAGGCAAAACCTAATTTAAACTGAATCCAGGCCTCAGTCCCAACAAAAACAGTTCACAGGTGCATCCTCTACCTTCATGTTTTACAAAACTGTTCACTGTCTCTTGTTGCTCATTGGAGATGTCTTGCTATAGTTTCTGTTAAAACTAACAAGTTTTCCACTTTGCAAGTCATCACTGTCAGGTTTTGTCTGGCCTCGGCCATGCTTGCTGCACAGCTTCACTTCCTGAAGCTTGATGTCAGGTTTCTGTCAGTTTCTCAGAGCCGAGCAGAGAACAAACTAAAGTTCTGAGCGTGGGAGAAACGCAGCACAGTGGGAGCAGCACAGGGTGCTTGTTGATTTTTAAAAACCACAAGTCCAAACTTTTTTTCTTTTGAACTAACAAGTTTAAAGAAAGAAAACAGGAAGATTTCAGAAGTTGAGTTTCCAAGAGCTTTACTGTTGTGCTGGACACTTCATTTGGACTTTTTCAAAAGTTAAATCTACGGTTTCAGACCGCTGCCTGTGGGAGTGGGAGCCTTACAGTTTGAAGCTACTGGCATTCTCCACATTTCAGTTAGACTTGCAGTAATTCTAAACTAAGTAAAAGCCACTTTAAAGTTTCACCTGGATTAACTTGTCACCGTGATGCAAAGTGTAGTTACTTTATAAAATGTAACAAAAAATAAATAAATAAATGCAGGAATTAAATGTTGTTTTAAAAGTCTGCAATCCGCAATGATATAAAACAATACTTTTAACTTCAAAATACAGTTAAAACCTCGGTTTAAACGTAATTTATAAAGTACATTGACTGTACTCCAACTATGTTTCTAACGTTACTCTTGCAATGCAATGTCAAGAAACAATGACAGTTCACCATAACAGTGAATGCAGCCATGGGTAAACTAAGTACACCCCCATTATTCACTAATATGTAGAATCGTATTTAGCAGCAATAACCTATCAGTAATTTTTTTCTATGAGTTTGGCACACTCTTCACAACATCACTTCAGTTCATTTAGATGTTTGTGCATTCATTTATACATAGGTTTTTGAACTTCCCAGCAAAGCATTTCAATCAGGCTGAGGTCTGGACATTTACTTGGCCGTTGCATCACATTGATCCTTTCCTTTTGCAGATATTCTGTTGCAGATTTGCTGCTGTGTTTGAGCTTTTTGACCACAGTTTTCTCTCTAAGGTCATCTATCAATCAGACTGATGGTTTCACATTTGACTGTTTTCTCCAAATATCTCTATTTTTGATTCAGCTGTCCAAAGGGGATTCTTCCAAAAGTCTTGCAGTTTATTTAAATGCGACTTTGCAAGCCTTAGTCATGCTGCCATATTCTTTCAAAGAAAATAAACTTTCTTCTGTCAACCTTTCTAAACAAGCCATGCTTATCTTTTTCTAAATATTAGGTTACGAACATTTGACATGCTGACTGAAGCCTGTAGAGTCTCAGATGTGGCTCTTGCTGGGATTTCCACTCCTGGAAAGGCTGGCAGATGTCTTAAATGTTTACCTCTTTTATTACTTTAAAGTGAAGAACTTAAAATTGCTTGGAAATGACCTTATAATGAATTGGCAGTGACAGTTGCATCTCTAAGATCAATGCAGATGTCTTTTTGCTTTAGCATTGATGATTAGTTATTTGAGTGCATTTGATCAGCAGCCCCTGGCTGCTGTTTTCTTTCTTAAATGCTAATGAAGCAGCATCATGTCAACCGTTTTGCCAACAGCTGTAATTTCTGCTCTTTTCTTTTAAACTATTGCGTCTGAAAAGCTTTTTTTAATCACAGGTTAGCTTTCATACCCTTCCAAATGGTAACATCTTAATCGTGGTTATATCTGGAATGACAGAACGGCCACTGATTATTCCCCATTGTGTTTGAAATGTTGACTTTTATCTTTACTGTCCATGAAATGCTTTGATGTTTTTATTGGTCATGCAAATGTTAAGGTTTTAGCTGAAATAAATCAGCACAATGTCAAATTTTCTATTTATTTATAAATCTTAAAGCCACAAGTTATAGCACAAAATATAGTAATGACTTTGTTATTTTTTGTGCAGGTGCATGCTGAAGAAATTTCCGGCAACAACGGGTATGTGGAGCTCTCCTTCTGTGCTAAGAAGCTGGATGATAAGGTGAGAAGAACCACACTTGTTTTACTAAATATAGGTTGAAAGCACTACAAATCCTAAGAGCTCAGATAATATTGCACTCCTTATGTCATATTGTGGTAATATAATAATATATATTGGCCACTTTTCCATTAACAGATCACAGTAAGAATGAAGTGAGAATAAAGTGAATATGACAGTATGAATGTCAACACAGCAATCTAACATTTAAATCAAATCACATAATGTCAGAAGGATGTGTTTTGCTACTGCCTCGTTAAGGCGGGATGCTACTGACCTCAGCTGGTCCAACCCATACATGTTCAAACGCTGCCATGGGCACATTTCAATCAAAAAGACAGCGGGAGCTTACATCTACTTACAATTCTGATAATCTCAAGTCACACCGTGTTCTCCAGAAAAGGGCTCAGGAGAGCAGGTGCATGGGGTGACCTTGGTTCCTAAAGGTACACAGAGTAAGACAGCAGGTGCATTTAGCTTTGAAAGTGCAGCAAAAAATTTACAACAGCCCTGACAGTGAAATCGACTTGAACTCTTACATGAGGGCAGCGATAATTAAAAAAGCATTCTTGATATGAGGTCCAGCGTTTAAGATTAAATAAATTCTGAAGAGTCCACCTACTGTTATTTCCATAAATGAACTAATTACTTCTGAGTTTTTTTCTCATCCAGGCCATGTCATGTCAAAATATACCACAAAAACACAGAGGTTCAAGTTTGCACTCACTTAGTCTTACATTTAGCTTGTTTTTTTATTGAGGGCACAAAATCAACATTTTCTTTGCTTGTTTTGCTGCAAGGTGTGCTATTACAGAAACCTGAGCCTTTATGTTAGATCACAGGAACTGGAGGTAGAGAACAAGGGAGGACAGAAAAAAATGGCAAAACATGACTAACAAACTTTAGAAATGTTTCACTCTTTACAGTTGTCTTTTTTATTAAGACAAAAACTATTCTCATACAAAAGATGACCTTGTGAATTACAATGAATGTTTACATTGCAAATGTTGCAGCTTAACTGTGGACAAGTGCGTGCCTATTCCTATCACCTTGTCCCCTGGTAATACAGCAGTAACAATGTGAGAAGGGGTAAATAGCAAGTAAAACCGGAGGTGATCAGACCAAACACTGATGCTGAAACACGAGGGGAGGGGCAGGCAGGCAGGTGTAAAAAAATGGTAAAACATGTGACATCTCAAGTTCAAAGTCCACATGACAAAAACAATTTTCTTCTCTAAATGGGTTTCCATTTACTGTAACACATTTAAAGAATAAAATAAATACCTTGTATATGTATAATACGGCTGCAAATAGTATTTTCCAACTTTTGGTAAGCATGTAAAAAAGAACAAGGTGTCTGGAAAACTTTTTTCTTTGACTTCAGTTGTCTAGGTCAGACATGTCAACCCCAAGGCCTGCGAGCGACATCCAACTCGCAATAGAATTGTATCTGTCCTGTGAGATAATTCTATATATCCATTATGAATGGCTTGCTGAACAGCTATATAATGCTCATGGCAATGACACTACATAACCCATAAAGTACTGCAACAGCTACTCGTGCCTAAAAACATTGGTGCATGCAAGCTGCACTTGCTGCAGAGTCAGATGCTTTAATTTCTACCAAGAAATGACACACCAAATCAGCCCCACTGTGTACCCAAATGGACATTTTGCAGATAAAACTGAACAGGCTGAGCACACTGTGCTTCACTGGTTTTGAAATGCAAAAACGTAGCATGCAAATGTTCTATAATCCACTTGCTTTTGATGTGGAGAGCACCTGCAAACATCCACATGGAGCTTATAGACCTGCAGTGTAACAGCACACTCAAGGCTAAGTATGACTCAGTGACATTGGCACAATTTTCTCCCTTCTTCCCGGGAATGATTCCTCAACCCAAGGGACAAGATGGTGCACAGAAGCCAACTGTTGCGCTCCTCTTCAATATTCTTAGGCTCCACAATATTGTTTATTTATGTTACTCAAATTCATATTCTGTTTAAAGCATGGCTATTTCACTTGTATTAATAAACATTATATTTTTGCCTCTTTGGTGTTTGAATTTGACACCCCTGATTTTGGTTATGATAAAAATATGAACATTTCTAAAATAAATAGCTCAAAGAGTGGGCTTTCCACTGATTTTATATCAATGGAAAACTCCATTCATGTAATATGTTTTTTTCCAGATGGTTTCGTCCCACTGCACAAGATGGTGACTTGAGTGTTACACTCAGACCCGAGTTGAACTTATGTTGCTAAAACAAAGACTCAATTTAGGCTTTTGCCCTAAAGACTCAAGGCTTGACTTAACTTGTAGGCTTGGACTTGTATAAACAGTCTTAAATAACCAGGTATTACACCAAGCCAGTATGTAAACTACAGACCACGGCTCTGACAGCAGCTGCACTGTTGTGCATATTTAACTGTGAAAGGATGCAGTAAATTTATTATCCAGCGATGTTCACAGATTGTAGGTTATTATTGGTTCAAAACAATCTGTTCATAATAATGGTGGTTTCATAATAATGACCACACAGATGTCTCTTCTTCTGAACTCTGTATTATATGACTTCCGATTCTTCATTCAAACATTCCCTGCTATTTAGTTACCACACTGATTCTTCCTTATTATGATGTAACTAATAGCATGCTTCAGAACATGATTTAGAACATGATATCCTATTGATCCTAATATTCCTCTGACTCAGGATGAGGAGAAGAAAACCTTTAAACACTTCTTGGTGGAGTATATGGTGAAGGAGTGGACAATACATACAGAGATTAACAGATATTTGCATAACAAAAATAAAATAAAAAGCACTTTATCTGATTAATTTCCCAATTCCAAATTAACAGCTGTTAGAATCTTTCTGTTGTTTGTTTTAGAAATGTATTTATTTATTTTTCTAATGAGGTAGAGAAAAGGTAGAATTGATTATCTCTTCCCATGAAGTGTTTGTGATATTTTTGCAAATAACTTCTCTAATCAAATGAATTGTCTAAACTGTGTTTAAAATTGCACTGCTGCCTTTTTTAATTTAACAATAAAGAATCTTATGACTGTGAAACATTTCAACAGAAAACCTTTCACACACAGAGGTCAAAAAAAGGAACCGATACTGTTGTTCAAGTTGAGCTGTTTTTTGTCAGATCAGTACCTGATAAAGCTCTCTGTGTAGAAATATTTTTCTCTGTTTGATCAGTTCTGTGTTTGTGGGCGAAGAAAGGAAAACTGTTATCCAATACAAAAGTAGGTGGAGATTACTTGCATCTACTGAACTTAATAGGCATATTTGCATCTGAGTATATTTAGTCCAATCTACATCATCAATCTGGTATAGAAATAAAGCACATACTCTGTGCAAAACATGCAAACAATTGAGTAGAATACACTGCGATGTGAATTCCCTCTTCTGTGTTTTTTGCTGTGTTTGGAGCTGTACTATACTGTACATAACATGTACAGTATAGTAAATTAATGATAAACGGATGATAAATAGCCTAAATCAGTGCAGAAGACTGGAAATATAAGTCTGGAAAAATATGCTATTTTTAAATGGATAATGTGTAGAAAGGTTGATTTCAAATGAAGAAAGTGGCAGGCGGAGATACCAAAAATGTATATGTTTAAAAGAGTATCTTTCACACTGTCTGCTGAAAATAATATAACATTGTATAAACATTGAAACCACAAATTCACAGTATATGTGTGCTCAAATGCTAAAAATGGCCCAATAGCTTCACAAATCTCCCATAAAAATCTGGAAAACTGATTCTGGAGGTTTTAAAATGGAGAACCCTGAAGATGAATAAAGGCCAGAGTTACTTGAGACACATCTGTTCTGCAGATGGTTCACACTCTGGTTTGAAAACTTTGGTCCCTGGGCGAATCTTGTCTTTGGCCCCTGAACTAAACAAAATCCTGTTCTAAATCTGATCACACTGGTAAACCTGGCCTAATAATGAATGTAAATAATGATCTCCAGTTGAGCTCAAACCTCTGTCTCTTTGGTTCGTCATTCATGTTGTGTTGCATTATCATGCTAACTAGTAGTGACACTGTAGCCGTCGCTCCAAAATGTCAACATGTAATAACCTAATCACCAAAACAGTTCCTTTTCATCTGTTTTCCAGTTATATCACTTCATCCTGCAGCATTTTCATGCAGGTCAGAGGATATGTGCTGGTCGACAGAGAATTTAATTATGGATTGTGGTAACTGCTATTGATTTGTATTAATATCTTGTTGGCCAGAGATTAAATGACATGCATTTCTCATCAACCCAAGGAGCTGAGGCCCACTGTCTACTGGTTGTGATGGCAACAAAAAAATGATACTAGAGCTCAGCTTTTTCATTTTTTTCAATTTTTTCCCCCAATCCCTCAGGAGACATATATGGCTAATGTGGTGGGAAATGCACCCTTAACTGTCTCCTGGCCTGTACTTCCATGTGCCACAGCCACACAAACATACACACTCACAGACTTACACAACTGTAATTATTTGTTTTCGTCCCTGAAGAATCAATTGACCTAAATAATCTGTGTAGCCGCTTCTCTCGGATGCCTTGCAGATGAGATAATAAGAGGCTACCACAAATACTGAAAAAGCATGACCAATGTGTCATACGGTTTTATTTGAGCAATATATTTATTTACCTGCATCGATGATGTAAACCATAGCTACAAGATTACAAGTGAATCTTTAATATTAAGCTGTTAAGTTGATTGTAGGTAGTTAGGCTATTTGCTAAAGAAAAATGCAGCAGCTAAATATAAAGTCAAACTGCAAAAATAGTAAGGGGTTCTTAATTTTAGACCTCATGGTGAATGGTTCAATGCGGCCTACTTTGTGTGCAGGAAACTTTGTAAGTGTGTCTTCACCTTTAATCAGTGGACATAAACCTTTCAGTCTGCAGTTCATCTGTCAATCTCTCTTTTATTTTAGATAAGTTATGTGACAACCTCCGAACAAATATTCAGAGCAGGAAATGAATCTGGCAGCCACCATTTCTGTATCCTGCTATTTGAAGGAAAATTGTCCGCATCCTTACCAAAATTGAACAAGTTTGTCCCTTTGCTCTTGCTTCACCCCTCCACCTAGTTTCATGATTTATACTGCAGGTTTTGTGTCAAGATACTTAAAATCACAGAGACTGAGAGTTCCAACAAAGGAGGGGAAATAACTATTAAACTTCCAAGCTACAGTATGTCAAACTATCTCAAAACTTTGTGAAATATGCTATAGATCACAGTTCGGATGTGATCATGTGTTCTCATGCCAAACAGATCTTTATCTCAGGCTAACAAGGAAAAAGCCATGAAACAAGTTACTGAAGTCATTTTAGAAACTGATTTCTAAGAAATGTTACATCATGTCACCTCATGGATGTCTAAAAAACATACTGGACCATCAGTTTTCTTGTATCTTCTGTCACAGGATCTGTTCAGCAAGTCAGACCCATTTCTGGAAATATTTCGTATCAACGACGATGGAACTGAACAGCTTGTCCACAGAACTGAGGTAGTAAACGTATTTCTGCTGAATCTCATTTTTGGGTTTACCCTAAAGCTATGACAACTGATGTCCCTTGCCTAATAGGGAGTCACAAATAGTAGCAGGTAATATGTTTCGCCAGGAAATGGTACAATCCTTTAAATAGCTGGTACGTCATCAGTTGTTGCTATTACCCTATATGTAAAACACACAATTTATTGGTTGGTTTCTATATATCATGTAAACAGTTTTCAAGTTTGAATTAGATGTGTTGTTGGACATTTTGATTATTTGCTATTTAAAACCTTTGCGGTTGCAAATCATTTCATACCAGCCACCTTAGATTATGTTTTGATCCATTAATACAACAGATGATTTAAAGTAACTTTTTATAATATGGTGTATATTGTCTATCAGATTGGGTTATCATAGTTGTTTGATTACATATGATCAGTATATTGTATGGAAATATCTGGTTTAAACTGTATGGTGTGATAGAAAATGTTATTATAGTGTTATTAGTGCTATTATAGTGTTATTATAGTGTTTTATTATTGTGTTATGATTATTTATCTACATAGTTATAAAAAGATACTTAGTTACTGCAAGATATAACCTATGTGCAATGGCGAAGAATATAGGTACAAAAATGTTTGTTCACATTAACAAAGTGGAAGTGACCTGGAATTGAATGCAACAATTGGGTTACGAATTGGGGAACTGATCTGGAGCTGATGTTGGCATTCTTTCTAATAATATTTTATAAGATTAACAATAATACCAAACATAATATGTAATAACACATAATACTAGGCATTACAATAGATGTCTTGTTGTTGATGATAAATAATATCAGAGCTTTTGTATTTTCTGTTTGTTATGGAGAATTGACAATGGTGCCGAGGTGGTGGGGCTACATCGTAGAGGGAAGGGGTCTAAAGCTGTTTTATCATCAGGGCTCCGATGTGCTGTTGTCTTCATTCAACAGGTGATCAAAAACAACCTGAATCCAGTGTGGGAGCCCTTTAAAGTGTCACTCATATCTCTGTGCAGCTGTGATGAAGAGCGGAAACTCAAGGTAATACTCCACAAGGGGATCTCTAAATGTCCACAACTGCTCTGCTGAAACTGTATTTTTGAAGGACATATGTTTTTGCAGTGCCCGGCCAAAAAAAAAAAAAAACTGCTGTTGGAAAACATGGACAATCAGTGTATTAACGCACTCAACAGAGCTCATTTTTGGGTGCATAATGTTACTGTGTTTCATCACTGCCCACACAGCTTTGAGCAGTAGGCTAAACACCCAGCATAATGGCTGCATCACTCAGTCTGCTGCTCTTGTCGGGGAATCATCTGAACGCATAGGGTTTAAAAAACTTTTTAAATTTTTTTTGTCATTTCTGACATAATCATTCTAGATTTTTTTAACAACCACTTTTTCTCCAACAATGATTATCTGGTGCAAGTTTTTAATAGTTTAAGTCATACATGGAACAGCTCGCAACTATTTTTTTCTAGTTGCTGTGTCCTTTTGTTTGTTTGTTTGTTTGATTTGTTCAAATTAAAATTAGTTTTTTGGATTTGTGTTTTTCTTTGAGTACTGATCTGCCGATTCCAATTTTATCTGACTCTGATGTTCTTTCTAAGGACTATAACACAGATTAACTGAAAACCTTTATTTTAATTCTAAAATAAATATACTAAACATTGACCATAAAATGTTGTCTAATTCCAGTGTGGGATTCAGGCACAATGCATAAAATGAAATCTATACTGAGATTTTCCATTCAGCACAAAGATTATGCCCAGTTAAAGCACCAAAGGGTATGTCTCCAACCTTTGTACGATTGTAACTACATTTTAAGGAAGGGAGTCAAAGAAAATGCAGTTTTTTAAGGATAAATAGTCAAATGAAGAAAACAGGGCAGGTTTTCAGGACATCATTAATCAAAATAAAATAAATGAAAATGTTTTCCACATAGTTATAGGAATTTGTGCTATATGTGTGCTGTTTGCTCTCCTGCTATTCTTTCTTTTGTCATGCAGGACACTCTGTAAATATTATATATTCAGAGCCAAACCGAGGGAGTAAGCAGTGTTTTCTGTGTGTCATAGTGCCTGGTGTGGGATTACGACTCCAGGGGGAAGCATGATTTCATTGGCGAGTTCTACGCCACTTTCAGGGAAATGCAAAAAATTTCCAGCGGAAATAAGGTCAGTGAATTTAGAGGCAGGACGGAAAAGAAAGTAGAGGAGAGTCAGCGATGTAACTGCTTCATCCATTTCCAGCATGCCTCTCACTTCATGCTGCTGAAATCTATCTGACATGAACCAAATGTCATGGTGCTTTTATGTCATTAGAATGCAATGCTCTGTTGCTTCTGTTTTAATTTTTTAATAATTTTTGTCTTTAACTTGTTTTGTTGAAGGTTTCATGGGATTGTGTGAATCCTAAATATAAACAGAAGAAGAGAAACTATAAAAATTCAGGAGTTGTCATTCTCAGTGACCTAAAGGTAAGAATCTGCTGCAGAAATACAATAGTGAAGCTGAATCCGTTACTGTGTGAGCCTATTAACCTGCTGTAATTTGCACCATAACAACATAAAAAGTCAATCAAGTTCTAATTTTAATTTTGCTTTATTGACCAGCACTTCCTGTTAGCGTAGGTGATCATTCTGTTGCAGATCATAAGCCTATAATGAAATCTATCCTGAGGTTTTGCCTGATGGAAATGTTCCTTTGTTTTTTCCTTTCAGCTCCACAGAGTCTACTCCTTCTTAGATTACATTATGGGAGGATGCCAAATTCATTTTACGGTGAGCTATGCAATCTGTGTTTACTAGCTGCAATTTTCACATGGCTACAGAGTGGCCAAATTCAGCAAAAATAATCTAGATTTAACAAATAAATACATCTTGTCTGCATTAGTAACACACAGAATGTTTTGTTTAATCTCCTAACAGTATTTTGTATCTGTGTATAGCACTAGTTTTGTTGTTAGCAGCCTCAGGGAAAAACAGAAACTTTTTCCATCTTGTGACCTTTGGCCTCTGTACAGCTTTTTTTCCATCGGTTGTTGGTGGATTTAAGTAAGATTATGAGAACTACTGTGATGGAAGCAGCTTCTTGATGCAACAGCTTACATGTACAATGTATCTATAACTTCTTCAGCCTATGTGGGAGTAAAATATTGAAGTACTTACCTCTGATCATAATTCATTCTGATATATTCAAACTTATTCAAGCTTCCCTTACTGGAAAAATTACATTTTATAAACAACAAAAAAGTGTACCAAGTTTTGTCAAACTATATTAATTTTCATAATCAGTCTCTGTCACGGTGTGGTTTTGGGGTTGGACCAAATCGCCGACAAGAGCTCGGAAGCAGCATTTCAAAGCAGTCTTCAGCTTTATTCAAAATATCAAAAAAACGTAACAAAAACACTGCAGGTATAAACCAGAGTCAGATCCAAACTTACATAAGTACTGCAGGTACTCAAGGCAAGGATGCGGGTAGTGCACAGGGTAATGAACGCGAGGAACCAACAGAGCATAATGAAACAAAACCAACTAATATACAGAGAGAGACAAAGGCAAGTACTCAAAGGAACTAAGAACAGGTGAGACAAGGAGGCAGGAAGGCAGAGGGAACAGGTGAACCTAATAAAACTGAGACATGAGGAAAAGGACTAATTAACAAAACAGTGAAACAGACCTCAACAAAAACTATAGACCAAGATAAATAAAACATAGAATCAAGAATAAACATGAACTAAAAGGAAACTGAGAAGCTAGAGGTGACCAAGACCTTAGGACTAAACAAAGAAACCATAAAGAAACCCAGACTACAAAAGTAAACAAACCTAACCCAACACTGATAGAACAAACTGAGAATAAAGCAGATGAAACGAGGACAAACAAAGATGTAAACAATAACTAAAGCTGACCTAACTAGAACTAAACCTAAGGGACTAAACGGAGAGGGAACAAAATGCCTGACATGAATAAACAGAGAATCCAAGGGAGATACAGAACTATAATAATGACAGACATAAGGAAACTATTCTAAGTGAAACAACTAAGCAAAGAGTAAACAACAAAGTCACAAACACAGTCCAAAAAATGTCACACTCTGACAGTCTCACCATCTAACAGAAAATCATTTTCAGGGAAAAATTCTTGACCTTTCTATTGAGGTTCTGTCAGCCTGGATGTCACTCTGAGATTGGCTGGCTGTCAGTTCTGCCACAGGTTTGGATGTCTAGAGGTTTCCCACCTTAGATCACTAATTGTTGGATATGAAGGAAAACACAAGTTGCTGAAGGAAAAACTCTTTCATAGCTTTACTTACTATATGATGGAAACAAACAAAAAAAAACAACCAAATCTCAAAAGGTTGATCAGTCCTCTCTCTGACTGGGTCAGGCAAAGTCTCCTGAACGGATTCCAGAGAAATTTTTCATAAGAAAAGTATTTTGACATTAACAGGCACCAAGATAAAAAATGGCAGAATAACTTAGAAAGGTCACATGCTTCTCGTATTTTGGAGATCCCAGCCTGTAACTTGCAGGAATAAGAAATGTTTTGAGTTCTATATGGGCGTTTTGGAAGAACGCTAATTCTCACATTTGTGACATACCGATGTTATTTCTTTCTATCAGGTTGCTATTGACTTCACGGCTTCCAATGGAGACCCGAGGAACAGCTGCTCATTGCACTACATTAACCCGTACCAGCCCAATGAGTACTTAAAGGCTCTGATAGCAGTGGGGGAGATCTGTCAAGACTATGACAGGTGTGTCAATCTTCTTTTTCTTGAAAATGGCTCTTTGGAGCAGCTCTCTGGATTAAAAGCTCTTTTTAGTGGGATTTCACACTAAAATGTCCTACTCCAATGGAACATAAAGGCATTTCTACTCACCAGTTTGTGATTCAGCTTCTACAGCTAGGTGATAATCAACAGCTTCTTTTCCTTATTTTGTATTCACTCAGATATTTTCAATAATGCTTTACAACCTTTGCAGTTCAAAAGTGTCACAGTGTTAAACTTTCTTTTAGGTAATGGATAAGAAAACTGTATTGTGGAAGACTACAGCAATTAATCTTTGGCCTTCACTTGCATTAGTTATGCATAGTATTATTCTGACAAAAGTACATGCTTGCAATTGAGGCCAACAAAAACTCTGACCTGGTATTCTAGATTTTCTTCTTTGTGGTACATTTTTATTCTCATCTTCTTCCAAAATTTCCATTAATTATCACCCTTCCATCTATCTGTCAACTAGAAAAAAAAAAAAAGATATTTTTCACTTTGTCTACTCTGAGATTTTAAATCCTTCATATTCCTCATCCATTTCATCTTATTTTCACAAATACCACACCAACAGCAGATTTTGGTCCATGCAAAAACACAATTAAGCAGCAAGTGAATATATACTTGTTGCAGTAGGTTTTCTTTGTGTCTGTAACCAGAAAATCAACAGGAGGGTGTGCAACTGATGTCATTTCCTTTTACAGTACAGCAAAATAAAGTTCTGATATAATTTTAATTTTTTGTTACACAGTACCTAAATGTATATTTTTACATGTTGCATCACTGTGCAGTGCCAACTTCAACAGCCGCAAATCAGATGCAAGTTACAAACCCGGTGGTGTTTTGAGTCATTTAAGTCATTTAACTCACAGGTCTCTGAAAAAGCCTTGACTAGCGCTGGAATTTTGGTGGAAAAGGCAACTGCTGGTGTAAATTGGAACTAAAACGGACCATTCATATTACAGATTTATGAAATATACCAATAAAACATTTTTTTACATAACAAAACCCAGGACAAAAATTTAGTTTCTTTCAAAGGATTTCTTTGTGGTAGAAGCAAACACCAAAGTATTCTTACAAAAAGTAACATGTACCGTATTCATTAATCCTTTTGTTTCACAAAATGTTTAGATGTGCTGACAGGCAAACCATGTCATCTTTCACAGTTGTAGCTACCAGCAACAGTTGCAGCAACTGGTTCTCCTTCTTAGTCTACATAGCCTCATTACACCGTGCTACAGATGAGATAGGGGCTGACACCAGCATAGCAGGCACTTCAGACAGAAGTGGGAGGCAGGGGGAAATCAGCAGGGTGTCAAATCTGATGTAAAGACAGAAGAGTTGGAGCATGAAGCTGAATATGTCTGCATGTGATGAAGACGCTGATTGGTTAACATTTGCTTTTCATTAAACAATGTTGAAAAACGATTACTTACAGACCTGCAGGTAGTTAATTAACACAACATATACATAGAATGATCTGATCTGGGGAGAAATCCTCTCTCATCTGTCAAAACTAAGCCAGATGAGACTTGACTGCTGATTTATGCAGATCCTCCTACTGAACATCAGGGGAACACTGTCTTGCTAATTATAGCATCCGAGAGATAGACAGTGTAAACCTGCCTGATAATATGCAGCCGATCCTGGTAGTTTTATCCTTCACATGTTCACACTAAATCATCATACATGGAAACATACCTGTGGGCAAACAGGACTGCAAGTGTAGGAGGCCCTTCCCTTTAAAGTTGGAATTTTTACTGAGGTTGTAAAGCGTGGGTGAGGAGACCTTTTAGCCTTTAGTGAACATAGGTGATGTGGGATTTTCAAGTCCTTGCAGAGGAGTGCATGATGGAGCTGGAGTGACTAGCTTTTTGTCTGTGTGGGTAGAGACTCGGTTACCTTTCTGAGAGGGTTGTTACACTGGCTGCATCTCCTGGCTGCATCTCCATGTGGCTCCTCATAGGTGCCAAAAAAATGAGGCAAGACATACAATGAACATGACTTGGCAGCAGTCTTTATTCTCTTGTGCTAGTGATGTATCAAACCCCTGCAAATACCAGTTCTAGAAAACAAAATCAGACTTTTCTAGTACTAATGAAGCAATGAAAGCTTTTTTTCATCAATCCGTCCGTCTGTCCATTCATCAATCCGCCTACTTTTACTTTGCTGTGTCCCTGGTCACGAGCCGAGTCCTGGTAACAACTAAGAGCTTCTAGTCTTGAGATGTTAGAATTTCGCTGGGAATGTGTTAATGTGAAAGCTTGTTAAGGTGAAGAGGTACCAGAACATTTAGACATTTAAAAACAAAAGCGAATTTTAACAACAATTCTAAAATAAATGGGCAGCCAGTGGAAGGAATGCAAAATCAGGGAAATGGCATATTGATGACATACATGTATTTTTCTTTCCATGATGTGAATTTCAAAAGCACATAGAATGTATGATCAAATTTAAGCCACTATTCGATGGACTGGAGATATGGTGGGCTATCTTGCAATGAGGGAGTCAGCCCAGACACTGGAAGGAATGCAAAATCAGGGTGATGTGCTCAGATCGTTTTGTCCCTGTTAGCAGACAGGCAGCTGAATTTGGTACCAGCTGAAGACTGCGAAGGTGTGACTGGTTCCACTTTAGAGGGAGTTGCAATAGTCCAGTCTAGAAGTAATAAAAGCACGAATAACCCTCTCATAAGGAAGATAATTATTTGACTTTACTAATAAGCCTCAAATGATAAAAGCTAGACTAGCCTACCGCACTGATCTGTTTACTGAATTTAAAATCTGAGTTGAGGATCCCCCCCAAGACACACAGCCAGAAAAAACCAGTGACCCAACTGCACTGCTGCATCCTGTCAGCAGGTCAGATTTACCAAATAATTGACTTCTGTCTTTTTATCATTTGAATAAAGTTCAGCTCCATTGATGCTCTTACATCTGCTGAAAAGCTTGAGCAGCCTGTCCGCTGACTGGATTCACTTAGATTTTAATGGAAGATCATCATTTTCTGCAAGCAATCATGTTTGCAGATTTGTTTTCAGAAGAGATAAAACTCAGTTTGGGCCTTAAGTTTTATGAAATTCTGAAATTATAAGCTTATTTTGTAACGCTTCTGAAAGTATTTCCACCATAAATTTGCTTTATTAACAACATCAAAAGTACAGTATGTGTCAGAGAAATGCCAGGCATGAAGAATTTCTTCTCCAGTCCCTATTATTTAATAACAAAGCTATAGATACACTTGAGGCTAGTTGATGCAAAACCAAAAGCAGTGTTATTTTTTCCTATGCTTGAATCAGTCTGTTTGAAATGACAACAACAGTGGGAGTAAGGGCTCTATTCAGTGGAACCGTTTTATTCGGATGAAAGTTGTTAACGGGTGTATTAAAAAAAGACATCTATGGGTTTCTGACAAACACTGTGACTGGATTTTTTTATATCTGGGTACAATATGCAGCATTTGCTGGAGAGAGTGGAAAGACTGCGTCAAAGAGAAGAACATTTCTACTCATTTAGATGTTTTAGAGAAAAATGGTTACAAAACTCAAGGTCAAAACATACATCAAATTTCAACCAGTGATAGAAAAAAGTCCAATTGTCCAGAAACTGCGGAGCTTGTGCACTTACAATTTGCAGCCCTTGAAAATAATGTACAATCAAAACTAAGAGAAGATAAAGCAGGGGGGATAATAATAAATCTGGCCTCTTAGTTTGGTTGCTAACATAATGCAATAAACGACCAATGATAAAGCAGAAGACATGGCCTCCAATTGTCTAAAAGTTACAAATTTGAGTCACTTCACTTGAAAGTTATTTGACTGCTCTGCAAGTCCCCTGTCAAGGCTTGAGCAAGCCTGCAATCTTCACAGTTAATCAAACACTTGTGATATCTGAAAAGCTGCCTCAAAACAATATTAACCACTGCAACAGCAGTCACAACCAAGCAAAAAACCCATCACCTGCTTACACAGTTAATTTTAATCTGGAACTTCATCTGGTCTAACTGAGTTAAAGATACAGTATCTTCTCCAGTGTTTGTGCCCCAAACTATGATTATTCAGAGCAAGAGATGGTGTTTGTTATCTATCTGAAGTGGAAAATGGTGGGGGGATTATTTGGTCAAAAAAGGCATGAAATGAACTATATGGTCAGATAAAAGAAGCGACAATCAGAGAAAGCTGTCTGTAGGCAAACTGTCACAAATGCGACGGAAAACAAGATCTGACAGCTCTGTTCTTTATCTGAATGTGACCAATTTAGTCTCATTACAGTAAACTGAAAGATTTGAACAGGCTAACAGTACACTTTTACTTTCTTTATTATAAAATAAAACCATCCATCCACTATCTATCTAACCCTGCATAATCCTGTGCAGGGATGCAGGGGATGGCGGGCCTGGAACTAATCCTGATGGTCAGTAGGCGAGAGGAGGGATTTTACTGTGGACAGGCTCTAGAGAGACAACCATGCACAAACACACTCACATCTAAGGGCATTACAGAGCAGCGAGTTGATCTAAGATGCAATATTTGGGCAGTGAGAGGAAACTAGAAATTAGGTGGAACTGTTTTCTCAAAAACGTTTACTTGGAAAGGCAATGCCAGGCAGGCTTACATTTAGCTCACTTACATATGCAGCCCACCTTTTCTAGTACTACCTCAAGAACAAGACCAAACCAATGAGAGCCCATTTGCAAAAGCATTGCAAATCGTTACCATATTTCAAATGAAAAAGCATTTTCAGAAGTTCTTTTTCATTTTAAGAATGTGGCTGCATTGTTTGACTCATAAATGAAATTAGTTATCAATAATCCTATTTGCATTTTAATTTTCTTCTTCAAGACTGCTCATTCTTTCACTTAATTAAAATGAAAAAGAAAAAGACATTTGAGATTTATTTTTCAAAATGTACCCCAGCAAATAGATACCAAAATTCAATTTGAAATGTAAAATTTGAAAATGAAAAAGCATTTCCAGAAATGCTTTTTCATTTTAAGAATGCGGCTGCGTTATTTGACCCATAAATAAAATTAGTAATCAATCATCCTATTTGCATTTGCATTTTCTTCTTCACGACTGCACATTTTATGCCATAATCAAAAAGAAAACAAAGCAGACATTGCTTTTTCGTTTTTGTGGTCTGCCCGCAAAGTACTGCCCAGAACTCGAAAACGAAAAAGCATTCCGAGCTGCGGGCGCGGAAGAGTGACGTCAGCAGCCGCTCTTCCTCAGCTCCCTGCTGACCGAGCTACCCATCTTGTTCGGTGGGAGGCGCTGTGCACGTCTGCATTGCATTACATTGCAAACGTGCCGAGAAATTGATTGAATTGCAGCAGAGCCGAGCTCAATTTGTGGCAGTGGCAGGCAGAACTGGTAGTTCCGGTGGCATCCTCATATAAATATAAGGATGCCAGGCCATGTCCCAGGCCGGGACATCCAGCGTGTTTTTAAGCATTTATTTATATTTTTCTGTGAGTGACGATTCAGAATAGCCGCTCGTGCTTTATAATAAACCGGCTGTTTGTGCAATAAATCTTCGTCATCCTTTCAACACGTCACACATACACATAGTGCTATTTATTTTCCATGTCAAGTAAATACAATCACCTTATGTTATGGGTCTAAAGCTGTTTATTAAATAATAATCAATAATGAAATCATTATGTAAAGGTAACAGGCTATAACAATAATGACAACCCATTTGCCGATAATCAGCATCAACTTCCACAAAAACAGCGGCAATCGCATTGGCAAGCTTTTACGGCCGGTCTGGCACCTTCTGGCATCCTCGCGGAATCCCGTGCCACCCTGCGGCAGACTGTGGCAGTTCCACCACAGCCTGCCACCGGAACTACCAGTTCTGCCTGCCACTGCCACAAATTGAGCTCGGTCCTGCTGCAATTCAATCAATTTCTCGGCACGTTTGCAATGTAATGCAATGCAGACGTGCACAGCGCCCCCTACCGAACAAGATGGGTAGCTTGGTCAGCAGGGAGCTGAGGAAGAGCGGCTGCTGACGTCACTCTTCTGCGCTCGCAGCTCGGAATGCTTTTTCGTTTTCGTTTTCGAGTTCTGTATTTTGCGGGTAGACCACAAAAACGAAAAAGCAATGTCTGCTTTGTTTTCTTTTTGATTATGGCATAAAATGTGCAGTCGTGAAGAAGAAAATGCAAAGGCAAATAGGATGATTGATTACTAATTTTATTTATGGGTCAAATAACGCAGCCGCATTCTTAAAATGAAAAAGCATTTCTGGAAATGCTTTTTCATTTTCAAATTTTACATTTCCAATTGAATTTTGGTATCTATTTGCTGGGGCATATTTTAAAAAATAAATCTCAAATGTCTTTTTCTTTTTCATTTTAATTTAGTGAAGGAATGACCAGTCGTGAAGAAGAAAATTAAAATGCAAATAGGATGATTGATTACTAATTTCATTTATGAGTCAAACAATGCAGCCACATTCTTAAAATGAAAAAGCATTTCTGAAAATGCTTTTTCATTTGAAATATGGTAACGATTTGCTTCCATATAATCATACTAATACAGTTGTTACTGCAAAAATTTAAAGATAATCTGCCTGCGGCCACTCATTGGCAACCTGCTCTATATCAGGGATCCAAACTAACGGGGTGCACTGTTGTACCAAACGTTTTCTGTTAGGTGCAGTCCGATAACATTTAGGTCAACTCAAAACGTATGTAAGCAAACCCTCAACTAAATGCCACTTGTCCTTTAACTCAGTTCAGTCTTAGTTACATTCTAATTTCACTGGACAACAAATCAGTTCAGTTCTTTGTCCTCTATTTTTACCTGAACATTGTGACACACATATCAGTAGATGAATGTGAAGGGCTGCAAAGCTTGCAATATGGATAGAGAGACACCTGCACACTTCATCTTCTCTGTATACATCGATGGCATTTAGGTCCTACTTGGATCTTCATCAGGTCAAACATCTGAAAAGCAATAAGACAGACACTTAACATAATGTGTCTTTGTTCAGTAACTGCTAGTGCATACAGACACAGAACCACCACTCTATAGTCTCTTCCTTCTTAGCAAGTAATCCTGAAACTCACTTAATGAAGCTTAACTTTCTAAACCAAGAAAAATATCCTCATCCTCTGTTCTTAAACTTCATTGACAATAATTTGTTTCCTAATTCTTTTGCAGCAACTAAACTACTTAATTCAAAATGTTCTTTATAAAGACAGCTTTTGTGTTTGAGACAAAAAAAACATGGGATGCTAAGAAAACGTTGAAAGCATGGCTGAAAAATAAAACTCCAGTATTGACTCACTGTATTAATTGGGTTGAAATTGTTAAAAACAAGACAACAAAATTCAAAATTCTGCAAATGAAAGGAATAGTCTTGAAAACATGCAATATTGTTTCATTTACACAATGAAAGTCCTTCATGCAAGGATATATATTTTTTCTTTTATTTCAGCAGGGAAAAGCAAAATCACATCATGCATCTGATTTTACTTGATGACTCTAAGTAAAAAAGTGTGAAAAAACTTGTAGTCAAGATCTGATTTTACAACAAAAAAACATCTGTTATTTGTTACTGTGTCCTCACAGTAGGATTTTGCTGACATTATATTTATTTTATGGTAATATTGGTACTTTTTGGAGCTATTAGGTGGTACATTAGAAATTACATGTTTTATGCAAATGCAATTAAAATTGTAGGACACCGGTTAAAAGGGGTATTAAAAGGTAATTATTTAATGATGATGCTACACTCTGATCTTATCCTGACTCATAAACACTCACCAAAATAATGAAATAGATGAGGAAAAACATTTGTAAAACAGGTGTGATTGTCACCTATTGTCATGAGGGCTGTACAGAACAAATCCAGAATATCACTTAAGAAATGCATAAAACAATTTGATTTAATTATTTGAAAGGGAAGTTGCCTTTTGTGGTGCATTTTATGATTCAAATGGCGCTTTAATAAAAGGAATGAGTAATATTTGACTGGGGCTATGTGTTATTAAACCATCATGTGGGCGACATTTGAGAGAGTTTAAACAAGCTGTAAACAGATGGGAGAGGATTGGACTACTACACACAGTGGCATGTGGAAGTGCTCCATTGGTGTTTTTTTTCTGGTACTTGATCAGAAAGCAGTAAACAGACAATGACATATTTCTTCCATAATGTGAATTTCAAAAGCACATAGAATGTATGATCAAATTTAAGCCACAATTCAATGGACTGGAGATATGGTGGACTATCTTGCAATGAGGGAGTCAGCCCAGACACTGGAAGGAATGCAAAATCAGGGTGATGTGCTCAGGTCGTTTCGTCCCTGTTAGCAGACGGGCAGCTGAATTTTGAACCAGCTGAAGATGGCGAAGGTGTGACTGGTTCCACTTTAGAGGAAGGTGCAGTAGTCCAGTCTAGAAGTAATAAAAGCATGAATAACCCTCTCATAAGGTAGAGAATTCTTTGACTTTACCAATAAGCCTCAAATGATAAAAGCTACACTAGACTACCGCACTGATCTGTTTACTGAATTTAAAATCTGAGTTGAGGATCCCCCCCAAGACACATAGCCAGAAGAAACCAGTGACCCAACAGCACTGCTGCATCCTGTCAGCAGGTCAGATTTACCAAATAATTGACTTCTGTCTTTTTATCATTTAAATAAAGTTCAGCTCCATCCATGCTCTTACATCTGCCAAAAAACTTGAGCAGCCTAAACCAAGCTGTTCCCTTGGATTTTAATGGAAGATCGTCATTCTCTGCAAGCAATCATGTGTACAGATTTGTTTTCAGAAGAGATAAAACCCAGTTTTTGGGCCTTACTAAGTTTTATGAAATTCTGAAATTATAAGCTTTTCATATGAAGCGTCTGAAAGTATTTCCATCCTCTAAATTTGCTTTATTAACAACATCAAAAGTACAGTATGTGTCAGAGAAATGCCAGAGTCTTTGGCGGACTATTTTGCAATGAGGGAGTCAGCCCAGACATTGAATTGCTATTGTTATTTATTCGCAACTGTATACTCTGGCCTTTGACTGGGGGCTCTCTCTCCAGCACAGCAGTCTCTTGCAGTTATAACAGCTCATGCAAATGGTACAATGGAATATTGGAAGATGAAAGAGCGAGATAAACTCTTTGAACAGGTGCAAATGCTGGCTGCTGGGACTGTGGGACTGATTCCAAAATGTTATTCAAGCCATTATCGTGTTATGAAATGCAAACAAGCATGGGGTGTGCCCTTGCAAATGTGAACAGATGGATACAACAATATTCTTCCACTGATTTCTGTCAAAACTGCGGGAATACTAATTTGTTCTGTATTAATTAAGGATTTTGCTATTTGTTTTTAGCGACAAGCGGTTTTCAGCCTTGGGTTTTGGTGCCAGAATTCCTCCAAATTATGAGGTGAGTAAGAGTGGTCAGACCTTTGTTTTTAACCACATGTTCTAGCCCTACCTCCTTCAACCATAGCAGTGTTTGCATAATGTATGAATATTCAGAGCTCACTTTGAGGTTCGGCAGTTTCCTGCACCCTGAGACTGTTTGTCCACCAAGGCGATTTCCATGACCTACTTCATGACACAAGTTGTCATTTCATCAAACTTTCACATTTAAAACTAATTACTGAGTGTATTTTATTCATGAGCCCCTTGTTTTAAAATATCAAGCTGTCCTGAGAAAATATACTATTCATGTAAAACTGAAGTCGCAGGTTGTTGATGCCCAATTTACATGAGAATTCACAAGCGTGAGAGTGTTTGCTTGAGAAAATTGCCTTTTAAGAACTGAACGCTGTTTGCAACTCTAGTTAGCACATTGGGGAGAAACCTAAAGTGTGAGGAAAAACTGTGCATGAGTGTGTACAGACAGACACAGATGAAACACTCCTCAGATAACATATCAAACAAGACCGACCTATGTTTAATGTAATAGTATAATGTATTGCGTAGCACTATTAATTATCATTTCAATCATGCAAATATTTGCAGCACAGCAAATGCAAACTGAGTTTCTAAATTTACCCAGACGGTCATTGCCTTGTTGTGAGTGAAATTTGTCAGACTGTGCGCTGTTGACACTTTGAGGTTGCTAGTGGCGTTGAATGTTAATTAAGTCATTATATTAATCATGAACTGCTCTCTGAACTTGGAAGCTACAAGCTTTTTTGCATTAAGTGTGCAGGTTTGATGGATATGGGCTCAAATGGCTCTGACGCTATTTATTATGGGTCATGTGTGCCACAGCCATGTGTGCTGGAAGATGCCTTTGTGGAGAAATTCTGTAATTTTCCACATTAATACCAGCGGATTATAGTTCCTATGGATATGTCAGTCAGTAGCAGGAAAGGGGTTGCATTCATTTTTCACACCGGCTCGTTAACTCTTGCAGTTTATCATTTATTGTTGGAGGAACCTTTATCATTGAGGCCACAGATCGCAATCTCAAAACCCCTTTGGGTCCTGAACTCAGAGGATATATTTGTATATATATATATATATATATATAGATAGATAGATAGATAGATAGATATAAAGAGAGATATACAGGGGTGGGACAATGAAACTGAAACACTTGTCATTTTAGTGTGGGAGGTTTCATGGCTAAATTGGACCAGCCTGGTAGCCAGTCTTCATTGATTGCACATTGCACCAGTAAGAGCAGAGTGTGAAGGTTCAATTAGCAGGGTAAGAGCGCAGTTTTGCTCAAAATATTGAAATGCACACAACATTATGGGTGACATACCAGAGTTCAAAAGAGGACAAATTGTTGGTGCACGTCTTGCTGGTGCATCTGTGACCAAGACAGCAAGTACAGGTCCTTCTCAAAAAATTAGCATATTGTGATAAAGTTCATTATTTTCCATAATGTAATGATGAAAATGTAACATTCATATATTTTAGATTCATTGCACACTAACTGAAATATTTCAGGTCTTTTATTGTCTTAATACGGATGATTTTGGCATACAGCTCATGAAAACCCAAAATTCCTATCTCACAAAATTAGCATATCATTAAAAGGGTCTCTAAACGAGCTATGAACCTAATCATCTGAATCAACGAGTTAACTCTAAACACCTGCAAAAGATTCCTGAGGCCTTTAAAACTCCCAGCCTGGTTCATCACTCAAAACCCCAATCATGGGTAAGACTGCCAACCTGACTGCTGTCCAGAAAGCCACTATTGACACCCTCAAGCAAGAGGGTAAGACACAGAAAGAAATTTCTGAACGAATAGGCTGTTCCCAGAGTGCTGTATCAAGCCACCTTAGTGGGAAGTCTGTGGGAAGGAAAAAGTGTGGCAGAAAACGCTGCACAACGAGAAGAGGTGACCGGACCTTGAGGAAGATTGTGGAGAAGGGCCGATTCCAGACCTTGGGGGACCTGCGGAAGCAGTGGACTGAGTCTGGAGTAGAAACATCCAGAGCCACCGTGCACAGGCGTGTGCAGGAAATGGGCTACAGGTGCCGCATTCCCCAGACCTAGGCTACAGAGAAGCAGCACTGGACTGTTGCCCAGTGGTCCAAAGTACTTTTTCCGGATGAAAGCAAATTCTGCATGTCATTCGGAAATCAAGATGCCAGAGTCTGGAGGAAGACTGGGGAGAAGGAAATGCCAAAATGCCAGAAGTCCGGTGTCAAGTACCCACAGTCAGTGATGGTCTGGGGTGCCGTGTCAGCTGCTGGTGTTGGTCCACTGTGTTTTATCAAGGGCAGGGTCAATGCAGCTAGCTATCAGGAGATTTTGGAGCACTTCATGCTTCCATCTGCTGAAAAGCTTTATGGAGATGAAGATTTCATTTTTCAGCACGACCTGGCACCTGCTCACAGTGCCAGAACCACTGGTAAATGGTTTACTGACCATGGTATCACTGTGCTCAATTGGCCTGCCAACTCTCCTGACCTGATCCCCATAGAGAATCTGTGGGATATTGTGAAGAGTACGTTGAGAGACTCAAGACCCAACACTCTGGATGAGCTAAAGGCCGCTATTGAAGCATCCTGGGCCTCCATAAGACCTCAGCAGTGCCACAGGCTGATTGCCTCCATGCCATGCCGCATTGAAGCAGTCATATCTGCAAAAGGATTCCCGACCAAGTATTGAGTGCATAACTGTACATGATTATTTGAAGGTTGACGTTTTTTGTATTAAAAACACTTTTCTTTTATTGGTCGGATGAAATATGCTAATTTTGTGAGATAGGAATTTTGGGTTTTCATGAGCTATGTGCCACAATAATCCATATTAAGACAATGAAAGACCTGAAATATTTCAGTTAGTGTGCAATGAATCTAAAATATATGAATGTTACATTTTCATCATTACATTATGGAAAATAATGAACTTTATCACAATATGCTAATTTTTTGAGAAGGACCTGTATTTGTGATGTATCAAGAGCCACGGTATCCAGGGTAATGTCAGCATACCACCAAGAAGGACGAACCACATCCAACAGGATTAACTGTGGATGCAAGAGGAAGCTGTCTGAAAGGGATGTTCAGGTGCTAACCCGGATTGTATCCAAAAAACATAAAATCACGGCTGCCCAAATCACGGCAGAATTAAACGTGCACCTCAACTCTCCTGTTTCCACCAGAACTGTCCGTCGGGAGCTCCACAGGGTCAATATACACGGCAGGGCTGCTATAGCCAAACCTTTGGTCACTCATGCCAATGCCAAACATCGGTTTCAATGGTGCAAGGAGCACAAATCTTGGGCTGTGGACAATATGAAACATGTATTGTTCTCTGATGAGTCCACCTTTACTGTTTTCCCCACATCCGGGAGAGTTACGGTGTGGAGAAGCCCCAAAGAAGCGTACCACCCAGACTGTTGCATGCCCAGAGTGAAGCATGGGGGTGGATCAGTGATGGTTTGGGCTGCCATATCATGGCATTCCCTTGGCCCAATACTTGTGCTAGATGGGCGCGTCACTGCCAAGGACTACCGAACCATTCTTGAGGACCATGTGCATCCAATGGTTCAATCATTGCATCCTGAAGGCGGTGCCGTGTATCAGGATGACAATACACCAATACACACAGCAAGACTGGTGAAAGATTGGTTTGATAAACATGAAAGTGAAGTTGAACATCTCCCATGGCCTGCACAGTCACCAGATCTAAATATTATTGAACCACTTTGGGGTGTTTTGGAGGAGCGAGTCAGGAAACGTTTTCCTCCACCAGTATCACGTAGTGACCTGGCCACTATCCTGCAAGAAGAATGGCTTAAAATCCCTCTGACCACTGTGCAGGACTTGTATATGTCATTCCCAAGACAAATTGACGCTGTATTGGCCTCAAAAGGAGGCCCTACACCATACTAATAAATTATTGTGGTCTAAAACCAGGTGTTTCAGTTTCATTGTCCAACCCCTGAATGTGTATGTACAATTCGGATGCATGTCACTGCTTCATGTGTCATGCTGTTTACCAGTAGATAGTGCTGAATGCAGATTGCCGATTTTAGCATTTTCCTAACTGCTGTTAGATCCATCTGCTGATTGCAAACCGTTGTGTACATACTTATGCAAATTATTTGGTGACTATGGCAACACAAACACGGCAGGTGTTTTATGTTGCCTGGTTAACATGTTTGAATACAAGCAGTTATAACTGTGCTGTGATGCAACTGTACTTTTTTCTGAGAGTTTTTGCACACTATGTTTTTAAAGGGGCAGAAAAACAGATGACACAAAACAGTAAAGTACTTTTTAATTTGTATTTGATTTATTAGGATCCCAATTCAATAATAAAAAATAAATGATTACACTGTGTTTCCTGCTGTCATCTTAGAAGGTCAGATGCAAGCCACACTGTTAAGACAGATTAAAACTAAATCTGCTTCTGTCACATAAACCATGTTGTTATTCTGTTAAAATTCTTCACAGTTGCTTACTTTTTTAAAGTCCTCTCTAAATGCCTTTAAATCGGAGCCAGCTGGACAGGAATCAATTGTCAGTGATCTGGCAGACAGAGACAGTAAGTGCTTCCAGAAAAGATTGTTTCTAGTCAGTGAAAGCAACACGGTGGGGGGTTGCCAGTTTAAAGACTAAGTGATAAACAGAATCCAAGTGAAGTTTGGATGACAAGAATAGACGGTGAAGAAGAAAAATTACAATTTTTTTACTTAAATTACATACTAGACATATAGCTCATGCTGTAGGCTCTGTGTTGTCTCGCATTGAAACCAGATGAAGTAGTAGAAGAAACAGTTTGCACAAATCCAAACCTTTTTTAAATACAATATCAAATATTTTTTCACAGCCTTTTTGTTTGTCTTAACTTAAGTAAAAAAAAAAAACCAAACACTAATGTCAGTGGACAAATAGGCTAGTTCTTTGTGTTCTGAACAGCATTAGGTTTTGTTTGGTATGTACAATTTGAACATGCCCCCTAATGAACTTGTATGGATCAAATCTGCTTTTTTAAGGTGTTATCAGTCAAATTTGTAGAGGCTGAAAAATATAGAAACTAAGTCCATGTAGATGTTGACTCAAAGTAAAATAATGACCTTTACTTCTTGGAGAACAGATATAAAAAGATCTTGGGGGTTTAGTTATTTTTGTAACGTTGGAATAATGGACCTCTTGTGGTTTTCTGTAAGACATTTCTATAAAAATTAATGATGCTATGACAAAAAGAAAGCTTTTCAAGTAAACATGTTTATTTAACTTGCATAATTCTAGGAAAGTTTAGAATTCAACTTTTCTTATCTCCATTTGCAGGTGTCCCATGATTTCGCCATTAATTTCAACCCAGAGGATGATGAATGTGAAGGTAAGGAGGAGTTCTCCACACCCTGTTCCCAGAGAGCAGTATGTTTTTGCAGCTGAAAGCAAACATCTGTAATTAGTTGCTTGAGAGATCTCCCACTTTATTTATTAGGCAAATGAGTATTCTGATCATGCCTTTTTCCACATTTGTAGGATTTAGCATACATTTTATAATAACTAAAACAAAATCAATAGATTGATTTTGAACACAATTAATGCCCATTAAACTTTTCCTCATTTTGTCACATTACAACCTTAAACCTCAAAGTATTTCATTGGGATTTTATGTGATAATATCATCATAAATTAGTGCATAATTGTGGAGTGGGAGGTTAATCATAAATGGTTTTCAAATTTGTTTTAAAGTAACAATCTAAAAATTGTGATAGTCATTTGTGTTCAAGTTCCTTTACTCTGATAATGCTAAATAAGATCCTCCGCAACAAATTGCCTTTAAAAAAGACACCTAATTAGTAAATAGAGTACACCTGTGTGTAATTTAATTTCAGTATTAATGAAGCTCTTCTGTGAAGCTCTCAGTTTTCACAGAAGCCCTCCATTCAATCTGACTGAGCTTGATCTATTTAAAAAAAAATATATAGACAGAATTGTCAGACTTTAAATGTACAAAGCTTGTAGAGACATATCTCAAAATACATTCAACTGCAATGCAGCAAAGGGACTTCTACAAAGTATTGACTCACGGGGGCAAAAAACAAACCGTTGAAAATTTTCATTTTCTTCCATATCACAGTTACCCACTACACTGTCTTAGTCTATGGCATAAAATCCTAATGGATTACATTGAAGTTAGTGATTGCAATATAGTTAAATGAGACAAAGTTCAAGGTATTTAAATACTTTTGGAACAAACTGTTTCTCGGTTTCTGAGAATATCTCTTTTGTGAAATACAAAATGTTTGAGTGTTAGTTGATGTATTAATGCTTCTTTTCTTCTGTTTGATCAGGGATCCAGGGAGTCGTTGAGGCATACCAGAACTGCCTTCCCAAGATACAATTATATGGCCCAACAAACGTTGCTCCGATCATTAACAGGATAGCCAAGGTGGCAGCAGGCGATGGCAACATTAAAGATGCTTCGGTGAGAAACTCAGTGATATATGGATTTAATACAGGCTTTGTTTTTATGCCTCCCACCGACATTCAGAAGTGAGCAGTCTCTTGCTCTCAGTGTTGTCGTAATAATGCTAAATGGTGCAAAAGAAGAAATAATTTAACATAAAGTTATGTTTTTATATTCCAGACTTTTATGTGTTAGATTAATAATTTATGAAGTGCCCCCAATTGGTGCTAACATAGTTTTTGGGCTGTTTTTATTTCATAGCATTTATTTTGAGATTTATTTTGCCATTTTTAATAAAAATGGATAAGCTCATTTGGGGTGCCAGTCAGCAAACTATTACTCAAATTACAATTAAAGTATAACGTGCAACAGTGGTAGTGTTCTTTATAATGAAATGCAAATATATCAGACACTTAAAATTGATTTCACACAAACTTCATTCCTTATAAGTTCAACAATATTTTTTTCTTTAAATAGTAAGGTAAAGTAATAAAAATAGAAATGGCACGGTACCCTTATAAATGAATCTTAAACACAAGTTTAAAAATCGTGAATGCTGACAAAACAGGACAGGGTTATATTAGTATCACTTTGTATAGGTTAAACCTTTTTAAGGCGATATCTCAATAGAAAAATCTGATGCATTTTTAAGAAA
Source organism: Girardinichthys multiradiatus (assembly GCF_021462225.1). NCBI lineage: Eukaryota > Metazoa > Chordata > Actinopteri > Cyprinodontiformes > Goodeidae > Girardinichthys > Girardinichthys multiradiatus. The sequence goes on from NC_061797.1 coordinate 27,638,874, forward strand.
ATTCAGCCAAATCTAATTTTCACTATTTGTGTATGAAGTCCTACAGACCAGTTTTAGAGGGAGAAATGTATTATCAACTGGCAAATGTATTGTAAATATGCCATTAACAAATTGTGGACCACAGCCATAAGGAAATCACAGTTCAGTTGTTTATTTGCCCAAAAATGTAGATCTAGTCAGATGCAACTTGAATAAAAAAAAAAACTTTAAATAAAACCTTGTTATGATGAAAGAAATGAATAAAAAAAGTTCCAGTAGCTAAATAGACTACTCATCTGGGTTCTATGTTTGCAAAGAAACCAAAGAAGAAATCTTCTGTTTTGACGATTCAGTTCATGCAAAAAGTGTATACGTCCACTTGTTAGCTTGACATGTTTTAGCTAATCTACAATGTTTTTATGTAATATTTTCGAATGCGTGTTTTGTAGTTCAGGGCCACCTTATGATGACTGTGGCAGTGAAGTCTATACAATCCTTCGAAATAACATCAAAGTCCTCCCACGCATGCTGGGAGGTGTCCTTGCTCATGAACAAATAGTGGTGAGATCAATAAGGCTAATGTTCACATAAAATCATTTTCTCTTACTTTCTTGCAGAGATACCACATCCTACTCATCCTCACAGATGGCGTGGTCACAGACATGGCGGACACACGTGAAGCCATTGTTCGCGCGTCCTACCAGCCTCTCTCCATCATCATTGTTGGCGTGGGCAATGCAGATTTCACAGACATGCAGATCCTGGATGGAGATGATGGCGTCCTGCGATCGCCAAAGGGCGAGCCCGTCCTCAGGGACATTGTGCAATTTGTCCCCTTCAGAGACTTCAAAACGGTCAGCGATTCTCTCCATCTGTCATTTATTTTGTGCTAATCAATTTTCCTTCAGACTGCTCGACATCTGACTGCTGAGCCACAGAGGCTTTTGCATATCTGAACTTTTTTTTCAACGTTATGTCCTTCAGCCTTTTTAATTGAAAGGGGTAAACGGGCAGTTTGGGTTGTTAGCAACACAAGCAATGCTATCTGGTTTGTTCTTAAGAGTGCACTGTTCTTAACAGAGGCCTCAGAGGTTATTTCTGGAATCTGCCGTAGACACTTCCTGTGTTTCGGGGCCAAAGCCCCAAGGGCACCAATGACACCACCACCCCTGAGGCCTTGACTCTTCACAACTTCATTTTTACTTTGAGCCCTTTGCATTTCTTGAAATTCTCGTGTTAATTCTTCTTGATTTTGTTGTTCTTAAGGATCTCTATTCCTATCACTACTGCTCTATTTTTTGCTTTGTTGCAGGTCTTCCACATATGGCCTTGTTATTTTGCTACATTTTGATGTAGCTTCAGATTTTTAAAGGAAGCCGTTTAGAGCTGCTATGGCTTGATGTTTATTTTTCCATTGCTGGTTCTTAATGCTAGTTAGAATATTACGTCTGATGACCCTGTTGTATTTGGACCCATGAAGTTGTCTCTTCAGGAGTTAGATATTGACATTCACACACCTTCATCCTGAAGAGTGTAGGGTCTAAAGCTAATTCCTTGTACTTTTGGCGCAGTTTGATTCATATAAAGCACTTTGAATTATCTTGTTACAGAAATGTGCTATATCCCCTCCTTGAACTGCCACCTTAACATGGTCGAGGGGTTTGAGTGCTCAAATGATCCTAGAGGCTATGTTGTCTGGGGCTAAATGCCCCTGGTAGGGTCTCCCATGGCAAACAGGCTCTAGGTGATGGGTCAGACAAAGAGCGGTTCAAGAATCCCTCATGAGGACAAAAATATCGAGGCACGTGACCCGGCCACCAGGCGCTGGAGAGCGCCTGGTGGCCGGGTCGCTCCTCGCGGCACCCGGCCGGGCCAAGCCCAAACGAGAGACGCGATACCATCCCCCAGTGGGCCCACCACCTGCAGAGGGAACCATGAGGGACCGGTGCAAAGAGGATTGGGTGGAGGACGAAGGTGGAGACCTCAGCGGCCCGATCCCCAGATGCTTAGGCTGGCTCTAGGGACGTGGAATGTCACCTCGCTGGGGGGGAAGGAGCCTGAGCTTGTGCGGGAGGTCGAGAGATATCGACTAGAAATAGTCGGGCACGCCTCCACGCACAGCGTCAGGGGTGCTGGATAGTGCCCCTCCCGGGGACTCCATTATTCTGCTGGGACTTCAACGCCCACGTGGGAAATGACAGTGACACCTGGAGAGGCGTGATCGGGAGGAATGGCCTCCCCGATCTCAATCCGAGTGGTGTTTTGTTATTGGACTTCTGTGCTAGTCACGGATTGTCCATAATGAACACCATGTTCAAACATAAGGGTGTCCATCAGTGCACTTGGCACCAGGACACACTAGGCAGGAGGTCGATGATCGACTTTGTTGTCGTATCATCAGACTATCGGCTGCATGTTTTGGACACTCGGGTGAAGAGAGGGGCTGAGCTGTTCACTGATCACCACCTGGTGGTGAGTTGGATCCGCTGGAGGAGGAGAA